>NW_028327182.1:70140945-70443976 GCF_987537825.1 Furipterus horrens
GCAGCTATATTAGCCCTTTAATAAGAGTTGCACTTATTTTTTAGTTTGGACCAATTCCAATCTGTTTTTTCCAACTAAGAGGGTCTAGTTTGTAAGGGGGATTTTGCCCTCAGCATGGGTTTTTGTCTTAAAGTCACATTTTGTAATGACCAGGGTGTTCTGTTAGTTGGAGCATCATCCAGAGCACCAAAAGGTAGCAGGTTCAATTCCCAGTTAGGGCACATACCTAGGCTGCAGGTTCAAAACCTGGTCAAAGTGCATACAAGAGGCAACTGATCGATGTTCTTTCTTATATTAATGTTTCTCTTTCTCTCTCATCAATAAACATATCCTCGGTGAGGATTAAAAATAAATAACATAAAATAAAGGCACATTTCCTTCCATAAATATTCTTTTCTACCTTTTCTTCCACCTCTCTTTGCCTCTCTATCATCTCACCCTCTCTAGTTGGGTCAGCTGTCTGCGTGGGCAGTGGGTAAGGGGTGGTAATGGTTTTGGGGTGTCTGTGGCCCTGGCAGATTTAATGAAGTTGCTTCCTGGCAGTAGTGTCTGACAACATCACTTCCTGTTGTGGCTCCTTGACAGCTTGGTGGCCATGGTTGAGGAGGTGTGAACAGCAGCTAAGTCTTCCAACACCTCTGGCTTTCAGGAAGCAAAGTTGCTGGTATGTGATTAACCCTTAGGCAGTTGCTTGATGGTTTTTTTTTTTTAAGTATATTTTATTGATTATGTTGTTACAGTAGTCCCAATTTCTTTTCCCTTTGCTCCCCTCTGCCAAGTAACCCCCTTCTCTCCAGCAATCCCACCCCTTTAGTTCATGTCTGTAGGTCATGAAAATATGTTCTTTGGCTTAACCCTTTCCTATATTATTAGTAACTTCCCCTGTCTATTTTTGTACCTACCAATTATGCTTCTTAATCCCTGTCCCATTTCCCCATTTCTCCCCCTTCACCCTCCCAGCTGATAACCCTCCAAATGATCCCCATATCTATGATTCTGTTCCTATTCTGCTTTGCTTAGTTGGATTTTGCTTTCATTTTTTAGATTTAGTTGTTGATAGTTGTGAGTTTGTTGTCATTTTAGTGTTCATAGTTTTGATCTTCTTTTTTTTAAATAAGTCCCTTTAACATTTCACATAATAATGGCTTGGTGATGATGAAATTCTTTAGTTTTACCTTGTCTGGGAAGCAGTTTATCTGCCCTTACATTCTAAATGATAGCTTTGCACGATAGAGTAATCTTGGCTGTAGGTCCTTGCTTTTCATCACTTTGAATACAGCTTGCTAGTTCTTTCTTGCCTGCAAAGAAATATAGTCTTATAGGCACCCCTTTGTAGGTAACTCTCTGCTTTTCTCTTGCTGTTTTTAAGATTCTCTCTTTATCTTGAACCTTTGGCATTTTAATTATGATGTGTTTTGGTGTCGTCCTTTTTGGGTATAGCTTGTTTGGGACTCTCTGTGCTGTTATTGTATGTCTATTTCCTTCACCAAATTTGGGAAGTTTTCCTCCATTATTTTTTCACATAAGTTTTCAATTTCTTGCTCTTCCTCTTCTCCTTCTAGCACCCCTATGATTTGGATGTTGGCACGGTTAAATTTGTCCCAGAGGTTCCTAAGCCTCCCCTCATTTTTTTTCAATTCTTGTTTCCTCATTCTGTACTGGTTGACTGTTTTTTTCTTCCTTATGTTCCAAATCATTGATTTGAACACCAGTTTCCTTCCCTTCACCATTGGTTTTGTTTGGATTTTCCTTCATTTCATTTATTTTTTTTCAATGTTTTTTATTGATTATATTGTTACAACAGTTCCAATTTTCTCCCCTTTGCTCCCCTCCACCCAGCATCTCCCTCCCCCAGCAATCCCCCCCCCAAGTCCATACCCCTGGTTCTTAAAAAATAACTATCCCTCCCCTCTCAAATATTAGGACCCTTTGTAATCTTGTAAAGGACAATGGGCGAAGGTCTCAAGCTCCTCTAGCTGCTTCAAGCTGGACATGGTCGTCGTCCTACCTACCCGTGGGTCCAGAAAACCCTAATAAGAGTGGGGGTGTGGAGGGGAGGGTGGTCTTCCCACATGGGGAAGGATCGTGCAGACTCCAGGTCAGTTGGCTGTCTCCGGTCAACGGCGTGCTTGGTTTAACAGGCTGGCATCCTTGTTGTGTTCTGGGGGCAACAGATTTGGTGAGTAGGGTTAAAAGACATCATTCAATCCATAACTACTAGATGACAAAAGGCAGGGATTAATTTTTCAATGTTCCATATTAGGAGAAAGGAAAAAAAAAAAAGAAAGAAAAAAGAAGAAAAAAGGAGCTTCTTTGTAGGAGGATATGCTAGGCACATCTCACCTGTCCAAAACCCTTTTGCCCATTATACTTAGTTTGGGCTGAGGTAAATAGTTTAGGTTTTCCCCCTCTCAGACCTCTGGGCCTTTTCTGTCCAAGCCATTAGGATAGAAAAGAGAAACCAGTTTTAAAGTGAAGCCCACAGACCACCCCATTCTTCACCAACCCAGCCATTTAGTTCAGCCAAACCATTGAGTCTCAGGAGGCAGCACTGCAGAGAGGATTAAGTGAGGCTTATGCGTACAATCACTCAGGTAATGCGATCATAGGCTTATGTCCTTTGAAAACAGAAAACACGTGTTAATTTATGTAACATAACCCACAAACAAGTCTCTAAATCTGTAAGACTGTCTTATTGGGAAGACATCCAGTTGCAAGGCACTTGAAATTCTATTTGTCTGCAACTTGAATATCTTTGATGATATCACAGACATGGTTTAATTTTCAAGTGAATCCATATTTTAAATGAGAAGAAATTTTTAAGACGGTTAGTTGCCCTATTTTATACTCTACTACTGATTCTTGTGATTTTCCTTGAATAATGATTTTTCTCCCTAAAGTTACCCTCCTTGTCTTTAAAGGGACTACATTAAGTCCATTTTTAATTTATCCTGTTCATTTGCATAAACATAACAAGAGCAGCAAATGATCACTTATGATCTTTAGTTCTGCTTTGCTGGAGCTTACCCAAGGAATATTTGGGGTGACCCTCAGTCTGTTCTTCAGGGCACAGAAGCTGAGCCACATATCTGGCATTCATCCTTGCCTGTACACACCTGTTTTTTCCAAGTCTTTCTGGTTTTTCATTGTGCCTTAAGGTCCCTTCTAGCTATCTTTCAGGAAAACAACCTTCGTTCCTTCCCTGGAAAGATTGCTGTGGACCGCACAACCAACCATGGTACCAGGCCTTTTATCTCACAGGTTTTTATTACCTTTGAAAGTCATTCCCAGTTCCTCAGGGCTTTTTGATAACAACCTGAGCCCAAGTATGTTCCCTTTAGGCTTGACATTCCAAAGACTTGGTCAAAAAAAGAAAAAAAAAAGAACTTCTATTAACAACTGGTCTTATTATTTCTATGCAAAGAAACTTATGTCATTACTTACTTGTTTAGAATGCCAAACTCTGGAGGGATCAAATAGGGAGAAAAATATACAACGTGAAGGAAAATCTTTGTCCTAATATTCACTGAACTGGCATTTCCATTCTTCATATTTTCATTTTTCCCCCACTAAAAAAAATTTTTTGTTTGTTTTTCCATTACAGTTGTCTCACTTCTTTACCTCTCTTGCTTCCCTGCACCCTGCCCCTCCCTTCCCCCACATTCAGTCTCCACTCAGTTGCCCATGTCCGTGGGTCATTCATACATTTTTTTTTTTACTTGACCCATCCCCTTCTTACACCCTTCTCTTCCTCCCCCCTCCCCCCTTGTTACTGTTAGTCTACTTCTTGTTTACATACCTCTGGTTCAATTTTGCTCATTTGTTTGTGTTGTTCATTAGTTGCCTGTAATAGGTGACAGCATAAGGTATTTTTCTTTTGTTGCCTGGCTTATTTCACTAAGCATAATTTTCTCTAGTTCCATCCATGTTGTTGCAAATGGTAGAAGTTCCTTCTTTCTTTCTGCTACATAGAACTCCATTGTGTAAATGTACCACAGTTTTTTGATCCACTCATCTACAGACGGGCATTTAGGTTGTTTCCAGCACTTGGCTATTGTAAATAGTGCTGCTATGAACATTGGAGTGCATAGGTTCTTTTGAATTGATGTTTCAGAATTTTTTGGATATAATCCTAGCAATGGAATTGCTGGTTCAAAAGGCAGTTCCATTTTTAGTTTTTTGAGGAAATTCCAAACTGTTTTCCACAGTGGCTGCACCAGTCTGCACTGCCACCAGCAATGCACCAGGGTTCCCGTTTCTCTGCATCCTCTCCAGCACAAGTTGTTTGTTGATTTGTTGATGATGGCCATTCTGACTGGTGTGAGGTGGTATCTCATTGTGGTTTTTATTTGCATCTCTCTGATGGCTAGTGATGTTGAGCATACTTTCATATGTTTATGGGCCCTCTGTATGTCTTCTTTGGAGAAGTGTTTGTTCAGGTCCTTTGCCCACTTTTTAATTGGGTTGTCTGTCTTCTTGGTGTTGAGTCGTATGAGTTCTTTATATATTTTGGAGATCAATCCCTTGTCTGAGATGTCATTGGCGAATATATTTTCCCATATGGTTGGTTTCCTTTGCATCTTGCTGATGTTTTCTTTAGCTGAGCAGAAACTTTTTAGTTTGATGTAGTCCCATTTGTTTGTTCTTTCCTTTATTTCCCTTGCCTTAGGAGATATATCAGTGAAAATGTTGCTACGTGGGATATCTGAAATTATCCTGCCTATTTTTTCCTCTAGGACTTTTATGGTATCACGGCTTACATTTAAGTCTTTGATCCATTTTCAGTTTATTCTGGTGTATGGTGTGAGTTGGTGGTCTAGTTTCATTTTTTTGCATGTCCCTGTCCAGTTCTCCAAACACCATTTGTTGAAGAGGCTCTTTTCACTCCATTTGATGTTCTTTCCCCCTTTGTCAAATATTAGTTGACCATATGAACCTGGGTTTATTTCTGGGCTCTCTATTCTGTTCCATTGATCTATATGTCTGTTTTTATGCCAGTACCAGACTGTTTTGATTACTGTGGCCTTGTAGTATAGTTTGATATCAGGTATTGTGATTCCTCCTACTGTGTTCTTCCTCAAAATTGCTGTGGCTATTCGGGGTCTTTTTTGGTTCCATATAAATTTTTGAAGTATTTGTTCTAGGTCTGTGAAATATGTTGCTGGTATTTTAATAGGGGTTGCATTCAATCTATAAATTGCTTTGGGTAGTATGGACATTTTAATGATGTTGATTCTTCCCATCCATGAGCATGGTATATGCTTCCATTTATTTGTATCTTCTTTAATTTCTTTCTTCAGTGTTATGTAGTTTTCTGTGTACAGGTCTTTTACCTCCTTGGTTAAGTTTATTCCTAGGTATTTTATTTTTCTTGTTGCTATGGTAAATGGGATCTTTTTTTCAGTTTCTATCTCTGAGTTTTTATTGTTGGTGTATAAAAATGCCTTCGATTTCTTAATATTGACTTTGTATCCTGCTATTTTGCTGAATTCACTTATTAGGTTGAGTATTTTTTTGTGGAGTCTAAAGGATTTTCTATGTACACTATCATGTCATCTGCAAATAATGACAGTTTTACTTCCTCTTTTCCAATTTGGATGCCTTTTATTTCTCTTTCTTGTCTGATTGCTGTGGCTAGAACTTCCAACACTATGTTGAACAGGAGTGGAGAGAGCGGACATCCTTGTCTTGTTCCTGATCTCAGGGGGAATGCTCTCAGTTTTTGCCCATTGAGTATGATGTTGGCTTCAGGTTTCTCATATATGGCCTTTATTATGTTGAGGTATGCTCCCTCTATTCCCATTTTGCTTAGAGTTTTTATCATAAATGGGTGTTGTACTTTATCAAATGCTTTTTCCGCATCTATTGATATGATCATGTGGTTTTTGTCTTTCATTTTGTTTATGTGGTGTATTACGTTTATTGATTTGCGAATATTAAACCATCCTTGCATCCCTGGGATGAATCCTACTTGATCGTGGTGTATGATCTTTCTAATGTGTTGCTGGATCCGGTTTGCCTATATTTTGTTGAGGATTTTAGCATCTATGTTCATCAGCGATATTGGCCTGTAGTTTTCTTTCTTTGTTGTGTCTTGACCTGGTTTTGGAATTAGGGTTATACTGGCTTCATAGAACGAGTTTGGGGGTTTTCCCTCTTCCTGTATCTTTTGGAATAGTCTGAGGAGGATAGGAGTTAGTTCTTTCCTAAATGTTTTGTAGAATTCACTTGTGAAGCCATCCGGTGCTGGGCTTTTGTGTGTTGGGAGTTTTTTGATTATTGCTTCAATTTCACTAGCTGTTATTGGTCTATTTAGACTTTCTGTTTCTTCTTGATTCAGTTTGGGAAGACGATAGGTTTCCAGGAATTTGTCCATTTCCTCTAGGTTGTCAAATTTCTTGCCATACAGTTGTTCGTAATAATTTCTTATAATCCTTTGTATTTCTGTTGTATCAGTTGTGATTTCTCCTCTTTCGTTTCTGATTTTATTTATTTGAGTCCTCTCTCTTTTTTTCTTGATGAGCCTGGTTAAAGGCTTGTCAATTTTGTTTAACTTTTCAAAGAACCAGCTCCTACTTTTGTTGATCTTTTGAATTGTTACTTTAGACTCTATGTCATTTAATTCTGCTCTGATCTTGATGATTTCCTTCCTTCTACTTGATCTGGGTTTTGCTTGTTGTTCTTCCTCTAGTTCTTGTAGCTGTAGGGTTAAATTTTTTATTAGAGATTCTTCTAGCTTTTTTAGGTAGGCTTGTATTGCTATGAACTTTCCTCTTAGGACTGCTTTCGCTGTATCCCATAGGTTTTGGGTTGTTGTGTGTTCATTATCATTGGTTTCCAGAAACTTTTTGATTTCTTCCTTGATGTCATTGTTAACCCATTCATTATTTAATAGCATGTTATTCATTCTCCATGAGTTTGAATGTTTTTGAGTTTTTTCCTTGAGGTTGATTTCCAATTTTAAGCCATTGTGATCTGAGAAGATGCTTGATATAATTTCAATTTTCTTGAATTTATCGAGACTTGTTTTGTGTCCTACCATGTGGTCTATCTTTGAAAATGTTCCATGTGCACTTGAGAAATATGTATATTTTGCTTCTTTGGGGTGAAAACTTCTATATATATCGACTAAGTCCATTTGATCTAAAGTGTTGTTCAGTGTCTCAATATCTTTGCTGTTTCTTTGCTTTGAAGATCTGTCCATTGTTGACAATGGGGTGTTAAAGTCCCCTACGATGAGTGTGTTGCTGCCTATATCTTTCTTGGAGTCTTTCAAAATTTTCCTTATATATTTGGGTGCTCCTAAGTTGGGTGCATATATATTTATAAGGGTTATATTTTCTTGATGGATTTTTCCCTTAAGTATTATGAAATGCCCTTCTTTGTCTCTTTTTATGGACTTTGCTGTGAAATCTGTTTTGTCTGAAATAAGTATTGCTACCCCGGCTTTTTTTTCATGTCCATTTGCTTGAAATACTTTTTTCCATCCCTTTACTTTCAGTCTGTGTAGATCTTTTGTTCTAAGGTGTGTCTCTTGTAGACAACATATATGTGGGTCATGCTTTCTAATACATTCAGCTACCCTATGTCTTTTAATTGGAGCGTTTAATCCATTTACGTTTAAGGTTATTACTGATAAGTACTTATTCATTGTCATTTTTCCCCTTTGTACTCGTGTTCTTCTCTGTCTCTCTCTGTTTCTTTATCTTCTTAGAGCAGACCCTTTAGCATCTCTTGCATTGCTGGTTTGGTGGAGATGTATTCTTTTAGTCTTCCTTTGTCTGAGAAACTCCTTATTTCACCTTCCATTTTGAATGAGAGCCTTGCTGGGTAGAGTATTCTTGGTTGTAGGCCTTTGTTTTTCATTGCTTGGAATATTTTTTGCCATTCCTTTCTGGCTTGTAGTGTTTCTGCTGAGAAATCTGAGGATAGCCTTGTTGGAGCTCCCTTGTATGTTATTAGTTGTTTCTCTCTTGTTGCTTTTAGGATTCTCTCTTTGTCTTTGAATGTTGCCATTTTAATTATGATGTGTCTTGAGGTGGGCCTGTTGGGGTTCATCTTCATTGGGACTCTCTGTGCTTCCTGGATTTGCGTGACTCTTTCTCTCCTCCTGTGAGGGAAGTTTTCTGTCATTAGTTTTTCAAAGAGGTTTTCTATCCCTTGCTCTTCTTCTTCTCCTTCTGGAATTCCAATGATACGGATATTATTACGTTTCATGTTGTCCTGCAGCTGTCTTAGAACCTCTTCAGTCTTGTTCAGTCTTTTTTCATTTTGTTGCATTGCCTGGGAGTTTTTGTGTACGTTGTCCTCCAGCTCGCTGATCCGATCTTCTGCTTCCTCTAGCCTGCTTTTAATTCCTTCTACTGTGTTCTTCAATTCAGAGATCGTATTCTTCATTTCCTCCTGGCTCTTATTGATAGCTTCTATGTCCTTTTTCATGCTCGTGTAATTCTCTATGAGTTCCTTGTAGTTTTTCTGGAGTTCCTTGTAGTTTCCCTGGAGTTCTTTGTAGTTTCCGCTGAGCTCATTTAGCTTCTCCATAATCCATGTTTTAAATTCCGTATCTGATATTTTGCTCCCCTCTATTTCATTTAGCACTCTCTCTGGGGATTCTACCTTTCCTTTTGATGGAGGGTTGTTTCTCTGTCTCCCGATTTTTGTGGTTCCTATTGTTTGTTGGTGCTTCTTAGAATGATCTGCTCTTCCTGGATCTGCCTCTGGTAGCATCAGATCATGTACCAGACTGGCCCTAGGCAGCCTATTGGAGACTTCCAGTGATCTACTGCCTTTGTCTCTCTTCTTTAGTTGTTGATATACTCAATCTGTGATTGGCCGTCAGGCTTAAGGGCCGTGGGTGTGGCAGCTTAATTCCTGTAGGCAGGGCTTTTATTTCCCCTTAGTATGACGCCACTTGGAGGGGAATGGTCTGTCTGCTGTACTGGGGCTGAGTCAGCACTGGCTGGTCCTGGGAGGAGGTTAGTGTAGCTTCCACTTATTCCTCCGCCCTCCTGGATCTCCGTCTGTGTTGTCCTTTATGATATTTCTTTAATCTGTCTGGTTGTATTTCAGCTACTTTTTGGTGGATCTTTTTCTCTGGGTAGTTGATTGAGAGTCACTCTGCCAACCTTGTCTTGAGATCTTTTGTGGAGGTGCTGCTAAAACATAATCACACAACCCAGGCAAGAAACCCACACCCTCCAATATCTCCCCCAACTACAATCTCACTATAGGCTGCAAATGAGCCCATGTTAATATACTTGTGGAGATACTGGGACTCTTATTTCGTAGGAGAAATAGAAAGGAGTTGTTTTTAATGAAGGAAGGGTAATTTTTGAGCTGGAAGTTGATAGAGTGTTAATATTAGCAATTGGGATCAAGGTTATGTAAGAGCAATTAACACTTACACTGTATGTTTGAAAAGGAGGGGAGGGTTACAGCGTGGAGTGAGAAAGTGGAAGTGTATAGTATTAGGATTATATAATCGGTATATACTATATGATTAGCGTGGGAGGTAGGGTAGACACAACAGACATCCAGGTAGACAGACAGCCAGAAATTGAAAGAGAGGGCTGGGGAGGTTAGAAGGTAGGAAAGAGGTTGAGAAAGAATTTTTTAAGAATAAAAATACAGAGTAGAAAATAGCAAGACAGGAAGGGAGAGAGGAAAGAGAGAGGGAAAGTAGAGAAGAGAATAGAAGGAGAGAGAACGAAAGAAGAAGGGGAGGTAGAAGAGGGGGGACTGGATTAAAATTCTTTTTTTAAATTATATATTATAAAAAAGATTAGGAGATTAAAACATGATATAAAGTTGCAAGATAGATAGAAAGGGTGAATATAGAGAGAGAGGAATAGGAGATAGGAAAGCAAGAGGATGTGGGAGGAAAAGAGCTCAGAGGAGGGAAGGAAATCGGGAGGAAGAGGAGATATTAGGGAGGGGAGGATTTAAATTGAAGAGTTGACAAAAGATAGGGTGAAGGAAAGAAATACAAGAGGTAGAGAAAGAAGTGAGGAGATGGGGTAGAAAAAGAGAAGGGGTAAGAATGGGAGAGTGAAGGGAGAGGGGGATAGATTAGAATTATAATTTGAATATTAAGAGATTAGAATATAAAGTGGAATAGGGAGAGAGAGAGAATATGTATAGGGAGAGAAAGAAAATAAGGACAAGGGATGAAAGAAAGATGAATGTAGACTGAAGGGAGACAAAATGAAGAAAGAAATTTAATAAAATTGAAGGTGCGTAGCACAGAGAAAGGAGAGGGTGAGAAAGGAAGAGAACTTAAAATTAAAAAAATTAACTGAGAATAGGATGCAGGGGAGACATGCTAAGGGGAGAGAAGGGAGAGAAGAGGAGGGGAGAAAAGGAGAGAGAATAAGAAGGGACTGACGGTAGGGGCAGTTAGAGAGAGAGTGAGAGAGAAAAGAATGAGGATTTTAATTCAATTCAACTTTTATGCACAGTCTCTGGGTATTTTTGGTTTGTTTGTTTTTTTGTTTTTCCTTGCTTCCTTCCTGAGTCCGTTCCTATTCAAAATTCCATGAGTTTCAAATCTTTTCTGGTTGGTTGGCTGGCTGTGGGAGGGTTCTGCTTGATTCTGGGATTGCTAGTCTTTTTTTTCGTGGGCCTACCACCGCTCTGCTGTGGGCTGCGTTTAGTTGTCCCCTCCTGAGGCACTCTCAGCCCTCCTCAGGCTTGTCCAGCTACTCTTTCCCACTGTTGGTCCAGCCTGCACCTGCCAGCAATCCCCGCCCTGCCTCCAGTCCTGTCTCTATTCCCAGGCTACAGCTTCTGGTCTCTTCCCTGTCTATATGCCTGCGCACCCTACCTCTCTCCCTGTCTCAAGATCGTCCTTTTGTTCTGCAGGACTCTGGCACAGTCGGTGAAAGGGCTGGGCCCAATGGCCCTTTCCTGCCCAGGGCCTCTCCCCTAGTCTGGAACTTTGCAGTGACTTTCCTGCGTGTGCTCTTCTCCTTGCCCCAAAACTGTCTCTATTCCGAGCTACAGCTTCCGCTGGCTTCCCTGTCTATAGGCCTGCTCACTCTATCTTTCTTCCCGCCCCAGCACCGTCCCTTTGTTCTGTAGGATTCTAGTGTGGTCGGTCAGCGCAGCGCTCTCCTACCCCGGAGTTCTCCCCGAGTCTGGAGTTCCGCAGCAGCCTTTCCCCGTGGCCCCTTCTCCCTGCCCTAAAACCGTCTCCACTCCAGAACCTCCGCCTCCGCTCTCTTCCCTACTTACACACCCTGTGCGTCCTATTTCTCTCCTAGCCCCAAATCGGCCTTCTGTTCTGTGGGATTCTAGCGCGATTGCTCAGCAGTTCTCCCCTGGTCTGGTCCGGAGTTCTGCAGCAGCTTTTCTGTGTTGCAGTTCTCCTTGCCTCCAAACTGCTCCTTTGTTCTGTAGGGCCCTAGCGCTAGTGCTGGGTTTGCCCGGAGTGCCGAGCTTTCCATCGGAGGTTGCAGCTGAGGAGGTTTCCCTCTAGACTCAGATCACATAGTTTCTCCCAGTCCTGATTGTTCACTGTTCTCTCCTTCCTCTGGCTTTTTCGGCCAAATCCTCTCCCTAACTCCCTACCAGAATTCACTCCCGGCTCTTTCCTTCATTTCATTTAGCATAGCCTTCACTTTTTCCCTTGTGTGTTTGCCATACTTAAGCATGTCTGTCAAGTTTGTGAGCATCTTTATCACCAGTGTTTTGAATTCTGTGTCTGTTAGGTTGGCTATCTCTTCGTTGCTTAGTTCTCCCACTGGAACCCTTGATCTGTTACCTCTTTTGGGCCATAATTTTCTGTTTCCTCACCTTGACAGGCTCCCATATTTGTTTGCCTCTGTGTCTTTGGTAGAGATGTCACACCTGTTATGGTGTAAGGGGCGGAGTCTTACGTATTTGTCAGTACAGGGAGACCAATTTCACTACATTGTGGTACTGTATGTAGGGGAGGGGTCTGAGAGGGAATAATGCCACTTGGTTAGCACTCATCCCTTTTCCAAGCACTTCTCCTGCTTCCCATATGGGACTGGTGTCCCTCTAGCTGTTACCCTGGCTGTTGTTCCTAGAATGAGTGGGTCTGTGGACGTTCCAGGACTGTGGTGGCCCTGTAAACAAGTGGGCTCTGCTAAGAGACTGCCAGATTCTTCCTCTGCCCCAACTCCCACTGGTTTTCACAGTCAGAATCAACTAGGCTTTATTTTCCCTGGCAGTAAAACCATGAGCTGTGAGGTCTGGTCTGGTGCTGGGAGCACTCCCCAGGTGTCCCTCCCGACTTTTTAAAACATGTGACTGCATTTTCCACCGGCGTGCTGCTGCCACTGCTGCTGATGCCACCACACTGGGTCCTCTCTGCCCTGGCTCCACCCCTTCTACCTGTCTGGATGAGTATTTCTTCTTTATATGTTTGTTTGTTGGACTTTCATGCAGCTTGATTTTCTGGAACTTCTGGTTGTATCTAGTTTTGAGATAGTTGTATTCCTTCTTAGTTGTGGAGGGAGATGCAGTGTGTCTATCCAGGCCTCCTTGTTGGCCAGAAGTGCCCTGCTTGATGGTTTTCACAAGTCAGCATCTTGCCAGGTAGAGAAGGAGACATTCCAAATGATCAACTCAGTCTTAGGTGATGTTTGTATGGGACCACTCTCTAGCTCTCTTATTATCCATTAGTCACAAAGACTTGGTTTCACTGGAGCAAATGGGAAAAGGAAGAGGCAGGGAGAAGCAGCCTGCCCAAATGTCTCTTAGGATCTGGATGTTTGCCCCTGATCAAGGCTGTGTCTGTGCCATGATACTTCCCCACAGGGTGTGGTGCTGCCTTCCCAGGTGCTTTCTTCAGAATGAGGCCATAAGAGAAAGATCATTTTCCCCTCAGTAAGCTCCTTCTCTCCCAGGAATGCATGGAGAGACAGGGTAACACAAGCCCACCTACCAAACAAAACATAACTGAGTAAATCATGGCCAACTGTAGGCCATATAGATGTGTTCACAGACCTTGATGAAATTTCCCTGGCGTTGCTGAATATTCCATTAAAAAAACCCACTTATTTTTGTTTTAAATTTAGCAACAGTGACAATAATGAATGATGAAGAAACTGAAGATTGATATGCATGATGAAGAAATCTGGAGCATGGAAGAAATATCCAAGTGAAATGGTATAGCTGGTAAACCACTGTTAAAATGTGTGATGGAATGACTATCCAAATAGGAAAAAAAATAAAGGTATTTTAAATGCTTTTGTTTCATGTTGCCTTAGTCAATGCTGTATTTTTATCTTAGGAGAGAGAAAGACTTTGCAGTATGAGAACATTACCAGAAGCTTTGATTTTTTTCAGTGGCACTATTTGTTACTAATACCAAAATCAAGGCAGTTTATAGCATTGACACAAGGTGATGTCACTGAGGTCCCCTTTTCAGAAGACAGGCTATACTTTCACAGGGTGCAATTGTCAGTCAGACTTGCAGGAAATTCAGGACTTGCCCAGCAGTAAGCTGTGCTAATGAGAGGAGCAGCATCAATTTCTGAGAGGCCTAGAACCATCCTCTGTATCTTCCTCAAAGTCCCTTGTCCAGGGTGGAATGCACATATATTCCAGAGAGATTGACAGTGCTAACCCTGAGCAATGCAAGCCAGCCCAGGGAGAATCTGTTTTTTTACCTTGGAAGCTTACATTCTGCAGAGCAGCTGTTCAGGCACTGTGTGTGCATGTGTATATATATACACACACACAATACACACACACACACATTTCTAGCTGGTAAATTCTGTGTGTGACCAATGGAGGTTTGGTCAAGGCCTTCCTGCCTTAGTCATTGGCCCTTATATTTGTTTAGATCAAGCATCAGCACACTTTTTGTAAAGGACCAGGAAACAACTATTTTAGGCTTTGTGGGCCATAAGCTCTGACCACTCGTCAACTCTGTTGATGGCCAGAGATAATGGAAATGCATTGGATGTGACCAGGTTCCAATAAAACTTTATATAAAATTAGGTGATGGGCTGGATTTGACCTGTAAGCTGTGGATTGACAACACTATGTTTTTGCCCTTCTTTTCCTAGGGATTCCACAATTAGCCGGTTCTGTGACCCCTGTAGTTCAAAACCTCCAATGGTCAATTTATTCCTATAGATTATTGTAATTCTGCTAACAGTCAACACCTGGCTTCCCCATGCTGAGATCCCATTATTCCAATAAGATCAAGAATTACATTATTAATTCATCTACATCCTACACAGGGCAGCCCTCAAGGAGCTTTTCAGGGATGCATTTTATATGCCAATATGAATGGAATGTGCCCTTGCTTCTCTTCCTGAGGTATGATTGGGCAAGCACTGTATAAAAGATCCATCAGCATCCCCATCCTTGTTCACCTTCCTCTACACCAGTGATTCTCAACCCTAATCAATTTTGCCACCTAATGGACATTTGGCAATGTCTGGAGACATATTTGGTTGTCAAAACTGGGGAAAGGTACTGTTGGCACATAGTAGGCACTAAACATCCTACAGTGCACAGGACAGCCCCACAACTGAGAATTATCTACCTGTTTTAGTGTTGTATTAGTGATCTGACAGGTATTCAGTTATGAAAGCAGTTTTTTAATAAAGAGTAATAACACTTTAAATAAAAGTCAAAATATGTAAACATATGTTTTTCATATTTGAATTGGCTATAATTTCTAGCCAGTCACAGAGAAGGAGAAAACAAACAAACAAACAAACAAACAAGAAAATCTAAACTGCCCATAATTGAGAAAGGGATAGGGGTAGCATTTCAGGTTGCATATCCATCGGGTACTGGTAACCTCAGGCATCATTTTTAAAACTATTTCTAGTCAGGCCTATGGTTTCAGCTCTCCTCTTCAATGGAGGAACTATAGACAAAAGGCTTTGAATGAACTCAGTTTTCACTGGAAAGGAATTGAGTTGGTTCCTGAGAGGGGGCTCATCTTGGAAGATGGTTAGCCAAGGGTCTGGTGTTGTTTGGGACCGTCCAGGGAAAAGAGAATGATGACTGCTTTCAGATCACAAGCACATAGCCCTGTGGCTTGGCTTAGTATAACTCATTGCTGTATGTGTCAGTCTTTTATTTTCTTCACTTATGTTTTCTATTTGCAACCAAATATTTGATCCTTACATCATGTTTCATGTTATTATGAGCTGAGGAGCAGTGATAATGCTTAGAGAATGATTTAAGATTCTTGAGGGAAAACTATCATGATCCAGATGTAGAACTTTAATGTTACTTATTACTTTTACTATACAAGTCCAAAAATTCTCTAAAGTACCAAAAGCTAATTAATACTACATATTATTGTTCCATGATAGTGTAGGCTGGATATGGCTTCTGTCTGTGTTTCTACAATAGTTGGGGAATATACCAAATCACTCCCCAACTCTCACTCCTTCTGAAAACCATTAATATATATAATTAATACTCTCAGAGATTTCCCCAAAGCATTTTAGATTTTTATTTTGACTACTTCTCTTCTATCCAATATTTCACCATGAGCAATAATGATGAACAAAATTGGGTCCCACCCCACCAGGCTGTAACAAGACACACCTGCTGCGTGGGGGTGTGGGGGGGAAGGGGGGTGGTTGGAGAAGGCCAAGTGAGGATTAAGGACTTTCATTCCCTTGGGGGGTCATGAGTTCCCCCTCCACACCCCGATAGTGTCAGTAGAAACCACACAGAGAGCCTGATTTATAGCCCATTTGGCTGAACTTTCACTACACCCAGTGCTCTGCACACACACACACACACACACACACACACAGTCACTGGAGGCCACATAAGGAGCAGTGACAAGGCACCTCTGTTTCTCCCAGACAGGGTGGTATCAAAAGAGATTGAGAAGGGAAGCTATACTTCTACTCTAGGTCAGCAGTAACAAGGCTGCAAGATCTTTCACTTCATGGTGTCATGGACGTTGAGAGGAAAAGCTGGAGTTTAACCCCATCTGGGAATGACAAGGTAATGACCCCCAGCTCCCACCAGCACAGTGTCAGAAGAAGGTGCTAAAATACATGACTTAAAATGCAGAGTATAATAACGTGATAGCCATGATGTCCAAGATTCAATTGAAAATCACTTATTATACCAAGAACCAGAGAAATCTTCCCTTCAATGAGAAAAGACAAAAATCAATGGATGCCAACATGGACATGATACAGGTGCTGGGACTATCTGTCAAGGACTTTAAAGCAGCCATCATGCAAAATGCTTTAATGAGGAATTATGAACATGCTCAAAATACATGAAAAATAGAAAATTTCAGCAAAGAACTAGAAGATAGATATAAAGAAGAACCTAGTAGAGATTTTAGAACTGAAAAATATAACCAAAATAAAAAATCCAGTGGATGAGCTCAACATCTGAATGGAGAGGATGGAGAAAAAGAATCAGTGAATTTGAGGATAGAAATGATTTAATATGAACAGGAATGAGAAAATAGAATGAAAAAAAGAACCTCAGAAATCTGTCAGATATAACAAAAGATCTAATATCCCTGTCATTGATGTCCCAGAAGAAGAGAGGAAAGAGAGTGGGACTGAAGAAGTATTTGAAGAAATAATGCCTCAAAAATTTTTTAAGTTTAGCAGAAGATATAAACCTATAGATTCAAGAATCTGAATGACCACCACATTTCTGAAAACTAGAGATAAATATATATATATATTGAAAGCAGTGAGAGAGAAATGCCACTATACCTGTGGAGGAGAGATGATTCTAATGACAGTAGATTGCTCATCAGAAATCATGGACGTCATAAGAAAGAGACGTAGCATTTTCCAAGTGCTGAAAGAAAAGGAACCATCAACACAGAGTTTTATATCCAGTGAGAACATCCTTCAGGAATGAAAGAGCAATCGAGACATTCTCAGAGGAAGAAAAAAAAGAGAATTGTCTGTAGCAGACCTGCCCTAAAAGAATGGATAAGGAAGTTCTGGAAACAGAAAGGAAGTGCAGGGGACTGCTTTGTGTGGTATCAGAAACTGTAGCCTTGCTGTGAGTTAGGTCTTGCAAAAGGCCTGTAAGTCTCAACTGGAAAACTGGGAAGGCTGGAGGAAGGCATGACCTGATAGTTACAGTAAGGGTTTCTGTGGAAAATCAGGCTTAAAGAATGTATATTATGCTTTGAAGCTTTCTCTGATCTCACCTGGTGATCCTCTGGCACCAGAGAATCTTGCAGACCTTGACTTAAAGTGATCACTGTGTTCCTTTCATTGTTCTCTGTAATCAGTAGAAGTTAACAGTAACCGAAGCATTTGGGATTAATTGGTGATTTATGTATTCTGACTGTATACCCCTATACATACCCTTCTCAATAAAAGGCACGAGAAATGGGAGTTCAGGGCTTTTTCTTCTCTAGACAGAACTGCCACCTCTCTTCCTCTGAGACAGAAATCAATGTCTGGGTTAACTCATTAACTCCTCATCAATGATCCCAAAACCTGCAGGGCAGAGTTTCCACCAAGCCAGGGCATGCCCCCACAGGAAGTTGTAAAAGAAGGAATCTTAGAACATCAGAGAGAAAGAAAAAACAATGGAAAAAAATGGCAATGTGATAGATTTTCCTTCTCTTGAGTTTTCTCATTTATGTTTGATAGTTGAAGTAAAAATTATAACACTGTTATAATGTTATAATGTGGTTTTCAACATATGTAAAGGAAATAATTAAGACAAGCCTGTTATAATTGGGTGAGGGAAAAGTGATAAAAATGGAAGTACAGTTTTTATTCCTCACTCAAACTGGTACAGCCACTCTGAAAAATAGTTTGGCAGTTTCTTAAAGATTGAAACACACATGTACCATGCAATTTGCAAGTAAGCTCCTGGGAAATGAAAACTTAATGTAATATTTATATAAAAAACTATACATGAGTGTTCATGGCAGCTTTATTTGTAATAGTCCAAAATTAAAAACATAGCCCTATAACAAATGAATGGTTAAAAAACTGTAGTATATCTAAACCAGGGAATAGTCCTCAGCAATAAAAAGAAAAAATGAATAATATATGCAATAATTTGGATAGATTTCAAAGTCATTGTGTTGAATGAGAAACCAATCTCAAAAAGTCAGATACTGTATGATCTCATTCAGATGATAACATTGTTGAAATGGCAGAATTGTAGAGATAGTTACCATGGTGAGGAATGTTGTGGGTGATGGTGGAAAGGTGTGGGTGTACCATAAAGGGGCTTCACAAAGGAGGTCTCTATGTGCTGGAATGGCCTGTGTCTTGATTTCAGTGTTGGTCCCATGAATCTACACATGTGATAACATGGCATAGAGCTCCACACACACACACTGGACCGCACACTGGACCAGAGTTACTTTCCTGGTTTTGATTTTGCACCTTAGTCATGTAAGATGTAACCATTGGGAAAATCTGAGTAAAGGTTACACAGAACCTTTCTGTACTACTTATACAACCTCAGTGATACTATGATTATTTCAAAATAAAAAGTTAAAGAAATGTTAAAGGAAGTCTTTCTGACATAGAGAAAAGGCCAGCTAAATGGCCATGATGTTCTAAAAAGTCAACTAGCATGAACCTAGTCTATAGAGATCACAAACATGGGTGTAAAGTTTGCCTTTTTTTTTTAATGTGTTTTATTGATTATAATATTACATTTGTGCCAATTTCCCTTCCCTCTGCTCCCCTCCACCCGGTGGCCCCCCTCCCTCCAGTTGTCCCCCCCTTTTAGATCATGTCCATTAGTTGTGCATACAGTTCTTCTCAACCTCTCTCTGTCTATTCCATTCCCTCCTACCATGATCCTTAATTCCTATATCATCTCCCTCCCTCTCCCCATTCCCCCTCCCTGTTGACCTCCCCCCAATATGTTCCCCGTACCTATAGTTCTTTTTCCACTCTCGTTGCCTGTTTAGTTTGCCTTTGTTTCATCTCCCTAGCTTCTGTTGTTTCTTGTGATGCAGTTTTCATTTTAGATTTCATTGTCTTGATCCTCCTTTTTCTAAACCAGTCCCTTTAACATCTCATATAACAGTGGTTTGGATCTAATGAACTCTTTCAGTTTTATTTTGTCCTGGAAACACTTTCTCTGTCCTTCTATTCTGAATGACAATTTCGCTGGATAGAGTATTCGTGGTTGTAGGTTTTGGATTTTCATTACTTTGAATATTTCTTGCCAGTCCCTTCTTGCCTGTAGGGTTTCCCTTGAGAAGTCAGCTGATAGTCTAATTGGGACCCCTTTGTACATAATTCTTTTCTTCTCTCTTGCTGCTTTTAAGATTCTCTCTTTATCTTTAATTTTTGACATTTTGATTATAATGTGTCTTGGAGTGGTTCTCCCTGGGTCCAGTCTCTTGGGAACTCTCCTTGCTTCCTGGACCTGCAAGTCTATTCCCTTCCCCAAGTCTGGGAAGTTTTCCTTTATTATATTTTCACTCAATTTTTCAAGTTCTAGTTCATCTTCCTCACTCTCTGGCAAACCAATGATTCTTATGTTGGGCCTTTTATAGCTGTCCCAGAGGTTTCTGATCCTCTCATCCTTGCTTCCCATTTCCTCTCCCTGCATTGGTTGACTGCTTGTTCCTTCTCCATATTCCAGTTTGTTGAAATGAACTCTGGATTTTTTTTCCTCACCATCTGTCTCGTATGTGGTTTTGTTCCTTTCGTTATGAGTGTTTTTCGCTTCTTTCTCATCTTTTTCCAGATCTTTTGTGAATTCTGTAAGCCACCTGATAACAATGGCCCAGAACTGAGCCTCTGACAGGTTTCTTATCTGTTCATCTGTCAGGTTCTCCATCTGTTGCCTGGTGAGCTGTGCCACCGGGATTTCTATAGTTGTCTGCCTCATTTTGACAGATGCGTTTTGTTTTCTTGGGCCGGCTGTAGGGGGCAGTGCCTGTGTACTCGTAATGACCCAGTGACCGGCGCCGTTCGGCAGCCTTTCTTGCTGTGCCGTGGTGCTTTGTCGTCACAATCCAGCGACCGGTGCCTGTCCGCGACCTATTTCGCAGCCCTGTGGCGCTTTCTTTGGGGGCGGGGGTCCAAGATGGATTCACACAGTTATTCCGCTAGGAGACCAGGATCCGTCCTCCCGCCCCCCTGGGCCTCACTGTTCAAGGCGATGTGGTGGCTGCTTTCCCCAGCGTTGGGGTCGTGAGCTGCCGGGGGTTTGACTGCAGCCGGGGTTGTTCTCCCCGCCGCTGTCCCAGGTGCGACCGCAAACAGCACCGCCCCCTTTCGCTCCCCTTACCTGCCCAAAGGGTGCTGCTGGTTTATAACTTCATATGTTGGGCTTCCGTGTAGTTTTATTTTCTGGAATTTCTAGTTATCCTTTGTTTTGAAGTAGTTGTATTCCTCTCTAGTTGTAGAGGGAGACCGAGCGCGTCCGTCTAAGCCTCCATCTTGGCCGGAAGTCCCCGTAAAGTTTGTCTTAATAGCAAAAGGAAAGTACTAATTACTGTGCATTTTGATAGCCACAAATCAGAGGAGAATTAAACTACTATGATAAAATACAGGCCTGCACTATACTTCTAATAGATTACACAAACGCGTGTGATAGTAATTGCATGTCTTTTGTGTTCCCTGAAGCAGAGTTCTGGTTTTTACCATATCTACACAATCCTTTATTTTTTTAAAAGTCAACAATGGATCTCTAACAAGACACAGAGCTCCCTGCAATAGTTCATGATTCCTTAATCTTCTGCATCTTTTCTTCTGTATTTTCACAATAATACAATTTTGCAAAAATAAAAAATGAAAAAAAAGTAAAAAGTCTTTCCACATTTAGACTGTTGTACCAAATATGCTTGAGCATCTTTTCATATTGATGAGGCTGACAAAAAGAGAAAATCTAAAGGACTCTTCTATAAAAGATTTCAGATTCCTGTATAGAAATTCTTTTGTCCCATGGCCTCTCTTTTCTATATGCCCATTGCCCAGACTATACATACATTTTCTCTCAAGGACAGAAAATCTTACCTATCCCACCCCTTGCCAATTGTCTTTATTTTCTTCTCTGTCACTTCTGTAATAATGCACCTTTGTGTCCTCATCTTGACCCTGCTTTTATTCAATTTCTAATTAAACTATCAAACTCAGTCTGGTATTATATTAAATGTGGCTTCTTTCTTAGACTGTGAACTATGAGTTTGTAACAATGAGTTCCTCTATGGATTTGAAGCTCTCCCTTCAATACATCTAGAATCATATTCATTCTAATGCCAATGCAGGTAGTTTATATTTCCCAGTTTCCAAAAGTATTCCCAAACACTTCACAATAAATAGACCTTCATGGTAAATCCTTTATGAAGAAATTGCTTTAGATATTTTAACTTTGCAAATTAAGTGATGGCAAATACATATTTGCTCATCCAAAGAAGTAGTCTGTAAAATGTCATTGTATAGGAAGAAAGCAATAAATAGGGAGGTCGGAGATTTTGCAATGACATCTGAAGAGGTGGACACACTGATATAGAAACTGGCTATGTGGAAACTTATGCAGTAAAGATAAAAGAATTATTAATGAGGAAACATGTGACTTTCTTTGTGGGTAATAGGAGAGGCAGAGGGGTAGAGAGTACACTGTCTGCACACTTACTACCCCAAAGAAAACCTGGGAGATTGGAAGACATTTCCTAGGAATTCACAAATAGTTGGAACTTCATCATGCTTTAGAGATATCTGATGATTGGAGGAGGCTACCGCAAAGAAATACGGTGCATGTCAGAGTTTCTGGTCGTTTCGGGAGTGAAACTCTTTGAGAATTTTGCAAATATTTAGACCATAAGAGGGAAGTTGGCTGGATAATGTTTTCTTGACAGCGACATGACTAGGAAGCTGACCTCATAAGTCTCCAGATTGACTGGAACCATGATCACACTTAATTCTGAAGTCTTGAACATTTTCAGGAGCCCCAAGGGTTGTTTCAGATCTCCTCCAGCATTAGGAACTGCAGTGATTCCTCTCAAAGGTGGGAAATATCTTGCAGTGTTTTATGCCCAGATTGCTTTGTCTGGAGTGCACACAAACTCGACGGAGACATCAGCTACACAAAAAATGGGGTAACGTTTTGAAAACAGTGAGTCTTTTGGAAACAGTAGCCTCACCCTCTTGTCTGGCTCTGATGCGAGGGATGGAAACAAGGTCGATTTAATTCTAGAATATGATGTGATTTGAGCTCTCACAGGCCACCTCCAGGAGCTTAATATACCCTTTCCATAACATGAACATCAGAGATCTGAGAGGTGTCAAGATCGGATTACATTGCCAGTCTTAAAAAACTGAAGTCTGTAAAGCAATCTCACATGTAACACGAGCTGGAAAGAACAATTACAAAATATTGTGTGGCTAGTACATGCTCAGTGGGAAAAATGTTTCTGATAAAGATGGGAAGCAATGCCTTTTGATTGGGAATATTTTCCATTATTTACAAGTCAAATTTAATTTTTAAATTAAGTTTAAATTATTAGTGAGGTTACATAAATTTGAATAAATTTATATTCACATTTGCAGTAGGAGGTGGAATGGAGTGAATGGAAAATGTCATAATGGACATGATAAAATTAAGACAAAGATCTTGCCTTTTTAGAACTTATAACCTAGGGAACAGGGCAATAGAATATTTTTTACATTCCCAGGACTAATTCATTTTGTAACTGGAAACTTATACCTTTTAACCTCTTCCACTCATTTTACCCACCCCCCACCTTGTGCCTCAGGCAACAACCAATATGTTCTCTACAGTCATGAGCTCTTTTTTTGGCTTGAGATTCCACATGTAAATGAGATCATATGGTATTCAGCCTTTTCTGTCTGAATTATTTTACTTGGCATAATGCCCTCAAGAAGAAAAGAAGAAATATGGAAAATACAGAAAAGAAGATAAAAACAAATTGTTCCCAAGATCTCAAGTTACCATAGCTAATATTTGATTGTAGGTGGTCATTTCCTTCTCATTCTTTCTCTAATAGCACAGCATTTTGAGTCCATCCTGTCCTCTGGGGCAATAATAGTCACTTGTCTTTGTCACCTGTGTTGGTTAGTTTTACTTATCAATTTGACTGGTCCAGGGGGTGCCCAGATATTTAGTTGAACATAATTCTGGGTATTTCTGTGAAGGCATTCTGGGTTGAGTTTAACATTTAAATTAGTAGACTGAGGAAAGCAGATTGTCCTACTAACTGTGGGTGAACCTCAACCAATCAGCTGAAGGCCTGAAGATACCAAAAAGCTGACCCTCTTACAAGTAAGAGGGCACTTCTTCTGCCTCACAGCCTTTGAACTGAGACATCAGCCTTTTATTGCCTTTGCATTTGAAGTGAAACACGCTTTTTTGGGTCTCAAGGCGTTACCTCTAGGTTGGAACTTATACCATTGACTTTTTGGGTCTTCAGCGTGCTGACTTCAAACCTTGGGACTCACAGTGGGGGACAATAGATCTGCCTTCTTTTTTGCTCTCATAGTGGAAGGGGACAGGCCCAGATACAGTCCTGTCAGGTTTGTAAATGTACACAAAAAAGAAGAGACTTAGTCAAGATCATGCTGAATGTGGTAGAGGGCCAAAGTCTGACCTTGGGGTGCCAGGGCCGTCTGTGCCTGAAGGGAACCTGAAGCTCTGGCTGATGCTTACGATTGATGTTTTCTGTTTTACATGCTGAATTTGGGAATTGTTTTTCTTCTTTTAAAAAAATTGTTCTATTACAGTTATCCCAATTTCCTCCTTTGCCTTTCCCTGCCCCACCCCCCACAACTTCCACAGTCAATCCCCACCCTGTTGTCCATGTCCATGCGTTATTTATACCTGTTCCTTGACTAGACCTTTCACCTTCTTTCTGCCCCCTTAACCTCCTCCCCATTCTCCTCTGTTCACTGTCAGTCTGTTCCTTGTTTCCATGCCTTTTGTTCTATTTTGTTTGTTTGTTTGCTTTGTTCATTAGGTTCCTCTTATAGGTTATTTTTGTTCTTAACCGTTGAAGTCTATTGTACTTTTACAGTGGGGGGAACCACTAGATAACTTTCTCTTAGAGGGACACTCCCCTTTCATGATTGGCCTGTACAGTACCTAACAGATTATGTAATAATTTTCACTCTCCTTACTTGTGTAAGAATAAAAGCATTTTATTCTGAAAGTAAGGCTGTGTACGCTATAATATGATCTTTTGATGAAGAAAAGAAAAGCTGATTTACTTTTAGATAATGAACTTGTTGATAAATCTTAATTTGGACCCAATTGCCTGAAGCAGTTCAGCAAGTTTCCCCATTCTCCATGTGTACTTGTGTATTGACATGTCACCTCATGGGGACACTGCAATTTCTGGGTCTAATCCACTCAGAGTCTGTTATTGATTCTTCACAAAGAAAAAAATAAAGTCAGAGCTTTTTCTATTGCTCCAAACCCTTTCTTCCCTCTCATGATGATTTCCAGAGTCTTTTTTAAAAAATTGTTTTTAGCTTGCAAAGAGATTTAAAAACATGAACCCCAAACTCTTCCCTTCATAGAGAGAGTTTATAAATTAAATGTGGATGCTTAGAATAAAGGTCACCAGAAATTCCTCTGCTGGGAAGGATTTGTCCTTCCTCCACATGGAGGCTTTTTTTTTTTCTTTTCCCTAAAGAGTGGCTGGAAAGTAGAATGAGCACAGTTTGTACCTTCATGTCTATAGATCTATCTTTAAATAGAAACAGAACCAAGCAAATAGCAGAGACATGGGATGAGAGTGGGTCTTGAGGATGCTTTGTGTGGACCATCCTGGTCTGGGACATTGTTTGTGGTATCATAGGAGGGAGTGAACAAGGCCACAGGTGATGTGGGAGTGAGGTGGGATTAAGCCTTTTCTGTGGCCCAGTCGCTGACAGCAGAGGATTTCATCTTGACTTGAGAACAGCACCCTATCAGCTCTTTCAGATGGATGAAGGAACAGCTTTGATAAAACGTCTGCATGTGCCAGATTCTAGGTGAGATCTGTAGGAAACACAGAGCACTCCCAGTTCTGCAGGCGTGAGAGTGAAACTGTCTATATCCTGAGGATAAGGCATTGTCCTCAGCTGGGAGAGAGGGCAGGCAAGAGGCAGAATAAGTGCCCCTCAGATGTCTGCTTCCTAACCCCCAGATCCAGTGAATATGTGAATCACTTCACAGATGTGATGGCGGATAGTGACCTTGAGGTGGAGAGATAATCTGGGGTCATCCGGGTAGAAACCTCTAGTGACAAGGGTCCTGACAAGTGGAGGACTCTCCCAGAGGAGGTCAGTGGGAGAAATGGCCATGGAAGAAAAGCAGAAGGATGTCTCCTTGTGGACTTTGAAGATGGAGGAAGAGTCAGGAGCCAAAAATTGTGGGCACCTCTAGAAGCTGGAGAAAGGCAAGAAATATGCTCCTTAGAGTCTCTGGAAGGAACGTAGCCCTGCCCACACCTTGACTTTGGCTCAGTGAGACTGTGTTAAATATTTGACCTTCAGAACTGTAAGCTAACACATTTGTGTTGTATTGTTCCACTAAATCTTGGGTAATTGCTTAAGGCAACAATAGAAAACTAAGACAGTGATGTTGGAGGTTTGAGGAAAGAAGGGCCACTATAAAATCTCCACCTAGGACCTTGGGTACCAAAGCACAGAAGCATCAGCATCATCTGGGAGCTTGTTAGAAATGCAGGTTCCCAGTGCCTGCACCAGACAAGGTCAGAATGTGCATTTGCAAGTATCCTCAGCAACTGCCTGCTTGGTCCAGGAAAGTAGGGACTGGGTAGATACAAACAGGTAGGACCTGCAAGTGCCTCTGAGTACCTACAAGGTAAGTGGTTGTGAGTCAGGAGAGTTGCAGGTTGCATCAGCTCACTTAGCCTTGTGGCTGTGAGTGAGGACATGATGGACAACTGGATGAAGTAGGTTTGTAGTTTAGCCAATCAAGTACAATGATAGAAGGGGAGTGGGTGGAGGGTTAAGGATGTATAGAAGAAATTCTAATAGAAGGGCCTTGGGAAGTAATACGTTTATAGTTTTGTATTTTGCATTTATGTCTGTGATCTATTTTGAGTTAATTATTGTAAAGGGTGTAAGGTCTGTGCCTAAATTTGTTTTTTGCATGTGGATGGATGTCTAGATGTTCTGGCACTATTTTTTGAAAAATTATTTTGCTCCACTGTATTGTCTTTGCTCCTTTGACAAAGATGAGTTGACTGTACTTATGTGGGTCTATTTCTGGGCTTTCTGTTCTCTTCCATTGATCTATTTGTCTATTCATTTAGCAACACCACACTGTCTTTTAATTGTTATTACTTTTTTAAATTAAAAAACTTTCCATTAAAGTTGACACACAATATTATATTGGTTTCAGGTGTACAACATTTATATAACTTACAAAGTGATCACTGTGAATACACCACACTGTTTTGATTACTGTAGTTTTATAGTAAGTCTTGAAGTCAGGTAGTGTCAGTCCTTCAACTTTACTCTTCTTCAGTATTGTGTTCACTGTGCTGGGTCTTTTGCCTCTATATAAACTACAATTAGTTTGTCAGTCTCTACAGAATAACTTACTGGGATTTTGATTGGGATTACACTGAGTCTACAGGTAGGTGAATTTGTGAATAACTGACCTCTTGACAATAATGAGACTTCCTATCCATTACATGGAATAGCTCTCCATTTACTTAGTTTGATTTTGTTCATCAGAGTTTTGTAGTTTTTCTCACATAAGTCTGTACATATGTATTTCATTAGATTTATAACTATTTCATTCGGGGAAGTACTCATGAAATGGTATTGTGTTTTTAATTTCAAATTCCATTTGTTCATTGCTGGTACATAAGAATTGAATTTTGCATATTGATTTTGTACCCTGCAACCTTGGTATAATTGCTTATTATTTCCAGGAGTGGTTGTGTAAGTCCTTTCAGATTTTCTTTCAAGGGATTGGTAGATTTCATCAGGGTTATTAAATTTGTGAACATAAAGTTTTTTTTATAGTATTCCTTTATTATACTTTCAAAGTTCATGAGGTCTGTAGTGATGTCCTTTCTTTGATTTTTGATATTAGTAATTTGTCTTCTTTTTTAAAAAAATAAATTATTTGTTTATTTATTTATTTTTAGAGAGGGGAAAGGAGAAAGAGAGGGAGAGAAACATCACTGTGTGGATGCCTCTCACTCACTCACTCCCCCAACTGGGAACCTGACGTGCAACCTAGCCATGTGCCCTGACTGGGAATTGAACCAGCGACACTTGGCTCACAGGCCGACGCTCAATCCACTGAGCCACAGCAGCCAGGGCCCTTTCTTCTTTTTTAACTCTATTTTTTAAAACACTCTCAAACTTACAAAAAAGTTGCAAGTTATAATACAAATTTTTTTTCTCCAGTGAACCATTTCAGAATTGTTGAAATAATGTCCTTCTCCCAAATATTCCAATGTGTATTTCCAATAGACAAAGATATTCTCTTATATAACAACAATCCAATTACCAATATCAGGAAATTAACGTTGACATTTACTACCATCTAATCCTTTGACCCCATTCAAATATTTCCAATTCTCTCAATAATGCTGTTTATATAAAAAAGATTTGGTTGCACACATCTTACAGTTACCCATCAGGTTCCTTTAGTATTCTTCAGTCTGGAGCATTCTTCAGGCTTGCCTGGACTACCATAGAAAAGTCACTTGTGCAGATTATAGATCAGTTACTTAGTAGGATTCCTTACTTTGGATTTGTCTGATGTTTCCCTCATGAGTACATTTAGACTGTGCGTCTCTGTAGTGAATATCACAGAAGAGGTGCTGTCTCTAATCACTGCATGTATCAGGTATCACTTTTAAGTAGCGCCATTGCTGGTAATGGCCATTTTATTTTATTTTAATTTTTATTTATTTTCAATTACAGTTTACATTCAATATTATGTTGTATTAGTTTCAGGTTCACAGCATAGTGGTTAGGTAATCATATACTTTACAAAGTGTTCTCCCTGATATTTCTGGGACCCACATGACAGCACATATAGTTATTACAATATTATTGACTATATTCTCTGTGCTGTACTTTATATCCTTGTGACTATTCTGTAACTACCAATCTGTATATCTCAGTCCCTTCACCTTTTTCACCCAGTCCCCTAAACTCCCTCTCCTCAGCTAACCATCAGTCTGTTCACTGTATATGTGAGTCTGTTTCTATTTTGTTTGCTCATTTATATTGTTCTTCAAATCCCACATATAAGTGAAATCATATGGTATTTGTCATTTTAATCACTAGATTAAGATGACATCTCCAAGGCTAATGCATTATAAGTTACTCTTTTCTCCTTATTTAGTATTTTGTGCATAGGTACTTTGGAATTGTGTACGTATCCTCATTAAACTTCCAATTTGTATATTCATTCACTCACTCATTCACTCATTCATTCATTCATTCATATCTGTATGGACTCATGGTGCAATGACTTAATGGACTATAATGTGTTATTATCATTTATTTTGATGCTTAAATCCTCTCATACTTGGCTAGAGGAAGCCCCTGCAAGCTGGCTCCCGCATCTCTTTGGCATCATTCCTTGAGAAGTTTCCTGCTTTCTGACACAACACAGTATTTCAGGCTTCTCTTGTACCTTCCCTTCCCCAGCCCTGGGATAAGCCTTTTCTCCAAGAAACCCTGGTTCCTTTTAGTGGTGCCTCCTTTATTCAGACACAAGAGATGCTGGCTCCAGTCAAACTCGACTAGGAGAGGGGGCAGGAGGGTCTTTCCTCATTCCTCAGGGAGGAGGCTGCTGACTTGTCATCTGTGAGAACCCACCAGCCTTTGGGCATCTGAGCCTTCCCTGTGTCCCTAAGCAGTTACCCTTTCTTCCTGAGCAGAGGTTTGTGCCAGTCACCAAAGCCCTGCTATGCAGCACCACAGAGTTCTTTTCCTTTTTTGGCTGACTTTTTAAAAAACCGCTTATCTATTCTGCTTCAGATTAATCCCTAAATGTGGCTTTATCAAACCATTTGTTTTTTTAGTGGCTGTTGATTACAGATGTACATCATTTATCCCCCAGCCTTTTAAAAGGGCCAATCACTATGGCAACCATATTACAAAAATTGCCCTGTCTCCATTAAAACACCCTTCAGAAAAAAGGTCATTCGGTATTAACATTTTCCAGCTGAAACTAGCAATGTAAGTAGTGTTAATAATATTGTCACCACACACTGTTCTTCTGTGGGTCTATGTTTTCAGTCATGTAATTTCAGGAAACTCTCAAAACATGACTAAATATTGAGAGTAGAAAGAGCTCTAATGCTACACATATGTGTATGTGTGTTTCCAAATTTGAAAAATATATATTTACTTTGGTTCTTGGAGTGGCAAGGCAAGCTTTATTGGCTTTTGATGATGACATTTTGCAGTTTCCTTGATCCTGATCCCAGTATGGGCAGAGTGAGAGAGGCACCCTGCTCTCGTCAGACAAGGAGAGTGCCTGGCACTAATGAAGGAGGAAGACAACCCTGTGGGCAGAGTGGCTTCCAGAGGCAGTGACTTCACAGAGCTGCACCCACAGGTGACTCTGGGCAGACTAGCTCACTTTGGGTGTCACAGTAGAGCCTGCAGGGGGTCAGACAATAGAATATATTTTTGTTGTTGTTTGTCATTAAACCTCAAGATTTTATATAACATTTCATTGGCTATGGGTTTTATTTTTCTCATGACAAGAACCATTTAAACTGTGTTCTGGGTGCTCGGATTTTTCACCCTTTTATTTTCCAGGGGAAGAAACAGAAGCACAGAGGTGCCTCAGTCTTAGAGCTAATTTCTATACAGATGGTATTGAAAGCTTCCCCTCTACTCTTGTGCTGCTTCTTTCTTAAGAATTATCTTTCATAAGAGTTATACACGAGCATAGTTTAACAAGCAAACAGTTCTATGTAGTTTATAATGAGAAACGGCAGTGTCCTGCCGCTTTCCTTTCCACCCCAGGTCCTGCTCTTCACAGGCAGTCACTGCTGATTGTTTTCAGTGGTGACTTCCAGTATTTGTCTCCATATTTCTGAACAATCTCCTTGAATAGCCACTTAGATCTACTTAAGAGCTGTGCTTACTTTGTGCCACTCTCCAAAGTTCTTTACATATTCTAACTATTAATTCTCTCAACAAACCAATTTGGTAGGTGCTATCATTAGCCTCATGAGAAAACTGAGACATAGAGAGGTCAAGTAGGTGGCCCAAACACACAGTGAAAGGCAAAGATGGGGATTTGAACCCTGACATTCTGGCACCAGTGTTTTTGATTTATCGGTGTTGTATATTAAGTATTGACTTACTATCATGGGAGGTCAAGATTACTCTCATACCCTCTGTTCTCATACTTCTCCTTTCCTCCATTTTTCCTATATAGAACACTGGTGCATTTTTTGCCTTTGATTGGTATCTCTCTGTCTCTGTCTCTCACACCTGTGCACAGAGGCACACACACAGTTCTTGAATCATTTGAAAGTACTTCAGCCTGTGTCTCTTAGGAATAATGGCATTTTCCAAACTGACAGCACTATTCTCATCACCAACAAACCATAGACAGTCCATATTCTAATGTAATCAGTTGTGTCCAAAATGTCTTTTACATATTTTTTTCAATATAGGTATAATTACAGATCACACATGTCAGTTGTTTATATTGTCTCTATAATTTCCTTTAATCTAAGATAGTACCCATGCCCTTCCTTTTTCCCCCTTTCAAGCCATCACGACCATGAGAATTGTCTTGATTAATGTCTACAGTAAGGATTATTTGGTTGTGTCCTCATAATTTGATTCAGATCAAATATTGTGGCAAGACTGCTATATAGGTGATAATGTGTACCTCCTGTTTCATTGCATTAGGAGTGTATAACAATTTGTTATATTTAATCATTTGTTTAGGATGACTACCAGCTTGCTGTAGTGTAAAAATATTTTCCTTTTTGTAATTAGTAAGAAATCTGTGGGATGATAAGTTGAAGCTGTATGAATATTCTGTTCCCCAATAACCTTTACTCACTGATTTTTGCTTATATCAGTTATGGTTGTGGAATGATGATATTCTAATTCTATCATTCCTCCCACATTTATTAACTAGCTTTCTTTTGTAAAGAATAACTTAAAAAAAAAGAATACCTTTATCTTTCCAGTCTTTTAAAAAATTAATTCACTATAGACTTAATTATTCTTTTTTAATTCAGTGTATCATAATTGATTACAGTCATTATTCTTTTTTATCAAATTGTTCCAAGTTTGGCCAGTAGAAGCCTCTTCAATCAGGTTCTTGTATCTTTTTGACATACTCATTCATCTTGAAATGCTTCTTTGCTTTCTGACATAAAAGATAGTTCAATGTCACTTTGCACTTTCTCTGTATAAGACCTGGAATTAGCTAATTTTCTCAGGACTCCTCATTACTTTATGTGGGGAGTGGTTTTATAAATAAAGACCTGAGTATTAGGTATGCTAATTACAACTGGATGTCATTGTCTCTGGCCCTTTAGATGGACAGAGCTAGAAGATATATTTCTACACTGATACTCCAATTTAAGTCCAATAGCACAGGTTGTCTCTTGTTCCTTATTTGTATTTCCCTTCTCTTGAGACTCTGGGTTTCCAAAAGCTTAATATATTTCACCTATTTGCTCTAGCACACTCGAAACTCATTTCAGGATTTCTATAAATACAAACACTACTAACTACAAACATGTAAAGAAAAATTCAAGATTTTGTAATAATTTTTGTCCTTAGAATATATAACATGAAGTATGACTAGTCAAAGAACATGGTTAAAAATTTACTTGCATTGATTCTTCTTTCTGTGTGGTTATGTTATCAATTTGATATGCTATTAAGTTGATTTGTTTCTGTGGGTTTACAGTTTATTATCATACTTGACTTACTTTTTGAACATGTTAAGCTTTTACATATTCAAAACACAAAACTATATGAAAAAAGTATAGTCAAAGAATTCTAATTCACATCCACACCCCTTTCATTTATTTCCCATCCACCAGCCTCTAAGGTAATAGTTTTTATTAGTTTCTGGTTAGTCCTTCTGTCTAAATGTGTGTGTGTATACATGAATATATGTATATACTATATATGTACTATATATGTAGTATATATATTTCTTAGTTAACTTTCTTTTGTACACAAAAGGTAGTATGCTATATATGCTCCTTTGTATTTTGCTTTTTTAACTTAAAATGTATCCTGGAAATCACTCTATATTAGTTTATAATATTTTCTAGTTTAGCATAATACATTTTGCAGCTGTACTATAGTTTGTGTAACTTGTTGCCTATAGATGGGCACTGCCCTGGCTGGTTTAGCTCAGTGGATTGAGCGTCGGCCTGCGAGCTAAGTGTCGCTGGTTCGATCTTCCAGTCAGGGTACATCAGAGAAGGAAAACTCTGACTCCAAAAAACCTCCGCTGCCTTGCGGCATACCTCTTCAGGGGAAAGGCTAAGGGAGTAAACCCTGACAGAAAATCCGGAGCCGGAGTCCCTAAGGCGGTTTGACGTTGTAGTCAACACCGGCAACTCCTGCGGCGCACCTGAAGCCAAGCTGTATTGACTCCGTCTTTCCCTTGGACCCTTCAGCTGCGAAGAGAGGGGGGGTCTGCTGCATGGGCAACAGCAGACCCTCCATATCACCCTGCCCAGGCTCTGTAGCTTCAGCGTCATCGCAAGATGTCAATTCAACACGGGAGGAGACAGATACGATGTCACTCCCGAGTCGGACTGCACAGCCATTCTCGGCGGTGCAGATAGACTCTTAAGAAGCTACACCATCGTCTCTCGAGATGGATGGCTGCCGACGACGACGACGATATTGCAATAGTGCCACAGTGAGTAACCTTGGTCATGTATTTGTGAAGATGTTTTCAGTGCTAGTTCCTAGAAGTGGGATTTCTTGGTCAAAGTGTAAATGCATAGTTTTCTTAGTTGTTGCCAAATTCCCTTTCATAGATAAGATACCATTTTGCATTCCCACCAGCAATGTATCGCACTGCCTGCTTCTCCCATAGTCTTGCCAATAGGGTGCGTGGTCACACTTTTGAGTTTTTGTCAATATGATAAGTGAGAGATAGTATCCAGTGTAGTTTTAATTTGTATTTATGGGTGAAGTTGAGCATATTTTCATGTTAACAATCTTTTGTATATTGTTTTCTGTGAACTGTTTATGTGTTTTGTCTATTTTTCTATTGGATTTTTAATCTTCCTTTTCCTCTATTTTTTATATTAGGAAGATCTACACTTTATCTGTGAGAATTATTACATAGATTTTCTGCCAGTTAATCTCTTGATATTTGACTTGGTTTACAGTGTTTTTTAAAAAGTTTAAAATTTTTATAGTCAAATTAATCAATCATTTCTTTTATTGCATATGAATGATGTTATGATTTTAAAACTTCTTTACATCCTTTGTATCCAGATTATAAAAGAATTCACACATTTTCTTCCCGAAGCTTTTTCATTTAGATCACTGATGTATTTGTCCTTTATTCTGGTATACAAGGTCTGTCCAGAAGGTATTCAGCCATGTGATATGAAAACTAGAGAAATTTTTTTAAGAAGGTAGAAGATACAAGAAACATTGTACATAGGACAGCGACACCTCAGTCCCCTTCAAAGTAGGCACCTTGGGACCTCACACAGTTCTCTCAATTGCCATCAGCTGCCTTGTTGTATTTTCCTGAATCTCACTGATGGCCTGAAGTGTCTTTCCTTTCAAAAGCGATTTTAATGTTTGGAAAAGCCAAAAGTTACAGGGAACCAAATCTGGGCTGTAGGGGGGCTGAGTCATCTGTGTGAGTTGATGTTTTGTCAAAAAGCTCTGTATGAGAATGATGCATAAATGGGTGCGTTGTGATAAGACTGCCAATCACCAGTTGCCCATGGCTGTGACCTTCTGAATCATCCGAATAGTTTCCGCTGAGGAATGATCAAGCTTAACAAAATTTGATGCAGATTTGTTGCATTACTTGCTCAGTCATTTTGAATGCGACAGCCACACAGTATACATACTCATTGAACTGGCATCTACCGGCCCCACTGACTAGTACGGGGAAGTTGTTGTTGTTCACACATGGGCATCCAGTCCACTCTCCTTGGCTGCCAGGTTACATTGATGTTGCACAAACCATTCTCGTTATATTAATAATGGCTGGACTTTTTCCAGACAGACTGTGTATGGTGTGAGGTATGTGTCCATTTCTACCTTTTTCTGAATGACCATCCAATGATCACAATATTCCTTATTATCAATAAGTATCTTTTCCTAGTGATTTGAGATGCCACCTTTATCATGTACTGTACTTCTATACACACTTGGGTCTATGCCTAGACTTTTCTATTGTCTGTCTATTAATTCCTCATAGCACAGTTTTAATTATTGAGATTTTAAAGTACATTTTAATATTTGGTAGGACTAAGCCTCCCTTACTGCTCTTATTTTAGAGTTTTTCTAGCTATTATTACCTGCTTAATTATTTATTTAAACTTGAAAATCAACTTGTGTTAGTCCAGAATAAAAATTTCCTAGAAGTTTTATTTTAGTTTTGTTAAATTTATATATTATCTGTAGAAGAATTGATGTTTTTATAATATTGAGATAGTCTATCCAAGAACAAGGGATGTTTTTGCATTTGTTTAAGTCATTTTGTGTTTTTTATAATTGGTTTGAAATAATTTTCATATGGGTTTTGCATTTTTCTTGGTAACTTTATTCCTAAGTACTTTATACTTTTTGTTGCTTTTGTACATAGAGCGTTTCTCTTCCATTATATTGTTCATTGTTTGTGTGTATATATGTACACACTCACACACATGCTAATTATTTTTATAGATTCATTTTATAGTCTTTGATTTTTTGAATCCTTTTATTATTACATATTGTAAATAAAGTTTTACTTCCTTCAAAACTTCTAATTCTATATTGGCTTTTCTTTATTTAATTGTATTCATTTTATTTTCAGTACTGTTAAATAGTAGTCACTTATTTCTGACCTTACTGAGAAATACTTTTATTGTTTTCCTATTAAGAACTTAAGATAATTACTTAAAGGCTGATTTTATGAATATATGCATATATACACACATACATCTATGCATATACATACATATGAATGCATATACATGCATGTATAACTATATAGATATGTATATATATATTTTTAGAGAAGTATCCATGGATTCTAATTAATTATTTTTTATCAAGAATTATTGTTGAATTTTCTTGAAGGCATTTTTTAGTATTATGGGAAAAATCATATAATCTTCCTTACAATTCTTATTAGTATGCCAAATTACATTAATGGATTTTGTAATACTGATTCAGCCTCACAGTTCTAGAATAAGTTCTACTTGGACATGATGTACTATTTTTTAATGTCTTTTTCGATTCTGTGTGCTAATGTTTTATTTAGAGTTTTTTGCATTAAATTATAAAAAATCTAGGTCCGAAGCTTTTTTTGGAGTTATCTTTATTGATTTAGCTATCAATGTTATATTTACTTCAAGAAAGAATTTGAAAGATTACTTCTTTGCATACTCTGAGACAAATTATATAACATTCAGATTATCTTGTATTTGCTCAGTAGATTCCCTGTGAAGCAATCTACATCTGGTCTTTTTTTTTTTTTATGAGACAGTTCTTTAATAATTTTCCATGTTCTGTTTGTGGAAGTAGGTCTGTTTAAGCTTTCTATCTTCATTTGGGTCAATTTTCGCAAATTGTTTTCTCCTTGGGAGTTACAGGTTTTTAAATGAATTTGGATAGAGTTGTACCAAATAGTTCTTCATGAGTTTTTCATGTTCATTTTTTTCATGGTTATTTCACCCTTATCATTTCTTTTTTTCATTATTTTCATGATAAGGCAAATTTAAAAAGTGTCTGTTAATTTCTTAAAAAGGAAACAACTATTAAATAGTTTTATTTAATATTAGTTATAAGCAATTAAGTAAATATTAATTTAGTTTCTACTCTGTGTCACATTTGTTTTTAGCCTTATTATTTTCTTCCTCCTGCTTTCTCTTGGTTTATTTTATAGTGATTTTTTTCAGCTTTTTGAGTTAAGAACTTAAGTCCTTTAATTTTATTCTTTCATTTGGTTTGTACAATTATTTAAAGCTATAGAATTTCCCCTGGCCACTGTTTTAATTGTATCCCATAGATTCTCATACAGTAATTTTATCACACTAATTTTTATTTGTACTTTCATCTTTAGTCAATTGTTGTTTAATATAGCATTGGTTTTTTTCTTTTAATTTTCAAGAGAAAAGACCTTTTGGTATTTTGATTCTGTCTTCATTTCTAACTTTTTTGCCTTTCTATTTATGTTTGCATTTTATTATTAAATTTTTATTTTTGACTAAGATGGGGTAAATTTTTGTGACTACCCCATGAGCATTTGAGAAGAACATTCTCAAATGCTCACATTCCTAAAGGTTGCGTGTGTTGGTAACTATTTGCTGATTTAGCGATAGGAAACACTTTGTGTAGACATGTCTCTTGTATATGTAGGGTTGGGTTTTACTTTGTGAACCAATTTGAAAATCTTGAGTTTTCAATGTTATGTTTGATCTCAACTGTATTATATTATTAAATGTTATATTTATGTATATATTATATCATAATAAATTATATTTATTTCTTTTTTCATAACTTGTTTTCTTTTGGTAATTAGGAAGCTTATTTCCATATACTCTATAGTAAAACTTTTTATAATGCCTTTAGTCTTTTTTCTTCTTATTTAGGCATCCCCTATTTTCTTTTTATTAGCTTCAAATGATATCTGGTGACTCCTATTTGATCTACTGGGTGACCTGAGCAAGTCATTTTATGTCACCCAGTAGATATGACTTAACCCCCTATCCTCACAGCCAGTCTGGTTCCAAAATGAAATTCTTTGTCTCAGCGAAAAAAGTCCTGCGTCCTCTAATTCTCTCAGGGGACTCTTTCCTCAGCACACTGCTGCTCATCTGTTAGGTGTTGGGGCTGGCACCTGACCCCAGCTTTGGAATGAGACACTCAAGGCCCAGAGGGGGAATTTGGATGCTTAGAAACACAATATAGGGAGTTCATAAGGTGGCAGAATCGGTCCCCAGCACAGCCTCTCTCTGGCCTGGAGTAGAGAAGCCACAGCCCAGGATGTGACTTCCTAGGACTCACACCCCAGTGGGGACTCAGGCCCCCGCTCTATGAGAAAGGGGAAACTTCATCACTCTTTTCTCTGCTTTTATTTATTTTTTATTCTAATTGAAAACAGATATTAAAATTCTTGGATTAATCCTTGAAATTTTTCTCTCTGAACTCCCATGTCTTTTCCATTATCTAAATGATTTTTCTCTATTTTTATTCCTCCAATTGACTTGAAAAAAAAAAGTCTCATATTTTTTCTTTTGTTTCCTGAACAATGTCTTTTATCACATCCTTCACACTCAGCTCTACCTCTTGTCCTTCATTCTGGAGTTTATTGATTCAACCTCCTCAGAGACTAAACTTCCCACCCTGTTCTGGAGTGGAGAGGGAACTATTTCCTGGTGGTGGAATCTAAAAAATAGGGATCTGGGAACTAAATGTGTCTCATCAAAATTTCAACAAACCTTTGTTCTCAACACTTTCTCATGCCTCTACTTTGAGAAACACAGTTGTCTGCAAATCCTAAGCCTTTTGAGGTCCTATAGTGTGATTCAACTAGCTTTTGTTCCACTCTGTAGACTCTCAGATTTTACCATTATCTATTTTTCTATGTCAGTTGCCATTAAATACCTGATTTCCATCTTTCAAAAATGTATTGATACCGTGCATCTGCTATCAGTGCCTTTTCCATGCCCTTTGTCCTTGCTGTGCCCATCTTTCCCCTTCTGTTGTGATGAATTTAATGTGGAGGAACAGGGATGAAGGATGTTTCAGCTCTCTGTTAAAGTGGAACTTGTCTTCTGTGCTGCCATCAAATTTTCTTTCTTTTATAGTTTTGCCTTGCTCCTTAAACCTACTTTCCCCTTTTTTCTGGACTGCCTACCTAAGATGTTTAAATTTGGGAGGTTGTCATTTGTCATTACCAAGATGCTTCCTGCCTGGGAAATTTGGACTTTTCTCAATGAAATAAAAGATGAGTTAATAGTGTGTGCGTGCGTGTGTGTGCGTGCGTGCGTGCGTGTGTGTGTGTGTGTGAGAGAGAGAGCGAGAGAGAGAGAGAGATGTGTTCATGGGTGGAAGAAGTGGGAGACAGAATGATAGAATAGGGGTCCAAGTCTAGCAAGACCTACTGCACAAGTTTTCAAAATCCCAAGCAAGGCTATTTCTGGGATGCTAATTTGCTCCAATGCATGCATGTCACTGATAGCAGTTGTGCCTGTGACATTCTGACATGGTCTTTTAGGAAAGAGATGAACTTACAGGATGCCTATGTAATTGGAAAGCCAGCTGAGATCTGAGGCAGCTGAGGATGAGGATTCACCCTTTCTCTGCACAATGGCATTGGTTGAAGGTTGTATATAAGGTGGCCTTATTAAAGTGACAAGGCAATTTAATTCCTTTGTGCACAATGATTCTACTTCATTGATTTACAATGGGAAGGATATAATTTTGCTAGTGTTGGCAAAAAGCTCAAATGTCAGCCTTTTCAAATTGCCATACTTGCCTTGTTCAGGATGAATAATGAATAAGTCACCTTTTGTCTACAGTTAAATATTCTTGAATAAATACAAAGAACATAAAAGACATAAATGATTGCCTGATTTATATTTAAAATAAAGATCAACATTGTGATAAATGGTTGAAAATGCTGTGAGAGCAGCAATATGACTCTCCTGATAATTACATTATCAATGAGGGTGCAGCCTAGGTGTAAACTGTCATTGGGGTGCATACCACTTACCTGGGAAGGCCTGTCAAGTGGCAGGTCCAAGGTGCTTCATGAAGGAGAACTTGGGTCCCAATGGAAGGGACTGGTCTCCTCAGACCCCTCCATGTCCTGTGCTCTCAAAGCCAAAGAAGGGTAGGAGAGTCACAAATTCTGAGACCCCTCAACATTAGGCAGGGAGGAGCCTTGGCTAATTCACATTGGGCCCGGAATGGTTTTCCCTTTGTCACCTTTGAAAGAAAGTTTGCAAGGAACATTGTAGAAAAGTAGGAAAACAGAGTCATCTGTAAAATCAGTAAGCCCACCCTAGCTGGTGTGGCTCAGTGGATTGAGTGCTGACCTGAGAACCAAAGGGTAGCCAGTTCAATTCCCAGTCAGGGCACATGCCTGGGTTGTGGACCAGGCCCCCAATTGCGGGTGTGTGAGAGGCAACCACAGACTGATGTTTCTCTCCCTCTCTTTCTCCCTCCCTTCCCCTCTGTCTAAAAATAAATAAATAAAATCTTTTAAAAAAATCAGTAAGCCCTTGATTAAGTAACTGGCATATCCATTCAATTGAATTCTATGCTTCTATTGGAAATGAGCAAGGTGGGGAGAACTATTAATGATGAACAAATATATCTACATTACTCTCAAATGAATAAAGCAAGTTTTACTTCAACAGGAACAATAAGTCTATTTTTATTGAAAATGTATATGTGTGTATGTGTGTGTGTGTATTAGTTAGGAAACTAATTTTCTCTAGTTTTCTGGAGAAACATAACCAATAGAATATGCTGTGTATATATTTGTCTATAGTTAATAGACATATATTATACAAGACGAGAGAGAGAGAGAGAGGGAGAGAGAGAGAGAGAGAGAGAGAGAGAGAGAGAGAGAGAGAGAGATTTATTTTAAGGAATTGGCTCATATGATTATAGAGTCTGGCAAGTCTAAACTCTGTAGGGCGGGCTGGCAGGCTGGAGACTCAGGAAGGAGCTCACGTGCAGTTCCAAAGTTGGTCTGGAGGTAGAGTTCCCTCTTCCTTACAAACCTCAGTCTTTTTTCCTGAAAACCTTCATCTGATTGGATGAGGGCCCTTGACATTACAGAGGGTGATCTCCTTTACTTAAAGTCTACTGATTTAAATCTTAAGCACATCTTAAAAAAAAGAAAGGAAAAAAAAAAAAAAAAAAAAAACAACTTCACAGAGATGGCCAGACTGACTGACCTTTGAATTAACATCTGGGGGAAATTGGAGGGTTCATGGCAGGTGTTGGGAGAGGGAAGGCAGGTCTGTGTGCCGGTCTCAGCACTGCCACTGAACAGCTGCATAACCCTGGACAAGTCACTCACTTTCTGGGCATTCAAATCCTCATATATACAAAATAGTCTTGGGCTACACCAGTCCTTTTTATGAAAGGGGGCACTTTGGGCATCCTAATGATGTGGGGTGAGCTGAAATAGCATAGAGTGGGTTGAGTTCAGCCGTGCCAGACCTCAGCTAACTTGTGAAGCAGTGTCGAAAAAACTTTTACTCTGCATCCTCATGCCTTCTGTGTATTCTGCCAGATATTCATGTAGGTGAAAAATAGTTGTTCGTTAGCTGAACTTAAAACTTAACCCCATCTCACATATGCACACAAGGCATTTTGCACACTTTTAACATATACTTTTTCTCTCTCTCTAAAGAATGCAGTTACAGTAAAACGGAGATATGCTTTGTTTGGAATTGACCAGGAGTTAGCGCGCCGTAGAACATCAGTGGAAGCAGAGCGCTCCTCACGGCCGTGCCAGAGCATGCGCAGTGATAACACACAGGTTTGGCGCAGGCACTTCTGTATGTTTGTGGTACAGCTGGGTGTGGGTGCACGTACTATCTGACTGCGAATTACTTTTATTTCTTGTTTAATTATAGCTACAGTATTTATATATTTGGAACTATAGCTGTAGGAAGATACTATATTTTAAACTTCCATTTCAAGACAGTAAAGGGGCGGTTACCAAATACTGTCATGGAAAGAAGGGTCATTTGGTCAGTTGGGTGGAAGACCATTGCTAGATGGTGTTCCATGTCTAAAACATTATGATTCTACAATTCAGTTGTAGAACAATTGGAAACAGCTACATATTTGCACTCAGTTTTATTAGGAGACAATGTGTGTTTAACTCCTTTGTCCAGATTTGCAGTGGAGAAAGGAGGGAGAGGGTCCCCCAATGGCTCTGGGGTATCCCTGCTTCTCCCCATCTGTGCTCCCAGCTCCTACCTCAACTAAGCTCTATCACTTACTGGTGATAAACCGTTTCCTGACTGAGCCTCCATTTCTTCTGCTGCTTTCTTCACTCCCCACACATATCTCTCCCAAAGACAAAGCTGATTACACCACCTCAGGCTCCAACCTTCAGTAATATTCCATTGATCTTATGATAAAGATCAGCTTGTTTAATTAGGGACCACCAAGGTCTGATCCTGAGCTTGGGTCAGGTTCTCTGTTGACACTTGTCACAGCCTTTAGTTTTCCTTTTTAATTTTCAATGAGACAGAAACACGTCAAGAACCTCTGGCTGCAGGTAGAGAATCCTCTTGTCCGCTTCCTCCCTTGCCATATTATTATGTTAAGATGAGGATGTGTGGAGAACGCAAAACCAGGAATGCAGTTTAATATTCCCTGCAGAAATGCAGTTGACTCGTTCCTTGCTGATAGCATTGCACAAGCTATTGGAAGGACAAGGTTCCTAGCAAACTTCTGGCCCCTTACTATCTGCGGAGGCATCACCCAGCAGGGAGACACTGTGGATCCAGAAACCAAGGTATGCTTATCTCAGCTCTGTGACTATTCTTGGGAGGCTTTCTACAAAGCAGTTTAATCTTTTATTTATAAAATAATGCCAACCCAGCTCCTAGGGAGACTTAAAACATTCACAAATAGATTTTCATTCATGTGTAATTGTTTGCTGTTGCAATGCTTGGTACTATGGAGATGAATGCTTTATAAACGTAAATAAACAGTTTAAACATTCCTTGGATACAAGACCCTGCCCAGGGTGGTCCATGCTGATGAAAAGTGATGAAACCTTGCTTTTGGAGCCTTGTACATTTTGTTTGTGGCCAGGTGACAGCAGCATCTTCTGTGGCTTCTGCAGGAAGATGGAGACAGAAATGATGTGTGTCCAAAGACAAGCAGACAAGGTGTCCCTGGAAAGACATTCTATGGATTCTAAACTTTGTATGAATTATAAGAGGGTGCTTGGGAAAGAGTTCTCAAACTTGAGATTGCCCTACCCATCAGCAGTCTAGGGAGGATCCCCAGAATCTGCATTTCTAACAGGATCCCAGGTGCTCCTGTTGCTGCTGGTCCAGGCACCCACTGGATTAGAAAAATATTTTGGGCTGAGCTGACATCCACTGTAGAGGTAGCTTTGTAACAACTGACTTTTTTCCTGAAAGTGGGAGGGAAGGGCTGTATTCTCTCATGTACCATCAGCTGTTGAGTGAGATGTGTGCCAAACACACTATACACGTTCTTTCTCATCCTCAGAACAACTGTCTAAGGAAGAGTTCATGACTCACATTTACAAAGGATTGAATTCCTGAGAGCACAGCACACTAGCAGAAAGGGGGGTTTGCCACTCTGTGACACAGAGGCTGGAGCAGGGTCTAAACTTTGGTTGAGTGACAATGGCCAGGCTGTGGGAGTCCAGAGTGAGGCTTTTCTTCCTGTCCGGTACTGCCTGGCACTTGAGTTATCTATGGAAGAACTCCTGTGCTGAGTGCCTGGACATGACTTCAACCTAGATGGCCTCTGCAGACCTGTGCTGGAAGGCTTAAGGTCAAGACTGGGGTCAAGAGAAGCTGAGAGGATCTCAGGTGGTGAGTGAGGATCTCTCAGTGTAAGTGCAGGTGTTCAGAGGCCTCTGATGGCCAGGGAAGCTCCACAATTGCAATTCCTGTTTTGTAGGGCAAGCTTTCTGGAGCATTTTGAGATGAGTCAAGAAGACACTTTACATGAGAGGCTTCTCTTCTGGTACATTCTACCTATACAGGACCTCCTTGTGCAAAGTCAGAGGAAACTGCTATCACTTGGGGAGTTTGTGATCCAGGGTTGTTCTTCTGTTAAAAATTTTTCAAGTTCAGTATTAACTATTAACTACATGTTAATATACACATATATACACATATGTAGATATACAATCAAATATTAATTTAACAAAGTTGTATCATGTTTGTTAATTTTATTTTTAGGTACATGAGTCAATAAATCTCCCTTACTTTCTTTTTTTATTTGTTTGATTTATTTTGCTTGAAATATTTCAGGAGTTTCAGTCACTTGCAAATGAAAGATATAGGATCTTGGAGATCGCTTAATCCAATGATATTCAACACATGAATGCAGTGAGGATGAGTGGTATTTCTGACTGCACACAACCTGGAGAGGGTGGGACGAGATTCCTAACAAAGCACTGTCTGAGCTGATGGGTGGTTTGCAAGTTGTGTTCCTAGGAACCCTAATGGTTCTTAGATCCTGGAGACAGAGAGATGAGATAAATCCCCACTGCCTGAGTTGGAGGTCCAGCCTGCTGCTGCCTGCTGCTTTAGCAGAGCAGCTCTACTCCCATGAGCTTTCTTGTTTGTCTATACTGTACTTCTTGGCAATATCTTGTGTGAAAAGTAGTGTCCTGGATATAAACTTTCAAACATCTAATCTCCAAGTTGGTTGGGATCAGGAACTGTGGTTTGTTCTTCTCTCCCCCCACCTTCCATCCACCCCCAGGCCCCAGCACCATGTAGAATGCTGTGTTAAGTGGGAAAAAAAAATAATAAATCTCTACTTTGCAGATATGGGAACCCAGCTAGAGGTCCTGTGAAACACAGTGCTTCTGACCACCCCCCCCAAAGAAAGAAACTTGGCTACTCTTAATACACCATGAATTATATTAATAAATATGGTATTTTCTGTATTGATTTATAGAGGGTTAGAACAAAATACACTCTCAATTCTTAATCCATTAACAGGTTTATTTCTCACTGTTACTCAATTGTCTGCTTTTGTGACTAAGAGACATAAATAATAGAGGGTGATAGAAAGATAGCTAAACATGGAAGTACTGTGGGTGAGGGGCCTGAGACACTTCCAGGTGAGCTACTGCCTTCTGCTAGCATAATAGTCAGGGGCCCTGGTTATATTTCAATGTCGGCCCCAGATTTAAGTTCTTAGAAGGAATGAATTTTATAGGCTATAACAAAAGGAGTATACATCTCATTCCTTCCCATTTTCTCCTCTTTGTCCATTTTGATCTCTCCTTCCCTTTTTTCCCCTTCGTTCCTCATTTCATTTATTCAATTTCCCTTGTCAGTCAGTCCAATGGGCACCAGTGGGTGCTCATTTGAGTGAAACCAGGTCAGTGTGTAAATTCTTCAGGACATAGCTCAAAGATGCCTCTCACATTTAGAATTGTGAGCAGTGTGAGAGCAAATCCTTCTGCTCTTTCCATAGGTGCTGCTTTATCTTCTTTTTAAGTGATTCCTAGAACAATCACCAACTACAAACCTCCCACTCACTCTGCTCCTGAAGTCGGTAGAACCCCACCTTTTAGAAACAGAAGCACATGTAGCCCAGACACCCAATGAGAGAAGGTAGCAGGCAGGCTCTACTTTTCACTGTGTGTTGGGTTAACTCCTGGGTTGACAATTGTCATTTACCCCATGGCACGTGGTAAGGTAGTGTGCCTTGCAGAGGTCAAAAATAATGAGTGATGCTTCACTCCAGAACTTGGCGTTGTGTACGTCGACTGTACCTGCTCCTCCAAGTAACAAAAATGTGTTTTGAAAAATAAAGACTTTGGGGCCTTGTTTTTTCTTAAAAAAAAAAAAATTAGATTCACAGTGTAAAGTAACAAGAAGAGGCATGGACATGTGAGAGAGTTCCAAGGGAAGAGGTCAGGACAACAGTTAGTTGGCTTGGTTAATCACTTAAAAAAACAGGTAGGTTTTGAAAGATTCTTCATTGACCTCAGGATAATCAGATGAGAGATCAGTGAGTAAATTTTAAACTGCAGAGAATGTAACTCAGGACTTGTAAGATCAGGCCCAGCATACCTTTCCATCTCTAGAGAACCAAGGTTACTCACCCTCAGTTTTTCCAACTGAGGAATAGAAATATGCAATATTCTTAGCACTGAATTAGTAACTGAAAAGATGAATGGTTTTAGAATTTCAGAATGTGCAGGTGAAACCCATGCTGTGTGAGATGTCACAATGTAAGGTCTTGAAATGTTGCCATACTGTAGGAGTATGTGTGAAGATGGCTCTAAGGATTGCTGACAGTAAGGCAGGAACTTTCAACCAAGTTTTTAATGTTATCTGTATTGTCTCATGGCCAAGACTGATGGGGGTAGCTGGCTTGGGTCTGGGGCAAGCGTCCAGTCTGTGGCACAGAAGGCATGACTCAGCCTAAGTCATGGAGGGTTCATGAGTAGGGAGACTAGAATTGGACTTGGTCTTTCCCATGGGGATGAGGTGGTAGTAAAGACTGCCATTCGCATTGTTTCTGCAGGATACATCCATCCTGTTAAAAACAAAAAACCCAAACCCATCACATACAAATAATACTTTCTGCTTCTGTGGCTCGTTTTGTTCCCAAATGTCAAGCTGTTGAGCAGACATGTTTCATTCTGGCCCCATCTCTGGGAGGACAGGTATTTTGCAGGAATGACATTTCTTTCATAGGTGGGAAATTTGAGACATAAAGAAGTGAGGATGAATTCTGCTCATCCCTATAGCAGAATTGAAATTGGAAACAGGACATCCAGAATCCAGGTGTACTGAATCTGGGTGTACAGTCCCCTGGGCGCAGCAGAAACTAAATAGGGTGGGATGGGTCCTAAAGAATGCAATGATGAGGTCATGGAGAAAATGGGGAAAGGTGAGACAGAAGACAAAGAGCTGATACAGCATCAGCACTAATTGATCTTAAGTTATTTCCTTATAAGTAGCTGTGACAGGAAGTACAGTGCTTGGCTATAGCCCTTCTGATAATGACATCAACCACCAGCACATATAGGGTGCTTTGCAACACCAGACCCTGTCCTAAACATTCCTCTTTTATTATTTCATTTAACCCTCACAAGAAGCCTATGAGATAAAGTACAATAATCACTCCCACTTCCCAGTAGAGCATTAAGGAGGAGGCTAAGAAACTGTCCCAAGGTCACATAGTTCAGGATCCAAATATTAGCTGTCTCTGCCATCCACCCTCTACATCGCTCTGCTATGGGCTTCTGAATCAGACTAATTGGAAAGGCACCTCCAGGTGTGCAGGCAAGTGGAGGGTCCAGGCTCTAATGTCAGTGGGGGTTCTGGGTGCTGTGGCTCATCTGAAGGAAACTGGATTCAGTGTCTGGTGGGAAAGGTGTGTTTGAGGAACCCATAGAGGGTCCAATAGAGCCCACTCAGAGAGGCTGGTTCCCCAGGAGCCTGCCAGTTGAGAGAGAGTGCAGTGGTTGGGGGGTTGAGGCTTACCTTGGAAGGATCCCAGAACTCTGGGATCAGGCACCCTTCTGGGCCATGTAGTGGGTTCAGTTGGATTGGTTAAAGCCTTGGATGCTGAGTCTGAGGTGGAAGATCAGGGTTGTCTGTCAGGTAGAGGAGAGACATACCCTGTGATCTTCTCTTCGGTGTGGATGGTCCTGGACAATGGGGTGGGTGGGGTGGGGCAGTGCCCTGGGCAGTTGTACTCCTCCCACTTCCAGTGTCCAGGAAATACTGTCTCTTCCTCCTTCCCTTCCCTTCCCTTCCATTCCATTCCTATCCCCTCCATTTTCTCATTTCTTTCTTTTTTACCCTGAGGGGGTAGGATAAGGCTAAAATAAACCCCTCTTGGCTTTGGCAATAGTGCTTGTGGTGTTGTCAGCACCTTCAGCAAAGACCCTAGGACACACCTGAGGTGGTACAGTGGGTGGGCCCTCCTTGCAGAGAGCACATGTGTGGGGGATTGTGGGGCATCTCAGTGAGAGGGGTTAGAGGGTCTCATCAGGAGATTGAACGAGAATTTTAAGGAGGGCTTAAGGAAACACTTTGCTCTGAATTAGATGCTGTCAGGAAGCAGAGATAATCTTCATAAGTCTGGTCTGCGAGGGGGAAAGCCCAGAGCGGGCTGAAGCTATGATTGTGAAGAAGCAGCATCACCCAAGTTAGCCAGCATGGGAGGTTATATGGTCATTTTAGGCCATGTCCATGTTTTGTCTGGGCACAGACATGAGCACTGAGCAGTCCGGGTTCCTTCTTGATTATTGTGACACAGGCTGGTTTATCTGACGTTCTGTGCATCTGTGTATGTTCAACAGGAGAACATGCCACCTGGCTGCTTGTGAGCCAATCCAGCTATCAGGGCTGCCTTCCTCTTTCTTTTCTCAGGGTTTAGGGACTTATATCTGAATATGACTACCCTTTATATTCAGATGACAGATCTGTCTCCTGGTCCAATTCTTCCTCTCTCTCTTCTTGAACTACTTTCAGAAGTGGATTTACCATGGAGCTACAGATATGAAATGATTCAGGCCCCTCCAAAGTCTATGCTTGATTTTGTATTTGTGATTTGTGATTCTTTTTTAAAAGAGAACTCCCCAATTTATTTAAGCTTCAGGCCCCACCCTCTGATCACTTCCCAACAAAACCCCTATCTCATAAACTAGGGTCTGGGTCTCCTCTTCGTGCCCACAGGCAGCTCTGTGCTTCATGTGGGTGACTGCCCTGGATAAATCAAAATGTCAGACTAAGCCCACTGAGGTGTCTGCCCCCATGCAGAGTAAACAATTGGCTGGACTCTTTCAAGCTCTGATCTGAGGAATTGGGCCAGTTGACTAGGTCATATCACCTCTCTGAGCCTCCATTTATCCCTCCTGAAATGGGAGAAGGTAACTGGATAAAGACCATGTCCAAAAGTAAACACAGGAGCCTGTCAAGAGGAGGAGACAACTTCTGGCCAAGATGGAGGCCTAGACTGACACGCTTCATCTCCCTCCACAGCTAAGAATGAATACAGCTACCACAAAACCAGAAATAACCAGAAGTTCCAGAAAATAAAGCTACATGAAAGTCTAACATCTGAAATTATAAAGAAGTGGTGCTTGTTCAGACAGGTAGGAGGGGTGAAGCTGTGCTGATGGTGGCAGCTATGGCGATGGCAGTAGGCACAGACACCTGTATTTAAGGGGAGGCGAGAAGCACCTGGGGAGCACCCCCGGCTACAGACCAAATCCAGCTCACAATTCCAATGCCAGGGAAGGCAGACCCCCATTGCCTTGGACTGTGAGGGCCAGAGGGTGTGGGGACGGAGGAGGAGGCTCCCGGTCTCTCAGTGGAGAATGAACAGCAGGAATCCATTTTGGGCCCCCGCCCCCACACAAAATACCACAGTGTGGTAAGAAGGGTCACCCGGTTGTGATAAGTGCACGGGGCTCCACCCCCTATAGCACAGGAGGTGTGACAGCCCTGCCCAGGAAGCAAAGGTAAACACAAAACTGTCAGGATGGCACAGATCATGATAGAGACCCCGGTAATGCATCTGACCAGCCAGCAAATATCTAATCTTTTTTTTTTTAAGTATATTTTATTGATTATATTGTTACAATAGTTCCAATTTTTTCCCCTTTGCTCCCCTCCACGCAGCACCCCCCTTCCCTGACAATCCCCTCCCCAAGTCCATGCCCATGGCTCACCCTTTCATATATTCTTCTTCTTTTTTTAAAAATAATTAATTAATTAGTTAAATATTTTAACAATAAAAAATAACAATCCCTCCCTCTCAGACTTAAGACCCTTTACAATCTTATAAAGGGCAATGGATGAAGGTCTCGAGCTCCTCTAGCTGCTTCAAGCTGGACATGGTCGTCGTCCTACCTACCCTTGGGTCAAGAAATCCCTAATAAGAGTGGGGGTGTGAAGGGGAGGGTGGCCTTCCCACAAGGGGAAGGATTGTGCAGACTCCAGGTTGGTTGGCTGTCTCTGGACAACGGCATGCTTGGTTTAACAGGCTGGCATCCTTGTTGTATTCTGGGGGCAACAGGGTTAAAGGACATCATTCAATCCGTAACCACTAGATGACAAAAGACAGGTATTAATTTTTCAATGTCCCACATTAGGGAAAAGAAGGCTTTCTTTGGAGGAAGGTATGCCAGGTACATCTCACCTGTCCAAAACCCTTTTGCCCATTATACTTAGTTTGGACTGAGGGAAATATTTTAGGTTTCCCCCTCTCAGGCCTCTGGGCTCTTTCTGTCCAAGCCATTAGGATAGAAAAGAGAAACCAGTTTTAAAGTGAAGCCCACAGACCACCCCGTTCTTCACCAACCCAGCCACTTAGTTCAGCCAAACCATTGAGTCTCAGGAGGCAGCAATGCAGACCGGGTTAAGTGAGGCCTATACGTACAGACAATCACTCAGGTAATGAGATCGTAGGCTTATGCCCTTTGAAAACAGAAAACACATGTTAATTTATGTAACATAACCCACATACAAGTCTCTAAATCTGTAGGACTGTCTTATCGGAAAGACATCCAGTTGCAAGGCATTTGACATTCTTCTTGCCTGTAAATTAAACATCTTTGATAATGCCACAGACATAGTTTAACTTTCAAATGAAAACAAATTTTAAATGAAAAGAAACTTTAAAGATGGTTAGCTGCACTACTTTATAGTCTACCACTGGGCATTGTGATCTTCCTTGAATCGTGATTTTTCTCCCTAAGATTACCCTCCTTGTCATTAAAGGGACTGCATTAAGTTCATTTTTAATTTATCCTGTTCATTTGCATAAACACAACAAGAGCAGCAAATGATCACTTATGATCTTTAGTTCTGCTTTGCTGGAACTTATGCAAGGAACATTTAGGGTGACCTTCAGTCTGCCCTTCAGGGCACAGAAGTTGAGCCACATACCTGGCATTCAGCCTTGCCTGTAAACACCTGTCTTTTCCAGGTCCTCCTGGTTTTCCATTGTGCCTTAAGGTCCCTTCTAGCCATCTTTCAGGAAAACAACCTTCGTTCCTTCCCTGGAAAGATTGCTATGGACCGCTCATCCATCCAAGGTACCAGGCCTTTTATCTCGTGGACTTTTATTACCTTTGAAAGTCAGTCCCAGTTGCTCAGGGCTTTTTGGTAACAACCAAAGCCCAATCATGTCTCCTTTAGGCATGACATTCCAGTCAAAGTCTTAGTCAAAAAATCGTTATTAACAACTGGTCTTATTAGTTTTATGCAAAGAAACTTAGGTCATTACTTACTTCTTTAGAATGCCAAATTCTAGAGGGATCAGATAGGGAGAAAATATATACAGTGTGAAGGAAAATCCTTGTCCTTCTAATATTCACTGAACTTGCATTTCTATTCTTTATATTTTTATTTTTCCCCCCACTAAAAATTTTTCTGTTTGTTTGTTTTTCCATTACAGTTGTCTCACTTTTTTTCCCCTCTTGCTTCTCTGCACCCTGTCCCTCCCTTCTCCCACATTCAGTCCCCACCCAGCTGTCCATGTCCATGGATCATTAATACATGTTCTTTGACTAGACCCTTTCCCTTCTCACCACTTATCTCCCTCCCATCTCCCCCTTTGTTACTGTTAGTTTATTCCTTGTTTACATACCTCTGGTTCAATTTTGCTCATTTGTTTGTGTTGTTCATTAGTTTCCTTTAACAGGTGATAGCATAAGGTAATTTTCTTTTGTTGCCTGGCTTATTTTGCTAAGCATAATTCTCTCTAGTTCCAATCATGTTGTTGCAAATGGTAGAAGTTCCTTCTTTCTTTCAGTACTTATTCATTGTCATTTCCCCCCTTTGTACTCGTGTTCCTCTCTGTCTCTCTCTGTTTCTTCATCTTCTCAAAGCAGACCCTTTAGCATCTCTTGCAATGCTGGTTTGGTGGAGATGTATTCTTTTAGCCTTCTTTTGTCTTGGAAACTCCTTATTTCACCTTCCATTTTGAATGAGAGCCTTGCTGGGTAGAGTATTCTTGGTTGTAGGCCTTTGTTTTTCATTACTTGGAATATATTTTGCCATTCCCTTCTGGCTTGTAGTGTTTCTGCTGAGAAATCTGATGATAGCCTTATTGGAGCTCCCTTGTATGTTATTAGTTGTTTCTCTCTTGCTGTTTTTAGGATTCTCTCTTTGTCTTTGAATGTTGGCATTTTAATTATGATGTGTCTTGAAGTGTGTCTGTTGGGGTTCATCTTCATTGGGACCCTCTGTGCTTCCTAGACTTGCATGATTCTTTCTCTCTTCATGTTAGGGAAGTTTTCTGTCATTAGTTTTTCAAAGAGGTTTTCTATTCCTTGCTCTTCTTCTTCTCCTTCTGGAATTCCTATGATACGGATATTATTACGTTTCATGTTGTCCTGCAGCTGTCTTAGAGCCTCTTCAGTCTTATTCAGCCTTTTTTCATTTTGTTGCACTGTCTGTGAGTTTTTGTCTACATTGTCCTCCAGCTCGCTGATCTGATTTTCTGCTTCCTCTAGCCTGTTTTTAATTCTTTCTACTGTGTTCTTCAATTCAGAGATCGTATTCTTCATTTCCTCCTGGCTCTTATTGATAGCTTCCATGTCCTTTTTGATGCTGGTATAATTCTCAGTAAGTTCCTTATAGTTCTTCTGGAGTTCACTGTAGTTTTTCTGGAGTTCTTTGTAGTTTCCGCTGAGCTCATTGAGCTTCTCCATAATACATGCTTTCAATTCCATATCTGATAGTTGGCTCCCCTCTATTTCATTTAGCACTCTTTCTGGGGACTCTACCTTTCCTTTCGATGGGGGGTTGTTTCTCTGTCTCCCCATTTTTGTGACTCCTATTGTTTTTTGGTGCTTCTTAGAATGATCTGCACTTCCTGGGTCTGCCCCTGGTGGCATCAGGTCCTGTATCAGTCTGGGCCTAGGCAGCCTGTTGGAGACTTCCAGGGATCTACTGCCTTTGTCTGTCTCCTTTAGTTGATAATCTATTCAATCTGTGATTAGCCGTCAGGCTTAAGGACCGTGGGTGTGGCAGCTTAATTCCTGTAGGCAGGGCCTTTGCTTCCCCTCAGGCTGACGCCACTTGGCTGGGAATGGTCTGCCTGCAGTGTGGGGATGAGTCAGCACTGGGACCCGGCCGGCCGCCTCCCCAGCTCTCCCCTCAAAGCCACCACACCAAACTCTCCCCAAGCATTTCCAGTCCTCTCTGTCTTCCCTCTGCTTGTGCCCAGGGTAAGTGGGGGCCAAAATATTTTTGTATGTGATCTGCTTAAGAGCTCTTTTTCTCCAGCTGTTTCTCTCCAGCTAGCAAGAAACCCTGTGGCTTTTCGCTTTTCTCAGCTGGATACTATTTTACTTTCCACTCTGTTGCTGTAGGCTGGGGAGCCCGGCTGGGGGTTTAGACCCTGCCCTTCTCAGGGGGAATCCCCGGCTGCTGAGCTGTTTCTCAGTCCCTTCAGCTGCCACTCGTGTGAACCCAGCCAGCCCTTCTGCGTCTCCGCACTCCCTACCGGTCACGTTGTGATGTAGCGGCCTTTTTTGTCTCTCCGTGGTTATAAGACTTCTCTCCAGCTGGTGTTCGGTTGGTTATTCCAGATGATTTCTCCAAAATTATGTTGTAAATCCAGACTAGTTCTGGGAGGAAGTTAGTGTATCTTCCACTTACTCCTCCGCCATCTTGTTTCTCCTCGCAAATATCTAATCTTAACGGGTCAGCAGATAGGAAATCTTTCTGAGGCACAGTTCAGAGCTTTGGTTGTATGAATGCTTACAGATCTAACAGCATGTCTTAAACAAGATGGGGAAGGAATGAAGGCCAGTCCTGCTAAAATGAACAAAAACACATATGAAACTAGTGGTGAGGGGAAGAAAACCATGGATGAAATCAACAAATCAGAACATAGGGAAGGAATAAACAGTCAACCAGTGCAGAAAGAGGAAACAAAGGGTGAGGAAAATGAGGAGGGGCTCAGAAACCAATGGGAGAGCTATAAGCAGGCCAACATCTGAATCATAGGGTTGACAGAAGGTAAAGAAGAAGAACTAGAAATTGAAAAATTATGTGAAAAAATAATGAAGCAGAACTTCCCTAACTTGGGGAAGGAAATAGACTTACAGGTCCAGGAAGCACAGAGAGTTCCAAAAAACCTGGACCCAGGGAGAACCACACCAAGACACACTATAATCAAAATGTCAAAAATTAAAGATAAAGAGAGAATCTTAAAAGCAGCAAGGGAGAAGAAGAGAATTACATATAAAGGGGTCCCAATAAGACTATCGGCTGATTTCTCAAAAGAAACTGCAAGCAAGAAGGGACTGGTAAGAAATATTCAAAGTAATTAAAAGCAAAAACTTACAACCACGGTTACTCCCTCCAGTGAAGCTGTCATTCAGAATAGAAGGGCAGAGAAAGTGCTTCCAGGACAAAGTAAAACTAAAGGAGTTCATCGGGTCCAAATCACTGTTATATGAAATAGTAAAGAGACTTGTTTAGGAGAAAGAGGATCAAAACTATGAACATTAAAATGAAAACTATCACAACAACCAACAACAGAAGCTAGGGAATTGAAACAAAGGCAAACTAATTAGGCAATGAGAGTGGGAAAAGAACTATAGGTATGGGGAATATTTTGGGGGGAGGTCAGCAGGGAGGGGGAAGGGGGAAAGGGAGGGAGATGGTACAGGAATTATGAAACATAGTAGGAGGGATTGGAGTAGATAGGAAGATGTTGAGAAGAACTATATGCACAACCAATGGGCATGGACTAAGGGGGGCAACTCGAGGGAAGGGGGTCACTGGGTGGAGGGGAACAAAGGGAAAAGAAATTGGGACAACTGTAACAGCATAATCAATAAAACATATTTTTTTAAAAAAGACCATTTCCACAAATTTTCTCAACTCAGGTGTCCAAGACAAACCCATTGAGAGATGAAGGGTTTCACTGTGTCTAATAATTTTGTGAGAACTTGGTTCCGAATGGTGTCAACATCCCTTGGAGAAAATTCCCAGAGCAATGGGACTGAGATGGAGTTCTTTGTCTGCTCCTCATCTTATCAAGAACATGGGCCCAGAGAGGGAAAACAAAATTTACATCTGCAGCTCATCTTTGGGAAAGCTAGAGAACCCAGTGATTCAGATCTTCTGGGTGCCGATCTGGGGCAATGTCCCTTCCTGGAGGGTGGGCTTACTGAGAGCTGCCCAAGGGCATGCTGGGATAAACCCAATGGCTCAGAGCCTCCATTTCAGGGCAGAAAACTCTATGCTGATGCTTAGCCAGCCCAGATAGAATTGTATGATAATCACCTCATGGAATCAAATTGAAGGGAGAAAACAAATATGCTTGAGGATATTTTGCTGATGTGAACTATAACGGTGTGTTTCTCCACACTGGTCATGGATCCTAAATCTGAGCTCTTCCTAGGGAAGAAGACAGAACAGTGACGGGAAGGAAAGCTCACACACATCATGCCTGCGGGCAACACTAGCAGGTTCATTTTCTGGGATGTTGGGGCATCTCTGGTCCTTGGTATTTTGCTCTGCAATCTGGAGGTGCCATGGTTTTTAACTGGGGGGCCCACGTTATTTTCTATGAAATGGTGACTCTTTCATCAAACTGATTTATTCACATTAAATGCAAAACAAATCAATGAAAGAATTTGTTTTACCTAAGAAAAAAATGGCTTTGTCCACTGTCACAAATTTCTGGTTTCATTAGGTTAGACAGAGAGCAATAAAACTTGCTTTTGTCATAATGGGCTTAATGCTCTTGAAGAACAAATACAGAATCTCAGGCCTTCTTCGTGTCTCTCTCAGCCTTTGCTATGCATGTCCTTTCTGATCTTTTGTACACCCAGTCCTTATTTTCTATTTAAAAAACCTCACCCAAATACCCATCAAATGTGACTGCATTAAATATAAATACATCCTCCTTCAATTGTCGGCAAAGCGGTGTTCAGCGGCTCGGCCAAGAAAATGCAAAGCCCAGGGCACAGCATTTTAAAACCTTATTTGAAAACACAGAGGAAAATTACTCCTGGACTCAGTTGATTTCATAAATAAATAAGAGAAAAACTAACAAATACATTAAATAAAAATTGACTTCACTGGCTTAAGATTTTATTCTGGATCTCCAGGCAGAAATATCCAGAAGAACCACCTCTCCCCAACTTCTTCTAATATTTTGAATTGAAAATTGAATAGCTCTCCAGATCAGGCCCTGCCTGCTACCCTCTCTCTGGCCCCACTAAATCTTGAGGTACAGGGACAACATTTGTTTCTAGAACTTTGTGTTAGATTGAAGAGATGGTTCTTGTCTTCCCTCTATAATGCTCCTCCCACAAAAGCTGAGTCTGTTTATTCATCCCTTACACCTGGGCTGACCCTGTGGCTTGCTGAGGCTAACAGAATTCGGTAGGATTGTCCTTGTCCTTGTCCTGAGCCCAGCCCTCCAGAGGTCTTGCATTTTACTCCCCTCCCTGGAAGGCAGCTGCCACCCTGTGAACACCCTCAGGCTCTCCTGCTGGAAGCTGGTGACCCAAAGCTCAGCCACCTCCCACACAGCTATGAGCTGGCCAACCTGCAGAAGTACTAGCTGTTGACCACTGACCACAGCTATGTGACAGAGCCCAGATGGACAAGATGTGCCACCTAGCTGAGCCTTGCCCAGATTGCTGACTCCTTGAACCATAATTTAATCTAAATCAATAGCTGTTGTGTAAGCCACAAAGACTGTTTTTTTATGCAGCAAAAACTGACCATTACAGGTTGTCCCTTATGTTTTCCTGGTGTGTCTCAGTTCAGTGACTGAGGTACAGTTGTACTAATTGTCAGAAATTGAAACCCTCCTACAATGATGGTAACAGACTCCCTCAAGCCTCTTGAGTCCCCACTCCTCTGCTAACACCCACCTGGGTACCCTGGGGCAGCTGGAGGAGTAATAACTAGTGAATCAGGGCTCTCAGGCCCTTGCCTTGGTACAATGTCTCCTTTCTTTGATCGGTCATTGACCCTGCTAACGGTTAAGTATTTTGATTGTCATCCCTGTTATTAGCAACTACTGGGCTGGGATGGTGTTTGCATGGAGGCTGGCTGTGTACATGCTTGGCTCTCTGTGAAGCTCCATCTCTTCCTTTTCTCAGGTCACTCTGACCCACGAGCAAAATAAAATGTGTGCCAAGAACTTGCAGAGGCCAGCAAGGGAAATGCCCATTTCTGTTTGGGCTGAAGCAGCTGGGCTGTGGGTGGGGTTTCTACACCTCTTGTCACCCAGGCCAGTCCCAGCTCTAGCCTATCACCTGGTATGATTGTTAGTATCTCCCTATATTCTCTAAAGTGTCCCACTTGGGAAACAAAGGACATGATCACCATAGAGCCTCCCAAATCCAGTGAGGCCAGAAGAGGGTAGAGGGCAGGACTCCTTTGGGAGGTCTCTTGTGTTGGGCCTGGAGTTTGGAGATCCAAGTTGGAATTATGCTGTTGGATTGTGGTGGGAGCCCTTGATTTCCTCACCTGTGAAATGGGGACAATACTTCAATGCCTTGTAGATTGGGTGCTGGTCTCACAAAGTAGCTTCTCAATTGCTGCTAACTGAACAAATGGTACAGAGGGCAGCTTGACCTTGAACCTGGGGTCAGGCGTTAATGTCTTCATTGATCGATAAGCAATAAGGCAAAGCAGCTGACTCATTCAGTGATGGATTATCAGGTGAAATTTAAGATTCTCAATGGTCCTTCCTTCAGCTTTCACTGGATTCCCAGTCATTATGACACCAGTTTTGCCCAGATTATCTTGGAACAGCTCTGCAGGCAGGACTCAGCTATGCCTCTCGCCAACTCTGCTTTGAGGCCTTTGTAGAAGCCGGATCTTTTCTGTTATTCTTGAGGACACTTTCCACAATGCACATCTCTTTTAGAACATCACTTACCATAGCCCTCTTTTGAACCAACATTTCCTTTGCCTTTTATCCCTATTTTTCCCTCTAGAATATTCTTCCCATTGACAGCTACTTTTTTCCCTACATTGTGAAGAGGCTTTGTGCTTCTGCCATTTAACTCTCACTAACAGCTTTGCCTCCTCATTTAAAAACCTTCAGCAATATTTATTTCCTTTCTTTTTTTTAAAAATTTTTAAATGTGTTTTATTGATTACAGTGTTACATTTGTTCCAATTTCCCTTCCCTCTGCTCCCCTCCACCCGGTGGCCCCCCTCCCTCCCCTTGTCCCCCCCTTTTAGTCCATGTCCATTGGTTGTACATATAGTTCTTCTCAACCTCTCTCTGTCTATTCCATTCCCTCCTACGATGTTTCTTAATTCCTATACCATCTCCCTCCCTCTCCCCTTCCCCTTCCATGCTGACCTCCCCCCCAATATGCTCCCCATATCTATAGTTCTTTTTCCACTCTCATTGCCTATTTAGTTTGCCTTTGCTTCAGTTCCCTAGCTTCTGTTGTTGTTTCTTGTGATGCAGTTTTCATTTTAGTGTTCATAGTTTTGATCCTCCTTTTTCTAAACCAGTCTTTTTAACATCTCATATAACAGTGGTTTGGATCTAATGAACTCTTTCAGTTTTATTTTGTCCTGGAAACATTTCCTCTGCCCTTCTATTCTGAATGACAGCTTCACTGGATAAAGTATTCGTGGTTGTAGGTGTTGGATTTTCATTGCTTTGAATATTTCTTGCAGTTCCTTCTTGCCTGCAGGGTCTCCCTTGAGAAGTCAACTGATAGTCTAATTAGGACCGCGTTGTACATGATTCTTTTCTTCTCTCTTGCTGCTTTTAAGATTCTCTCTTTATCTTTAACTTTTGACATTTTGATTATAATGTGTCTTGGAGTGGTTCTCCCTGGGTCCAGTTTTTTTTGAACTCTCTGTGCTTCCTGGACCTGTAAGTCTATTTCCTTCCCCAAGTTTGGGAAGTTCTGCTTTATTATATTTTCACTTAATTTTTCAATTTCTAGTTCTTCTTTACCTGCTGGCAATCTTATAATCCGTATGTTCGATCTCTTATAGCTGTCCCAGAGGTTTCTGATCCTCTCATTCTTGCTTCCCGTTTCCTCTCTCTGCACTGGTTGACTGTTTGTTCCTTCCCTATGTTCTGGTTTGTTGATTTGAACTCTGGATTTTATTTCCTCACCATCTGTCTCGTATGAGGTTTTGTTCCTTTCAGTATGAGTATTTTTCAATTCTTTCTCATCTTTTTCCAGATCTTTTGTTAATTCTGTAAGCCACCTGATAACAATGGCCCTGAACTGAGCCTCTGACAGGTTTCTTATTTGTTCATCTGTCAGGTTCTTCATCTCTTGCCTGGTGAGCTGCGCCACTGGGATTTCTATAGTTGTCTGCCTCATTTTGACAGATGCGTTTTGCTTTCTTGGGCCGGCTATAGGGGGCAGTGCCTGTGTACTCGTCACAACCCAGCGACTGGTGGCGATCCGCAACCTTTTTCGCCGCTCTGTGGCCCTTTGTCGTCACAACCCAGTGACCGGCGGTGGTCCAGCAACCTTTCTCGCTGCGCTGTGGCGCTTTGTCGTCACTGCCCAGCAACCAGTGGCTACCCGAAACCTATTTCGCAGCACTGTGGTGCTTTGTGTGGGGGCGGGGGTCCAAGATGGATTCCTGCAGTTATTCTGCTAGGAGACTGGGACCCGTCCTCCTGCCCTCTGAGCCTCACTGTTTGGGGCGATGTGGTGGTTGCTTTTCAGAGCATTAGGGTTGCAAGCTGCGGGGGTTAGACTGCAGCTGAGACTGCTCTCCCTGCTGCTATCCCTGGTGCTACCGCAAACAGCTCCGCCCTCTTTCGCTCTTCTTACCTGCCCAAAGGGCGTTGCTGGTTTATAACTTTGTACGTTGTGCTTCCATGTAGTTTTATTTTCTGGAATTTCTAGTTATCTTTTGTTTTGAAGTAGTTGTATTCCTCTCTAGTTGTAGAGGGAGACCGAGTGTGTCCGTCTAAGCCTCCATATTGGCTGGAAGTTCCTCAAGTATCTATTTCCTTTCTTTGATATGGATACACAGGAGCAATTCCACTACTTTCTTTCTAAGCTCTGTGTGTGTGTGTTTGTGTGTGTGTGTGTGTGTGTGTGTGTGTGAGAGAGAGAGAGAGAGAGAGAGAGAGAGAGAGAGAGAGAGAGATTAAAATAAACTTGGCATTAACACTTTGTTCAGCTATTTCTATGCTAGCTAACCATTAAGTCATGGTTTTTCTTATTGTAAGCCTGACTTACAAGGGTGATTTTCACTTTTGCAGTAATATTTTTATTGCTGTAAGAGAGAAGATGTTTTTATTTGTGAGTATTGCCTTCTCTTATGCTTAATGGGATTTACATACACCATCTCCATTAACAGATCATCATGCTGTGTTCCCCTCTGTCTGACCCCTCTCCTTGGCCCTCAGTCTTCATGACCTTCCTAATCTTTCTCTGATCTCTCACCCCCCACATATTTTCCCTGTGCCCTTGTCCCATGCTGATGTTTTCTTATATCTGACTATTTGTCTCTTCTTTCCAAAGCCTTATTCTTCTGTTTCTTTGGTTTTATACTTTCTCTAGGCTTTTTCAATCTTTATTTATTTTTCTTAGTGAAAGAAAATGCCTATAGCTGTTCTTGATGTACTGGCTGATTATTCTCAGAATGAACTTGTGTACATATATAAGGAAATTCTGAACTGAAATGTGACTCACGGGGCCAGGTGTATCCAAGATGAGAACACATTAGCGTGCCTATTGCATTCCACATCTCAATAGGATGGGGAATTCCACTGATAATATGGACCACACACTGCTTCTTCTATATGAAATGCTCGAGGTTGAGTAGAGTCTGCACTCAAATTGCTCTTCTTTTTTTTCTAAGTATATTTTATTGATTATGTTGTTACAGTAGTCCCAATTTGTTTTTCCCTTTGCTTCCCTCTAACCAGTATCCCCCTTCCCTCCAGCAATCCCACCCTACTTAGTTCATGTCCATGGGTTATACATATAAGTTCTTTGGCTTCACCCTTTCCTATATTATTCTTAACTTCCCCCTGTCTATTTTGTACCAACCAATTATGCTTCCTAATCCCTGCACCATTTCCTCATTTCTCCCCCTTCACCATCCCAGCTGATAACCCTCCAAATGACCCCCATAGCCATGATTCTGTTCCTGTTCTGGTTTGCTTAGTTGGGTTTTGTTTTTATTTTTTAGATTAAGTTGTTGATAGTTGTACGTTTGTTGTCATTTTAATGTTCATAGTCTTGATCTTTTTCTTAAGTAAGTCCTTTGTCATTTCATATAATATTAGCTTGGTGATGATGAATTCCTTTATCTTTACCTGTCTGGGAAGCACTTTATCTGCCCTTCCATTCTAAATGATACCTTTGCTGGATAGAGTAGTCTTAGTTGTAAGTCCTTGCTTTTCATCACCTTGAATACTTCTTGCCAGTCCCTTCTTGCCTACAAAGTTCCTTTTGAGAATTCAGCTGATAGTTTTATAGGCACCCCTTTGTAGGAAACTCTCTGCTTGTCTCTTGCTGCTTTTAAGATTCTCTCTTTATCTTGAAACTTTGACATTTTAATTATGATGTGTCTTGGTGTGGTCCTCCTTGGGTCTAGCTTGTTTGGGACTCTCTGTGCTTCCTGGACATGTATGTCTATTTCCTCCCCCAAATTTGGAGAGTTTTCTTTCATTATATTCTCACATAAGTTTTCAATTCTTGCTTTTCCTCTTCTCCTTCTGGCATCCCTATGGTTCGGATGTTGGCACATTTAAACTTGTTCCAGAGGTTACCAAGCCTCTCCTCATTTTTTTCAGTTCTCGTTTCCTCATTCTGTACTGGTTCACTGTTTTTTTCTTCCTTATGTTCCAAATCATTGATTTGAACCCTGGTTTCCTTCCCTTCACCATTGGTTTTGTGTGGATTTTCCTTTGTTTCATTTAGCATAGTCTTCACTTCTTCCCTTATGTATTTGCCGTACTTAAGCATATCTGTCAAGCCTATGAGCATCTTTAGAGTGTTTTGAACTCTGCATCTGTTATGTTGGCTCTCTTCTCGTTGCTTAGTTCTCCCACTGGAACCTTGATCTGTTCTCTCTTTTGGGCCATACTTCTCTGCCTCCTCATCCTGACAGGCTCCTCTGTTTGTTTGCCTCTGTGTCTTAGGTGAAGCTGTCACTTCTGTTACATTGTAAGGGGTGGAACCTTAGGTATTCGTCAGTACAGGGTGACCCATTTCATAACGTTGTGGCGCTGTTTGTGGGGGAGGGGTCTGAGAGGGAACAGTGACGCTTGCTCAGCACTTGCCCCTTTTCCAGGCACTTCTCACACTTCCGATGGGACTGGCACTTTTCTAACTGTTGCCCTGGTCGTTGTTCCCAGAGTGGGTGGGTCTGTGGATGTTCTAGGACTGTGGAGGCCCTTTTAACAAGCAGACTCTGCTGAAAGACCAGCAGTTTCTTCCTCCACCCCAACCCCCACTGGTCTGCACAGTCAAAAGCAATGAGGCTCTATTTTCCCCAGCGCTGAGACCATGAGCTGCGCAGTCTGGTCTAGCGCTGGGAGGGCTCCCTAGGTGTCCCTCCCGACTTTTTAAAATGTGTGACTGTGCTTTCCACCACCCTGCTGCTGCCTCTGCTGCTGCTGTCACCACACCATATCCTCTCTGCCCCGGCTCCACCCCTCCTACCTGTCTGGATGAGTATTTCTTCTTTATATCTTTGTTTGTTTGAGTTCCATGCAGCTCGATTTTTCTGGAACTTCTGGTTTCCTCTAGTTTTGAGGTAGTTGCATTTCTTCTTAGTTGTGGAGGGAGACACAGAGTGTCTGTCTAGGTCTCCATCTTGGCCGGAAGTTCAAATTGCTCTTCTTGAAGTAGGTGAAAAAGTAATTGATGTACTGAGTAACAGTTCTGGGACTCTGTCGCTGGGACAGGGAAATGTGAGCAACGAGGGACCACAGGGGACCATAGAAGATCATTTTACTATTGAGGACTCCCAGCTTGTGGATATGAAAAGTCCATAAGAGCCAGATTCAAGGCCAGTTTTGTCTGTGCCCAACACCACTGCCCCTATCCAGCATGCTTGAGGAAAGAGTGCACCCGACTGGCCAGCTTAGGGCCTGTTTTTACAGTTGAAGCAGATGGTCGTGGCTTGAAGCACAAACCAGATGCTACAACCAGACACTGGCCTGTGTCTCATCTCCTGCCTCAAATCCTGTGGCCATCTCTGGACAGCTTGATCTGACCTCAGCTTACCACAGACTGCTGCCTCTCAGCCATCAGGGTGTCCTCTCCTCTATCCTGACCAAATGCCCTTTTCATCCCTGTTTGGCTGGCTCCTTTGCTGACCTGGCTATCTATCCAAGCAGGACCCTGTGGCACCTTGTGTAGCTCTCTCCCATTCAGTCTGGGCCCTCATGATGAGCTCTCAAGAACACCACCCTGGGGGCCTCACCAGGCCCAGGGAAGAACACAGCCACAGACTGTGCAGGGCCCTAGCTCCAGTAAGACTTTATGGGCCACATATCTTGGAGGATGGTGGAGAAAGTGTTTGAGGTCCCAGGACCTCATCTCCCAGTGCTCTTCAGCTCATGATAATGTGGGGTATCCCTTAGTTGGCACAATTCAAATAGGTATAAACTTATAAAGGCACCTTAGCTAGCACAAAGTCCAGAGGGAGTGTGGATTCTGGTGTGACTCAGTGAAGGTTTCATTCCATGGCTTTGGGTTCCCACACTTACCAGACAGAGGCCTTGATGAGACTGAACTCAACTCTTGTCTCATCGACTTGGAGTGAGAGTGTTATGCAAAGCACCTGGAGCTTCTGAGGGACGGGAGTTGGGCCTTCACTGAGCTGCTAGGGCAGGAAGTTGGGCTCTGTACTTGCTGTTCTTTAGCATCCAGATGTGGAACCAGCCTTCCAGTGCAGATCAGGAAGAAAGAGACCTGGGGGCCCAACCTCCCTCTAGTCTCTGGAGGCTGCTGAGCACTGCTGCATGGAACCTCAGTAGTGTGAGGAGCCACCTTGGTCAGGTAGTTCCCAGAAAACACAGTGACTGAGGAGAAGGGAGAAGAGTGAAGTAATACTTGAAGCTAAATCTGACTGTGGGATCCAGTGGACTAGGGGAGCACCGACTCCCTGGGAGGAATTCCCAAGCCAGAGTCTGAACTAGAGCAGGTTGCTGGGTTGCTCTCCTGGGAATCCCACAGCAGCCACTTCTCAGCTGCACAATTCCCCCTTTGCATCCAGACTCTTATCTGTAAAACAGGGGAATAGTAGCACCCACTCCACAGGGTTGTTATGAGGAGTAGTGAGTTAAGACACATAAAGCACTTATATACAGCACAGCATAGTGCACACATGTCATGATTAATTTTACATGTCTATCTGACTGGGCCAAGGGGTGACCAAATGTTCAGTTAGACAGTATTCTGAGTGTGTCTGTGAGAAGGTTTCTAGACGAGACTAGCATTTGAATTTTTAGACTGATTGAAGTGGATTGCCCTCCCCAGTGTGGGTGGGTCTCCTCTAATCTGCAGAGGGCCTAAGAGCAAAAGGGGGAGGAAGGATGAATTCTCTCTCTGACTATTGAGTGAGGACATTATCTTCTCCTGCCCACAGCACTCCTGGTCTCAGGACTTTAGACCAACACTGGAATCTAAACCATTGGCCTTTTAGTTTTTAGGCCTTTGAAATATCACTGGCCTTCCTGGGTCTCCAGCCTGCTGACGACAGAAGGTGAGACTTTCTACCCTCCCTAATTGTGTGAGTTAATACCTTATAATAAATCTCTGTGTTATCGATATTCTTTTGGTTCTGAAGAACCTTGACTAATACACTATAGGACTCACCCTATAATATTGGTGAAATTTACTATTTTGTGAGTGCTTGGCATTAACTCCAGCTCTCCTGTGAAGTCCACACAGCTCCACTTCATTCTGACCAATACATGACAAATGACCGATAAGATGAGGATCTGTTAGCTAATATTTGCATTTGGAGGGGACTCTAGATCTCATGACCCTATCACAGAGGCCAGTCCTCATCTTCATGCCCTTGGGTATAAACTGGAAGAGAGAGGAGTGTGAGATGGAACACAGGTAACCAGTCCTGGGCCAGCCCTACTGGGCCTGGAGGTGTTGATGGGACAGGGTGTGTTACCTTGGAAAGGACAGACAGTAAGAAGAAATCCCCCTCCAAGGCAAAGTGGTTCCAACCCCAACTTACCCACATGAGCTATTTCTGTTTTTCATGTCAACCTCATGTTACTAAAAACCTCAAGTTAGGCAAGCTTGTTGGGAAGCTCAGAGAGGTCCACAAACCTACTCTGTGCTTGGGAGATATTCCAAAGACATGGGCTCAGCTGTGGGCCAAGGTGTGGTAAAATATAAGGTGTGCTTGGTCTTTGCTCCAGTTTTTGACATTGGGCTCCTAAAGCCTTAGGAATTTCCTGAGTGGTAGGAGTATCTTCTATTTGTAATGAGCCCCTTTGTGTCTCCAGGAACCGGCTACAGATGAGACAATAAAAGGGTTAGGACTCTCAGCCCTACACCCTGAACTTCTGAGAGAAGAAGGGACTGGAGCTAGCATTTAATTGTTCATGGCTGTGTAATGAAATTCTGTGTAAAATTGCTGCCCTCAGGAGGTTCTGTGAGCTTCCTGTGGGGTAAGTACACTGATGGGTTGGAAGGGTAGTGTGACTGGAGAGGGCATGGAAGCTCTGTGCCCAACCCCTCCCTCAGACCTTCCCACCTTGGGAATCTGTTCATCTGGCTATTCATTTGTATCCTTTATTTAAAAATAGTAACCCTGAATATAGTGTTTTCCTGAGTTATATAAGTTGTTCTAGTGGATTTACTGAACCCGATGTGGGGGTTGGGGTGGGACAGTTGAAGGAAGTCTAATTTTGTAGCTGGTTGGACAGAAATGTTGGTGGTCTGGAGATCTAGAATGTGTGACTGGCATCTGGGGTGGGGGCAGTCTTGTGAGACTGAGCCCTCAACCTGTGGGGTATAGACTAACTCTGGGTAGTTAGTGCCAGAACTGGATTAAATTATGACACCCAGATGGTGTTGGACAATTGCCGTTAGAACATATGAATAAAAAAAATGACTGTTCCAAGGCTGGTTAATACTATGCATTGTTAGTCCCAAAGTCATGTGTGTTCTTCATATTACAATAGTGTTCATCCTGAAACCCATCAGTAGGCCAAGCTAGCCTTTAACTCAACAGGAAGGCTCCTAAGGGGTTGAATGGAAGTGGGTGATTGGGCACACGTTTCCTTCCTAAGATTTCAGTGGCCATTCTTTAGGTTGTTTGGATATATTCTCTTGGGGAAAGGGAGAATGAGGACAGATCCAGAACACCTTTGGACATGGTTCTCCCTTTAGGTTGCAGATATATACAGCTGAGTGAGTACTTCTTTGGAAGAGTGTAAGACGGCCATACGTGTTCTGATGTATCTCTTGAGAAGGCTTTGAGCAACAGCACTGGACCAGTTCAAAAGATTCTTGTCAAAATTCAGAAGGATTTTTAAATTAAAATTTCCAAAATTGATACTCTGGGTTGAGTCTGGCTCATTTTCTTATTGTTTTGTATATGTAAATAGAGGCTAAAGTCGCTCATACCCATCTGGATTCTAATTTGTGGATGTGCATTTATTGTAAAAGTTTGTGAGCCAATGACATGAGGCCAGACTCCCTATCTTTTGATAATTGGAGGAGGGAGAAAAAGAGGAGACTAGAGAAGGGTAAGTATGCAATCAAATCATAGACTTAAATTATCTAGATCATAACTTTGAAACAAAGTGTATTAAGATAAAAGCTGGACAATCAATAGAAGAATTGGAAGTGATTTTATTCTGGTGTAATTTTTAGATATTCTTCTTGAGCAGTGGACGTGTAACAAATTTTACAACAATTTCACCTGCTTCTTAAATGTTTAGTGACTATTGAATGTCTCCTAGGATATCCTCAGACTTATAGAAAATATCTTCCCAAGGAAGCTTGGAGACTTGAAGGAATCAGTGAGATTTGTTATGTCATGTTCCAATAATGGCATTAATGCGTGTCTCTGTCAGCTAGGATGAATGGGGCCACTCAGAGAATGAATTCACAGGGACTTTATCGCTTGTGATAATATAGTTATTTCATTTCCTTAGCTTCCTTACTTACGATCTGTTGCAGAGGTTGGCTTCTCAGGGGAGTCAACTCTGCTTGAAGGAATGAAGGACAGAGAATAGCAAAACATTCCGAACCTCTCAAAGATCATTTGACTTTCTGGAGGCCAAATTGTATGGTTATTGATTTTAAATAGTTGGATAACTGTTTACAGGATAAGGTTTTTTCTTGTCATTCAGTGTTTCTAGAAGTCAGACAAAAGTTTTCAGTTGAATGGAGGCTTATATATGTATGGATAATGAAGAAGGAGGGAAAAACCAACTCATTGTGACTAAAAGGTGTTCTAAATTGTCTTAAAATGTAAGTGGGGCCTTAGAAGTGTAAATCTCTCTTTTTTTTTTTAGGTACACAAACTCATAATATTTGAACTTGTGGTCATCTTCTCTAATTATATTAATTTTTGGCATTTGGCCTTAGTCAACATAAGATGTGATGCTCAGGATTTTATCTTTATTATATCTCTAGCTGAGCCATAATGCCTAAAGTCTTTTCATTGAGCACCGATCTTAGGTTCTGTAAATCAAAGACAAGTGAGAGGGGCTCCTGATATTTGAGCAGTTCATAGTTTATCGAAGAGGCTGAGAAAATTGGCTCATAAGCACATTGCAGGTCTGTCTGGTGATAAAATCTGATTTTTTTGCCTCTGGAAAAACAGCAACACCTTGGGGAAAGGTTTCCTTCAATTTTCAATGTTCCCATTGTACCTATTTTAAGCATGAAGTTGTTGATTAGGGAGTGTATCAGCCACCTATTTAATGCATTTCTTTGCCTCTCAGAAGTTAATACTGTGAAAGACTAAGGATATCCTGGCTTCTCAATTAAGCATCAATAAGGAAACCTGAGGGCACTTTCCTGCTAGGAGGAAGGATATCTGGCTGAGGGTATGCAAATGCAAGTGACTGTGGATCAGGTGAGGGATGAGCTGCTGACACTGAAAGGGGGCTCATTTCAAGACCCTGTAGTTTACCTGTTGTTCCTTCAACAGCACTCAGCTTCAGGTACATTGACTCTTCTTATTGTTCAACTGGCAGTAGCATTTTTCTAACTTAAGGAGGATTAGGGGATATGTGGATGGTGAGTTAGAAGAGCAGATTTCCAGGGGAATCCAGAAAGTTCTTTTTCTTTTAAACTCCTAGGCGATTGTGATGTCAGGGGTCCAAGGCCATATTTAGAGAAATTGCCCCTCTGTTGGGTGGGTACCCAGGCCCCACTGGCTGGCTCCCACTGACTCCTTATCTGCAGCCTTCTTTGCCGGCTCTCTGCTCTAGCCACACTTACCCCTCTGGCCTGGGGAACTGTTGTCCTTTCTTTTCTCAGAGCAGTTGCGCTTTCACAGGAGCCTGAAGTGTAACCTTTTTTCCAAATGCAGGCCCAGCATGTTCCCTGAGGCAGATCCTACACCTCTCTATAACACCCCAATCAGCCAGCTCCTATCCTCTCATGGTGGACAATAAACTGTAGTTCAACTAGTGGTTATTTGTTGATTAATAATACCACATCTCTGTTCAATTTTTTGCTTTTGTCCTAGTCAGCTTGGAATGTCATAACAAAGTACCATAGTCAGGGTTGCTTAAATAACAGACATTTATTTCTCACAATTCTGGAGGCTAGATGTCCAAGATCAAGGTGCTGGCAGGGCAGGTATCTAGTGAGGGCTCTCTCCTTGCTTGTAGGTAGCTGTCTTCTTACTGAGTCCTCACACAACATTTTCTTTATATATTTATGCAAAGAGACTGAGAGGTTTCTGTTTCTCTTCCTCTTTTTATAGGACCACCAATTCTATCCAATCAGAGCCCAACCCTTAGGACCTCATTTAACCTTAAATAGCTCCTAAAGGACCCATCATCTTCAAATGCAGACACATTGGGGGTTAGGGCTTTAACATATGCATTTTGGAGGTGGTGATGCAGTTTAATCCATCGCAAATGGCCTTAAGTAAAAAAAAGAATCAAGTTGATCCTTATCATTCATGGGTTCTGTATCTGCAAATTCGCCTACTTGCTAAAACTTATTTGCAGTCCCACATCCTAGTCGCAGAGCTCTCAAGGTCGCTTGTGGACATGTGCAGAGTGTGCAATGAAAAAAATATGAGTTGATCAACTTGAAAGTTCCTGACTGAGGTGGAACAAGAAAATACCTTTTCTTCTTGCTTCAGTTCTAGTATGATAAACATGTGTCCTTGTTCAAATTTTTGTGCTTTTTGAATGGGTGATTTTGCTGTTTAAAATGGCCCCAAACATAGTGCTGAATTGCTATCTGGTGTGCCTAAGTCAAGAGCTGTGATTTGTCTCGTGGAGAAAATGTGTGCATTAGATAAGCTTCTTTTGGGCATGAATTATGCTGTTCGCTCAGTTCAGTGTTAATGAATCAACACTGTATATTAAACAGAAACATGTAAAACAAGGTTATGATTTGATTGGTTGATGAATATGTTGTGACCAGAGGCTCACAGGAACCTAAATTTCTATTTCCCCAGGGGCCATGGTCAGTGTTTGCTAATTCATTGATCATGGTGGGTTTATAGAACATAACTACCTTGAATATTTCAATGGTAGAATTGATTGTATATTTTTAATTGAACAGGCTGTGTATGCAGAATGACAAGAAACCCAGAGAAAGGTGCAACATTCATTAGTTATTTGGCTTTTTGTTGTTAACCCAAAACTCAGCATTTAACTATGTGTAAGCACATGGATGCTTGATGGTATCAGCTTTGACATTGTCAACATACAATGCTAGTGGTTACAACATAGTGGCTGCTTGGAGCAATGAAGGGGGAGGTGTTGGGGGAGTCATGGAAATGACTAATAACAACTGGTAATCTTCCTGTTTCCTACAAAACAAGAAGCTCAGGTGACCTGACTGACAGAGAAGTGAAAAACACCAGCATTTGACTCTTGAATTCAATACCCTTTAAAAAATGTCATGACCAACTGGGGTAGTTTGCCTTTCATTGGTTTTCTTGTTTTTAAATAAAAATATTCCTTTGCCAATACAACATCAAACTGCACAGTCTTCATTTATAAATCCTACTTATGGCATAAATATAAGCAAGTAGAGGAATTCACCTCTTGGCTAGTAAATAGATTTTAAGAACATCCTTTTAGTTTTGGTTGGTTCAATCCTCCCTGAGGTATCTATGTGATCAAGGCCATTGGCTGGGGCACCTGGAATACCAAGTTATTACACAGTAGACTCTATTTGCATAATATCAAGTGCAGGTTTCTTTGGCAACCCTGCTAGTTTAGCTGTTATTGCTCAAATTTTAATGAAAAGAGAAGTGCTGGGCATGTGGAAAAAGCCATTTTAGTGACAATTACCTGTGTCATTTAAACATTTACCCCCAAAATGTTCTTGTGGGCAATTGAATGTTGCAAACTTACAGCTTCCCTGTGGAATGAAAACAAACCAGCTGAAAGGCACACACACTCCAGGGCAGCCTCAGGACAGTCCAGGTGTAAAGCAAGCAGGTCTGGCCTCTGGGAGGCTAGGCTATTATTCACAGCTGCAGATTTTTCCCATTTAAATTGTGAAGATGAAAAAATAGTCTACTGTGGGGGCAATATTTTCCTCCATAGAGCCCAAATCAAGCCTGGCCCAGTATGTCAACAGGGAGTTAAGTCCCTATCATGGACACTCTCACAGACTCAGCTCTGGACTTTGCCTCTGGGTGTGTGTTTTTGGAGTGTGCCAGGGTGACATTCAGCCTCTACATTTATTTTTATGATAATTCTGAGTAAATTGTGGTGCAATAAACTCTTCAAGCCTGTCTTTCTTGTGAAAGCCGTGAATCAATCAGCTGTGGGCTTTTTGGGGGCCTTTCAATGTATAGTGATCATTTAGATTTGACATGCATTGTGAGACCTGAGCTTGCCTCCTCTCTCTGGTCTGTCATTAATTCCTGCCTTTGCTATTCTGAAGTACAGTGAAGGATGGCTGAGAAATCATTGCCCTCTTCAGCTCTGTTATTGCACAAAATAGCAGCGCAATAATTTTTTGTCAATGTTTTACTCTAAAAGCTTTCTACGTCAGTTTTGAAAAGGAAGCAATAAAGCCCATTCAATGGTATGAATAAAAATCCTTTGAGGGTTAGGAGCAGAGCTTCTTTTCTTCAGCTGGTAATCAAATTGGAGCTAAAATGAAATTGAGTTTTCTTATGAAAATAGCCTTTGTTGCTGGGAAGGCTGGTAATTCATAAACAATAACCTGCTCTTTTGTGTGGATAATAATATATTCATGTTCTTTCAATAGGGTAAAAGCCAGACCTAGTGCATTATGGTACAGTAAAAATAGCAGAAGGAGCTGGCTGAAATGATCTTGAAGAAGAAATGTAGCGTTCGGTGACTTCAGCTTTCAGCATCCCTCTGAAATGGTACTTTGCCTGATTTGTGCACAGGTTTTCGTTGTTGATTTGTTGCTGCCATACAATGTTTGGTTAATTGGTCTCCAGCTGTGCTCATCACGGCCACGGCTGCTGCTGCTGGAGACCCAGCCTGCTGCCACAGGACGTTCACAATTCGCAGGAGCTGGCGCTCAGCACCCACGAGGACTGGAGTCCCAGAGCCCTGGACCAGACAAGCAGCTGGATATGGGCATGGGAGGTAGGCTGCTGGAGGAGGAGGGCGTCCTTGGGCTCCATGGGAAGAGGGGTGAATGTTGGGGGGACAATTTGTTGTGCCTTTTCGCTGAGTGCTGGGAGGTTTGCAGGGAGAGAGTGTCTGGTTGTCTGAACTGCGGTGACTTCCAACTGGGTCACAGGTGGAGCCAGGGCAGGTCTGTTGCTGAGGTGTTGTGGGACCTTTCTGAGGGAGCCCGGGGGCATGTCTGCTGCCTGCTGGGGCTGTGCTCAGAGTCCTTGAAGACCTGCTGGAACCTGGGTGCAGGGCACTGTGTGACTCGGGGGCAGAATGACTGTTTCTTTTGGTGAGATCTGTGTTTGCCAAACTCAGCTTGGAAACTCCCTGTGCAGGAGGAACAGGCTGTTGGGATTTAGGTGGGGCTGGGATCGCCATGCACAGATTCATCACTGGCTGTCGCTACTTGGGCAACAGTGACTTTTGTTCTCTTTCTCAAGTTAGTAAAAAGTTGGGCTCTGTTGATTGCAAAAATGTGTGCAAGCCCCATCTTTCTGTCAGATTACGAAAATAGCCATGGTGTTCTTGGACCCAGATCTAGAGGACTGGGTCAGTCAGATAAAGGGAACATTCCTTGGAGGTCATTTTCTATTACTATTTAACACGGAGCTATAATGAAGCGTTAACTCGACTATTGAGGTGTCTTCTGATAGAATGCTTTAGCTGCTTATTTGGGAATCATTTTTGGTTGCCTTTTAAGTTCCATTTTCTTGGATCCGAAAATAGTTCAATGGACTACCTGAAAAGGAAAGAGAGGAAAAATACCTTGAGTGCTGAGAATTGTACCGGGTGGTGTAGGCAGGTTAACGCTGGTCAGAATAATGTCATTCTTGCTGAATTTTGATTGTTTGGCAGATAACGGTCCTTTTATGTCCACCAATAATTTCACTCTGGGTTATGTTTTTCTGTGAGGGTCCTAGAAAATAATGAGCATTTTTCTGGCTTAGCTTCAAGGTTCTGCAACTCCATTCTTGGTTCAGAAGTGAAGAATGGAGAAATTGAAATGAATACCACAGCGTGCAGTTTTAAACTACTAAACTTTGACAGTTTCAAAGAAGCTGAATCAATAAACAGTAAGCCTACCCTGTGGAAACAATCAGAAAACAAAAAATGAGAGAATAGCAGAGTGTTTATTTGCACTCAGACGTGGCACGGATGTTTGCTAGGTTTAATGCTGGCTAACAGGTATTTTTGTGTTGTTTTGGTATTTTAACAATGAAATTGTGTGCTTAACAAAGGAACTTTTAAAGACACAGTGGGAACTGACAGTTGTGGTAATATATGCCATTATCCAATTAGTTTACATAAGTGTATGTTTTTATGCTTTACTTAACACACCTCTGTGTGTTTCAACTCTTAACAAATATGATTTTCATTGAAGTCTTACAAAATGAGGATTCTAAATGTATATATTATACTCTGCTGCAGTTAGTCTTCTGTGCTTTTCAGTATCTTGAGCACCTTAATAAATTTTGATTTTTAAATCTGTTTATCATTCATTTTGTGGGGAAAAAAGCCAGGATTCTTTTGGCTTTCATTATATACTTTGTCAGAAACCCCCTGAGAAATTCCTCTTACTTTCTCCCACTAACAGAGCTGCATTGCATGGCGGCTTTATTCTCATGCTAAAGTTGAATCCATGTGAAAGAGAAGATTGCTATAGTCAAAGAATTACCTTTCAGCTTCATGTAAAGGAAATGACAAAGAAAAGTTCATGGGGGTATTTCACTATGGAAGAAATGATGAAGAAATAGAATTTATCCATTACAGAAACCATTGATCAAGTATCACAGCCTGTTTTCAACTTGAAAATTATAATTTTCTTCATTTTAACTATTAGGTGGTCTTGATGAAAAGTTCTCCTTTTAATAATTAATTCCTGTTTTAATGTGCAGTGGCTTTGCTTTTTTACACCTGACACATTTTGGGTTGTTATGGAGATTCAACAATGCCAGGAGGGGAGCCTGGTCAGTGGGCAGGTGTTTGAAAAGGAGAATGTTGATGCTCAGGACTCTGGTCTTGTGTCAGACTTTTCTCTCCAGTTATTTAAAATGGGAAAAGTTGGTTATACTTATTGTCCCCTACTTTGGATGGCTAAGTGCATGTCTCCCTTAATTCCATCTCTCGGGCAGTAAATGATGTCATGATGTAAGTTATTTAAGGTGGTAGTGTCCACATGTCCTACTGGTCCCAACACAGCCCCTTACATCTGCCCCAGAGCATGAGGGGCAGGCTTCTTTGAGGAGCATGGTGGACATTCCACCCAAACAGCCTTCAGAGTGGAATCAAAGACTGAATGTCACCTTGGAGGGTAAGTCTCTACCCAGACAAGTTGGGTGTATAGTGTTGTATATGAAATTTGTAACAACAAAGGGAAGAATGTAAAGGTGTCCTCTCTCTCTCTCTCTGCTGATCACTGAGGTCAGTTCTTTCACTCCCAGCTGTGTGCTACATCCACACCCCTATCCTTCCTTGCTCTGGTTTTGGTCTCAGTCTGGTGATAAGGAAAATTTTGTCTTCCTACTGAGACCTCCATGGCAGTCTCACACCCAAGAGATGAGTTCCATCTCTGTTGGAAGAGGATCCATTTTTTCCCCTGGGGATTTGGATCTCCCAGGGTGGATGGGATGAGAAAGATCAGTGGCTCAAGGATTCAGAGGGCAGACACACTGACAAGGCAGGGTCTTAATCTCAAGGATTCAGAGGGCAGACACATTGACAAGGCAAGGTCTTAATCTAGGGCTTTCTCAGGTGAGATACAGATACCTGTCTTGATAAACCCTCCGATTGCTGGTCTAGATTCTGCCAACTCCTCTAGAACTGCCCCAGCTCATGCATCACAGTAGTGTCATGTTCATCTCATCTTGTATGGTGATACCAACCAAGTTCTTTGGTCTCCAACCTGGAGGCCCATTAGGACTGAGTGTCCACTACTACCTCGAGGCTACTGTCTCATGCTCTGGGGCCACCTGCTGTTGAGACCAGTATGGGTGGCAGCAGCTTCTTTGTTTTCCATGAAGAGAGGGAGGCTGACCCCCCACCATGGTGAGCTTGCTCCATGGAATGTAGGCAATCACTTGCTTCTGCCACTGTGCAGGTGACCTAGATCAGCACTGAGAGACTGAGTTAGTGCTTCTCTAATAATTTTTACTTTAAATGTAGAATTGACCATCAAGGCGGAGGATAGAGGAATAAAGAAAAAGGGGTAAATATCCATGGAGGAAAACACTGAAATGTTCCATTGTGACTTGTCTCATCTCAGTAATGTTGTCTACCATAAGGTGAACTGATCCTTTAAACATGAGGGCAAATAATGTGAATTTGCATTAAGGTGGATGTCAATGAAGTCTAAAGGTGTTTTATTATTTATTTTTATGGACCTTTATTCTCCCATTAACATAATTTAAACCTTTAAATCCTTGATTAGCCCTGATTTTTGGTTACCTTGGACAGAGTAGCTTTTCTACAAGATAAGGAATTATATTAAGTATGTAACAGGAATGTCTGAATGCATATTTTGTTTTTGTTAAGGAATCAATATAGATTAAAACTAATGATGACTTGATCTTTTGAAAAAGGTTAGACATCAAAATTGGGTACAAAATAGGCAGTTTTTAAAACACTAACAGCCAATGTCAACAATTTCAAAGGATATTGTGCAGATAATTATCTGTCAAAAATGGAATTATGGGGGGAGGGGGGTGCTGGGTGGAGGGGAACAAGGGGGAGAAAATTGGAACTGTTGTAACAATATAATCAATAAAAAACATTAAAAAATGGAATTACGATGTTTCTATTTTTTAAAATGTTTTAATCTGCACTTATCCTCTCTGAAGCTTTAAGGGCTTAGGTTCAATACTTTTTTACTGCCTTATGTAAATCACATCTCCAAAGGTCAAAGATCTGGTACATAGCCTGTTATGACTTTGATGATTTTCTTGTGCTATTGAAAATTAAGAGCTTATGTACAGATGATTGCTTCTTGTAGACTGCCAACACATAAGATTTACAAGTCTCACTTTATGTTGTATTCTCACCCCAAGCATACATTTCATAAACCTAATGGCTGAATCTTCCTCCAGCTATTTCTGAAAAGTTGCAGGTTACTGAAAGACCAACCTGAAAATATGCAATCATCTACTTTACCCAGTTTTAGTTTTGCCTCAGTGTACACTACTAATGATGACATCCATCAGGTATCTGGAATGTTTCTATCTCAAAAGTGAAAAAAAAATGACTGACATTCTTTGGAAGGTATTGGATGAATTGTCCACATATTATTTTTCTTTTTGAAAGGGTAAAACAATGTTTTTGTATATAATTGTCATATCAAAATTTCTGGTGCTGGATATGAAGCATTCAGTTACAGAATTTTTAAAAATCACTATAGAAGTATCTAGTATGTATTTCCAACACAGAGAATGTTTATTTGCTACATTATGGTTTTGAGTATCCTTTAGAATTGATGTTTAAGAACTTACAGGTGTGCTTATTTTTGGAGACAATGTTTGTTATTAGAGTTAATTTTTATTGTTTTATCAGTATTATAGAGCAGGTATCTTTAATTTTAAAGAATGTGTGTAAGTACATTTTATAACATATATCATCTATCTAACTGGACTTACTGGTTTATTTAAATCATTGTAATTGAGTTCTGCTAGAAAAAAATTTTGCTATTAACCCATAATAGATTTGAAGTAGAGATTTGAAAACATAAATTTAAAGGAAAAATAATTAAGGAAAATCTAACAGTACCCTCAATAAACAACACTAAGCATGAAGTATGCAGTCTGGCAGCATGAGTGGCCCTTCACCCTGAGTCATTTTAATTCTTTAAAAATAAAATAAAAATAGAAGTCGTTTATTATCTTTCATATAAATAGATAATTTTCCTTCTTTTGGATTTGTTTATTATTTGAAACCACTCATCTTTTCCATTCCTGACATTGGTTGCTTCTCTGGGCCTTATGACCTTTAGCTGAAAATAAAGGAGTTACTTGCACTGGTCCCTGGAGTCATTTAAATTCTCACAATTCTTGTTTTCAATGAACACACACCCAGCACTCAAACAGCCACACTTTGAAGCAGGCAGAGTTACATTCTCAGCCCTTATATTTGTGGGCCCAGAGCTAGAGTACAAATGGAGGCCTACATATTATATGCCTCAACATTTCAGTTACAAATGAAGCTAACAAATGTATGTTCTGCGTCCTACCTTGATGAAAGAGCCTTCATGATAACCTGAAGGCTGGTATGAATGTAGAATTCAAAGCTTTGGGAACTTGGCACAGGAACATAGTAGGTTCAGGCAAATTGGCTGCAGAGCCACAGCCAACTGTTCCATTCCTGCCCTGCAAATCTCAGCTCTGTCTGTAACCCACAAGCAGCTTTGTCTTAATTCCTCTTCAGGAAGATGAGTCAAAGAAATGGTCCATGCAGGGCCAGGAAGGATGCATGCATCCATTTGCCTAGGAAATTCTGAGGTCCTGGCAGCCCTAGTGTGGTATGAAGGTCCAATCTGAGTGAGCATGTTCTCTTGGTTACCCACTGTCCATTGGGGTGGGGTTGAATAGGGGGTGGCCAGAGCAGGAACCACCCTCTGTTCTTGGGCTAAGGATTGAGTAATCAGTGATCTCCTTTGCTGTGTCATTCTGTAAAAAATGGGTCAGATTATAAAACTGTGGGCTGCATCTCTCTTGGTCTACAAAGTCTTAATATTATGCTTTTTCAACTCTTGTGTAAGTACTGCTATTGTTAAAGGCTCTTTATCTTTGAAATGGTATGTATTTCATTTAGCAAACAAATGGACTTTGTTGAACCTTAACTAGATGCTAGTTTTGAGCATAACACTGCCCATAGAGAGTGGACCTCCCTTCAGTTGGTATTAGGAATAATTGACAGGAGAACAATGGACTTGAGACCCTGAAGTCCAATTGTCTGGGTACCCCCTGGCTCTTCCACCTTCCCTTTCTGAGCCTGGCTTTGCACATCTATGAAATTGGAAAGACAATAAGATCTAACTCATAAGCTTGTGCTAAGGTTTAAATGAGCTAATATATCCAAAGTGCTTAGAATTACAGTTAGTTCATTATAAGCTCTCATTAAATGTTGGTTATTGTTATTGCTGTATCTCATCGATTCTAACATTAACTTTTAAAGACTTTAATATTTTTGAAGTCCGGGTGTCTCTACTATTATAGCTTGGATTTGCTGAAATATGGTTAATTAATCTGATTGACTCTTCAACAATGAACGAATTCCTTAATCTGAGTATTAGTTGGATTTCTGAGAAGAGAAAGATATCTGAATTGATTATTGTTGAATATCTGTCTTCCGAATCCATTTCCCTAAAATACTCAGGTAAAGAGAAACCATAGAGTAACTCTTCAGATTTATGGTGGTCAAATTATTAAAACTGAGATGTAGAACAAACAGCATCTTGAGCAATAAGCTGCACAATCATTGCCAGAGCATTTCATGTTCAAGAAGACACAAATTACTCTATTTTGAAAGGGACAAAACATTTTGTCTTCTGTCCTGGGCACAAATGGAGTTTACAAGCAGAAGGCAATTGACTTGAAATCTTTCACCCTTCCCTTGGAAGGAGATCAACAATGTTCAGGATGTAGCATTACATACAAAGCAAAAGTTCTCTCAGAGCCCTCACCTTTTCCAGTCATTCCAAACACATGGACAGCCCATGCCAGACCTCCAGGGTAGCTTTTCTTTCTTTCTTTTTTTAAAGTATATTTTATTGATTATGTTGTTACAGTTGTCCCAATTTCTTTTCTCATGCTCCCCTCTTCCCAGTACCCCCCTTCCCTTCAACAATTCCACCCCACTTAGTCCATGTCCATGGGTCATGAATAAAAGTTCTTTGGCTTCACCCTTCCTATATTATTCTTAACTTCCCCCTGTCTATTTTGTACTGACCAATTATGCTTCTTAATCCCTGCACCATTTCCCCCTTAGTCCCCTTCCCCCTCCCAGCTGATAACCCTCCAAATGATCCCCATATCTATGATTCTGTTCCTATTCTGGTTTGCTTAGTCAGATTTTGTTTTTATTTTTTAGATTTAGTTGTTGATAGTTGTGAGTTTGTTGTCATTTTAATATTCATAATTTTGATCTCCTTTTTTTAAGTAAGTCTCTTTGACATTTATATAATAATGGCTTGGTGATGATGAGCTCCTTTAGCTTTACCTTGTCTGGGAAGCACTATTTTCTCTTCCATTCTAAATGATAGCTTTGCTGGATAGAGTAATCTTGGTTGTAAGTCTTTGCTTTTTATCACCTTGAATACTACTTGCCAGTCCCTTCTTGCCTGCAAAGTTTCTTTTGAGAAATCAGCTGATAGTCTTATAGGCACCCCTTTGTAGGTAACTCTCTGCTTTTCTCTTGCTGCTTTTAAGATTCTCTCTTTATCTCGAACCTTTGGCATTTTAATTATGATGTGTCTTGGTGTGACGGTCCTTTTTGGGTCTAGCTTGTTTGGGACTCTCTGTGCTTCCTGGACTTGTATGTCTATTCCTGTCGCCACATTTGGGGAGTTTTCCTTCACTATTTTCTCAGATAAGTTTTCAATTTCTTGCTCTTCCTCTTTTTCTTCTGGCACCTGTATGGTTGGGATGTTGGCACATTTAAAGTTATCCCAGAGGTTTCTAAGACTCTCCTCATTTTTTTCAATTCTTGTTTCCTAATTCTGTACTGGTTGACTGTTTTTTTCTTCCTTATGTTCCAAATCATTGATTTGAACCCTGGTTTCCTTTCCTTCACCATAGGTTTTGTGTGGCTTTTCTTTCATTTCATTTAGCATAGCCTTCACTTCTTCCTTTCTGTGTTTGCTGTACTTAAGCATATCTGTCAAACCTGTGAGCATCTTTTTCACCAGTGTTTTGAATTCTGCATCTGTTAGGTTGGCTATCTGCTCATCTGTTAGGTTGGCTATCTCCTCTTCGCTTAGTTCTCCCACTGGAACATTGATCCGTTCCCACTTTTGGGCCATACTTCTCTGTCTGCTCATCTTGACAGGCTCCTGCGTTTGTTTGCCTCTGTGTCTTAGGTGGAACTGTTGCTCCTGTTATGTTGTAAGGGGCGGAGCCTTAGGTATTCATCAGTACAGGGCGTCCCGTTTCACCACGTTGTGGCACTGAGTGTGGGGGAGGGGTCTGAGAATGAACAATGCTGCTTGCTCAGCACTTGCCCCTTTTCCAGGTACTTCTCTCACTTCCATATGGCCCTGGCGCCTCTCTAGTTATTTCCCTGGCTGTCGTTCCCAGAGCCAGTGGATCTGAGGATGTTCTAGGACTGTGGGGATTCTTTAAACGAGTGGACTCTGCTGAGAGACCCGCATTTTCTTCTTCTGCCCCAACCCCCACTGGTTTGCACAGTTAAAAGCAATGAGGCTTTATTTTCCCTGGAACTGGGTTGGTGAGCTGTGTGGTCTGGTCTGGTCTGGTGCTGGTGCTGGTTCTGGGAGCACTCCCCCAGGTGTCCCTCTTGACTCTTTAAAATGTTTAACTGTGCCTTCCACTGGCCTGCCACTGCTGTGGCTACTGCTGCCACCACACCGCTTCCTCTCCACCCTGGCTCTGCCCCTCCTACCTGTCTGGATGAGTATTTCTTTTTTGTATCTTTGTTTGTTTGACTTCCATGCAGCTTGATTTTCTGGAACTTCGGGTTGTCTCTAGTTTTGAGGTAGTTGTATTCCTTCTTAGTAGTGGAGGGAGGCACAGCATGTCTGTCTAGGCCTTCATCTTGGCTGGAAGTCCAGGGTAGCTTTTCATGTCTACCTTGTCTTATTTAACTACACAGTGTTGAAGAGTGCTACTGACTATACTCTCTCATGTGCTAAGCCCTTGCAAAACTGTGCCCTCAGGACCCCGGCGTTCTTCCTCTCTTAATAGACATGCAGCATTCACACTGTACAGAGCTTGTCTGGTTTCTGCTCTTGTTGCCCTGGAACCATCAGAGAACCTTGTTTCTTCTCTACAAAGAGTCAGGTTCTATTCCTGAGGAGGCTCCAAAAAATGTTTTCTGCAGAAAATAAGAAATAGGTGTTCTGTGGTCGCTGCCTAAGAAAGGAGAATGGCATCATGTTATTAATTTTGAGCAAGACTCTGTATGTGCCCTGAGATGCTGGACAGACTGCAGGGGCTTGCACTTATTGGAGTGGTATTGGACATGAAATGGGGAGATTGAAGAGACCTAGGTCTCTCAGGTGTTGGGAAGGTCACCTAGAAGACATGAGGAAGCCAGATCTCCTCCAAATCTTTCCTGTGTGCTAGGTTCTCCATGTGTGCCCTTTTCTAAACTCTTACCTGTAAGTACTTATGAATTTTCAGGGTAACCTGGATAGGAAAGAAAGCCTTTGAGAGGCATTGACATTAATACTGATTGAGAAGGGGTGATCTAGAGCTGTGGTCTCTGCATGTGAAACTATTTGCATACTCTCCCAATATATTATGAGGTCTGTCCAGAAAAAGTCCAACCATTGTTAATAAAATGAGAATGGTTTGCATAACATTGATGTAACGTGGCAGCCAAGGAGAGTGGACTGGAATGCGCATGCGTGAACAATGACAATTCACTGTACTAGTTAGTGGGGGTGGTAGATGCTGCTGAGTGAGCATGTGTACTGTGTGGCTGTCACATTCAAAATGAGTGAGTGAGTAGAGCAATGAATCTGCACCACATTTTGCATTATGTTTGAACATTCCTCTGAAGAAACTATTTGGATGATTCAGAAGGCTTTCAGGGACAATGTTATAAGTGCAGCGCAAATAAATGTGTGGCTACAAATGCTTCAAAGATGGTTGAGAATCTGTTGAAAATGATCCATGTTCTGGAAGGCCTGCAACAAGCAGAACATCTGAGAATGTTGAATGTGTATGGGCTGCAATCACAAAGATTGACAAGTGATAGTGTGAAAACTAGAAGCATATCTGGGGATTCCCAAAACCTCTGTGTCTGAGATTTTGATGCAGGATCTTGGTATGAAATGGATTGTGGCAAAATTCATCCTGCGGCTTCTTCTACTAGAGCAGAAGGAACACTGTGCCACAATTGGGAGAACTGTGTGACATCCCAAGGTGCCTACTTGGAAGGAGACTGAGGCCATTTTTATTGTTTATTTAGTGCCGTGTTTGTCACATGCTCATGAGTTTTGTTGGTGATTTTGTCACTTAAACTGGTTTCTAAGCATAGTGCTAAAGTGCTGTCTAGTGTTCCTAACCATTAGAAGGCCATGATGTGCCTTACAGAGGAAATACGTGTGTTAAATAAGCTTTGTTCAGTCATCTGTTATAGTGCTGTTGACTGTGAGTTCCATGTTAATGAAACAACAATGTGTACTAAAGAAAGTGTCTGAAGTAGTTAGGATTCTTCAGAGAAACCGAATCAACAAGGATGGCTACATATATGAAAAACAGGTTTATTATAAGAAGTTGGCTGATGTGATTATGGAGGTTGTGAAGTCTCAAGATCTGTAGTTAACATGCTGGAGACCTAGGAAGAGTCAATGTTTCAGTTCACATTTGAAGGCTGGAAATGATTAGTATCCCAGCTCAGTAGTCAGGCAAGAGATCCCTCTTACCCAGCTTTTTGTTTTATGCAGACCTTCATTTGATTGGATGAGGCCCACCCTCATTAGGGAGGGCCATCTGCTTTACTGAGTCACTGATTGAAATTATAATCTCATCCAGAAACCCTCACAGACACATTCAGAATAATGTTTGGCCAAATATCTGGGCACCCATGGCCCAGTCAAGTTGACACATAAAATTAACCATCATGTATCTTTAAAAAGAAATACACATAAAATGCATGACTATGTATTGATCTGTTGATGAAAATGTGACCAGAGGCTTGCAGGAACCTATCTCTGCATTTATCTTGGGGATAACTCAGTTTTCAAGGCAACTTTTTACAACACACATACCACAAATAATAAGAATCAACTGTACATCAAAGCACCTGACCCATGTTAGACCCTCAAAAGATTCCTTTATATTTCATGTTTTTTTCTGAGAAATAAATCATACATAAAATCTAATTAAATTCTGAGGGAAGAAAAACTGAGAAGAGAAGAAGGAAGAAGCCCTGACCCAGCATGGCTCTGAAGGTTGAGTGTTGTCCCTCAAAGTGAAAGGTTGCCAGTTTGATTCCCGGTCTGGGCACATGCCTGGGTTGTGGGTTCAGTCCCTGATCTAGGCACATATGAGAGGCGACTGATTAATGTATCTTTCCTACATCAGTATTTCTCTCTCTCCCTTCCCCTCTCTCTAAAAATAAATAAAATTAAAGAAAGAAGAAAGAAGAGAGAAATCTAAATAAACCATTATTTTGCCTGTCATATCTTCTTCTTTCATCTGTTACCCCTTCCCCCCAGTCATTCCAGCTGAGCATCATTTCATATTTTGTTTTGTGTAGTCTTATGGGTCAGTAACAGTGCCATGGAGTAAAAGAACCTTCTGTGATAATGAAAATGCTCTTACTGTGCTGTCCACTATAATAGCCATGGGCTACATGTGGTTGTTGAGTACTTAAAATGTGGCTGATATGACTGAGGAACTGAGTTCTTAATTTTAATTCAAATTTAATTGGCCAAATGTGACTGGCAGCTACCATATTGGACAGTGCAGACCTCTCAGGCCCGGTCCTTGGTGAATGTTCTGTGATTAGTGTGTGCCGTGGACTCCACTAAGTCATCCCAAACCTTAAAAGTTGGTGTGAGTTGTATGAGGGATGGGTTACAGGCTTGGAACAATCACAGATGAAACAGTGAGATAGGGCTGTCAGTCTGTGATGTTTCCAACCTTTCTTTCTTCAATTCTCTCCAATTACCAAGCAACCTAACAGTACCCCAGCTGATGGGCACATTCTGCTGCACCGCTCCCTCCAGACCTTGCAGTCCTGCTGGGGGGACCTGATGTCTGGGAATTGGTGCTTCCTAGCACCTCCTGCCCCAAGTCAATCACTCACAGAACCCAGAAGTACCCCTCTCTCTACAGTGGCATTTGGTAAGGGACTCATTTATCTTAAAGAAAACCTCAGCCCTGGCTGGTGTGGTGCAGTGGATTGAGCACTGGCCTGCGAACCAAAGGGTAGCCAGTGTGATTTCCAGTCAGGGCACATGCCTGGGTTGCAGGCCAAGTCCCCACTTGGGGGCGTGCCAAAGGCAACCACACCTTGATGTTTCTTTCCCTCTCTCCCTCCTTCCTCTTCTCTCTAAAAATAAATAAAATCTTTAAAAAAAGAAGAAGAAAACTTCAGTTATTAAGATTTCAGACTTTTTGATCAAAGGAAGTAGAGAATTCATCAGAGGTGGGTGTTATTAGGTAGACAGGCCTTCTCATTGCTGTGGGATACTTTACCTGCACCGCTGTGGAAAGAGATGTGGCCGAAGTCAACAGGGAATGGAAAGATACAAGGGCAGCCTTGCCTAGTTTTAAAAAAGCTATAGGTCACATTTGTTGATTGTTTAATGTCCACCTGGCATTTTGCTAAATGCTATCTTCTTTAATCTACACAACTAACCAGTGAAGTGTTTCTCTTATCCACCAATGTTTTGTGGACAAGGAGGTTGAGGCTGAGAGATCCTAAGCTTGCTCAGGTCTCACTGTCTGTAGGTGCTGGGATCAGGAATAACCCCAGATCTTAGGGGTGGTCCCACAGAGGTTTCTGATTGAAGTGACTGTGGTGTGTCCCAGCCCAGGGCTCCCCTTTGTGTGCTGAATCACACTTTTCTAAAACTTGCATTTTCCCTCTCATTATAGGAAAGACATTCTGGAGGAAAAAAGAAAAGTTTTTTCTACTTCAATTTTTCTCTTCTGTTTTCTATCCAGCAAACTGAAGAAAAGTATGGGTGAGAAAAACCCATGCTATGATATGTAACCAGTGGTGGGTATCAAAAATAAAGCTTAAATAACATGTTGAAAGATGTCTTCAGATTGTTAAAGGAAAAACTTGCGCATGGTGTAGAGGGCCTTAGAGCAACCCTCAAGTTTCCCCAAGTAAAATAAGATGTTTAGAACCCTACACATGCCTCTCCTGGGAAGTTAACTAACCCTACAAGATAACTATTTGAATATTTGGGCCCAGGCTTGCATCTGTGGGCTCTTTCCAACAGCCTTTATTTCCTTCCAATGTTAACAACGAATTTTTGATATGCCACTGTTAACAAAAAAGCCATCTCAGCCTGTTCAGGGCCTCTGTAACATCAGTAGCACAGAGAACGTGGCAGAATTTATCCCACTGCAGGGAATGGGGGGACCACGTAGTTTGTTCATATAAAAATAGTAGGACTTCTTAAATATTGCCAGTAAAATAACAGGGCAAGTAATTAATGGTGTTACATAATTACTTGGGGGTGAGGTTAGGTGAAGTGGGAATCAACTCTAGACTAAGAAGTTGCACTCCTAAGTGTCCACTCCAACTGTTTTTGACCTGCTAGGCTCTTGAGGCACGAAGTGGCCTCTCATAAAGGAAATGTAGCTCTTCTGAGCTCATGATGCCTGCCTGGTGCCTGCAGGTACCTCATCAGGAAAGGCAGCCACTGTGATGTGTGGTGCTTTAAATGGTTATAGAAATGCTTTGTGTTCTGTGAGCGCCTTTGTAATGTTCTGTGCTGAGGCTGTTAAAGGAGGTATTGGAGAAACAGAATCTTTCAGGCAGTTGAATTCCCTTTCTTTCCCAAGTAATTACAGAACAGTCTGGTCTGTGCATACACCTGAAGATACATGAATGCAGACACATTAATGACAGCTTTATCCCTTCCTGCACCATTTAAGAAATGACTGAGATGACTGCAGAAGGCTTTGACAAACATCATTGTGTTCAGATTCTGTGACCTGATTCCATTGAGGGTGGCGGACTCACCTTGTGTCTTGTGCACTTGTCATAACTAAACCTTTGCTTACCTATGGACTTTTATGTATGCAAAGACAGTTCTTTGCTTTTTTTCCTTGGGTGCACAATTGGTACCCTATGTACTAGGGTGATATTCTAAATATCTAGCAACCGGTAGGGCCTGGGCACCCACTAGCCAGAAAAGATGACTGCAGTCCATATCGGTGCAGTGGCTTCTCAGAGCATCGACAGTCCTTCCAGCTAGGTATTACTGAGTTAAGAGGGCAAGAAAGGCTGCTGACTTTACAGTATTTTCTGTAGTGCAGTAATTATTTTTTAAAAAATATACTCTATGTGATATTTTTAGTTCAAAAGCTAATGACCCTCTCTTCAGAAAAAGGTATTTACAAACTCATTTGCTCACAAATTGAATGGTTTACAGACTCCGGTTGAGGTTGTCATATATCACAGAGCCCTTGATCTGCAGTGGTGAGGTAGAAAAAAGACCTGTTACCTTCCTTGCAGGTATTTGATTCCAGGTTAGTGGAGTCAGATGGCAATCAGTTTTCACCACTGCTAGGGACTGCAGGAGGGATGATGTTTTATTTAAAAATGTTTTTGGCAAATTTTGATTTTGATATTTTAGTCTTAAAGAAAAGCTGCAAGAATAGTTCAATAAAATTCCACAGGTTCATCAATTATTTACATTGTGCACCATTTGCTTATAAGTGTTTCCTCTCATTTTACAGACATACACACTCACATACTTTTTGAAATTAATATGAGATTAAGCCAAGTCCCTCTACCCCACTGTATATTTACTATGACAAGACCATCTTTCACATACATACAGTTTAGTTATCAAGATTGGGAGTTTTAACATTGACCCAGTTATATAATCAATCCAGTAATTTTCCAAGGGAGATCCCTGAGCCATCAGCATAAGCATCTGCTGGGAACTCGTTAGAAATGCAAATTCTCAGCCCCACCCCAAACCCTTTGAATCAGAAACCCTAGTGATGAGGCCCAAAAAGCTTTATTTTGATAAGCTTTCCAGGTGATTCTAACAGTGAGGGTTTTAGAACCACTGGTCTAATTACAGGCAATATCCAAATGTTATCAATCAACTTAATATTATTTTTATCTATCTTTTCCCCACCTACAATCTGATCCAGGATTATGAATTACATTTAGTTGTCACATCTCTTTAGTGCTCTTCAACTTGGAACCATTCCTCAGCTTCTCCTGGTCTTTCTTGTCCTAGATGCTTTTGATTTTGAAGAGGGCAGCTGTTATTTAGATTCATTTGATGATCCTGAACAATTGGATTCAAGCTTTGCACTTGGGGCTCACTGAAGTGTGTTTTGTCTTTCTCCAAGAGGCACTGACTTTGGTTGCTCCAATCTTGGTGATGCTGGCTTTGAGCACTGGTTAATCTGTGTCTATCAGGCTTTTTTTATTGTAAAGTTACATTTTACCCAATTTAATTAGTAATTTGTGGAGATGTACACTGAGCCTAGAAATATTCTGTTCCTCATTCAATTTTTATTCATTAATTTTAATATCTCTTGGTAATTTTCTAATCCTCTTGTTTCTTTTTTATCTAATATTATCAGCTATTAATATATGTATAACATATAATATAATATGATAAAATACAACCTAACAAAATATCATATCACATATCATATTATATATCACATCATATCATGAGACAGGCATTGTACTATCAGAAAGAGCTTTCTTTCTTCCATTTATTTTTTATTTACATCTTTACAGATTTTTAAATTTTTATTTTAGTCAACAAGTTATAATTTACTACTATTATTATTTATTTTGACAATCAAACTGTTTCAGATTTGGCCATTGGGGGACCCATTAAACTTGTTTGGTTGTTGCATGACCTTATGGTCATGAGATCTTTGGCAGCGAGGAACTAAAGCTGATCTTCTACAGTTCTGGTCACCTTCTCAGAAACCCAAAACTTGACACCAGGAAAGAACATTTTGATGAATTAAACTGTGTCACTATGGTCACTAATGCCCTCCTAATTTCCACATTCCATGGAGACTTTCTAGTTCTCCTGCCTATTCCCCTCTAGAGCTTGCAGTACCATTGACAACATTATCCTTGTGTACCAAGCTAGGTTTGGCTGCCTGCCACAGTGAAAGCCAAACTCGTGAGACAGGTGCTGGTGAGAAGGAAAGTGTTTATTCAAGTTCTGGCTGCCTAAGAAGATGAAGGACTCCTGTCCCAAAGCCCATCTTAACATCTCAGTACTGGCAGAGGTTTTTGTAAGAAGAGAGAGGGAAGGCACTACAAAGAGATCAGGAGGTTGAAAAGTTCTCTGTTTGCAGACCAGCACAGTTCATTCGGATAAGGACCTCAAAACTGATCAAGTGTTGATCTAATGTGCTTCATTCTGGTTTTATGGTTGAAGGTCAGCAAATTTCCCAGAACTATGACTGAAGGTCAGAGTCTGTACATTTTGAAGTTCCTAGAATTCTTATTCAAACATGTTGTTCATCTACAAGTTATAAATTACTCAGACTCAGCATTTACAGAAACAATGTCAAAAGAATGGTGGGGTAGGATATAATTCCCCACTGTTACACTTGGACTCCTTTTTCCTTGGCCTCTGTGGTATGACTTTCTCTGGTCCTACTCCTTCTCTCTCACTACTATTCCTCAACTCTCCTGAGGGATGATTCTCCCCACATACCTGGTCCTTATTTAAGGTCCTGGATCAGCTTGTCCCCTTCTTCTATTCTCATTTTACCTGCACCTCAAGCTCCCTCAGTTACTTCTATGCCTTTAGGCTGTCATTAGGTTAACAGCTTCCTAATAGATATCTTTAATCCAGATTTCTCAGGCTCCAGAATAAATGTCAAAATAGCTTACTCATCTTCTCTACTTGAGTGGCCACAAGCACCTAAACTGAATTACTTGTTATTTTCTTACCAACTTCATGTTCTTCTTTTATTAACACTCTCAGTTAATGGTACTGTCATTTTTCCAGTTATTCAAGCCAAAGTCATTCTAGACTCTTCCTTCTCTTTCAACTTTTGTATTATGTTACAGACATAATATCAGAAATCTAGAATTTTTAATTTAGCACTGGCTAGAAATTGTAATTTTAATTTGAAGTTTGATGTAGCTCATTGAAACAATGAAAAACTGTTACCCTGAGAGAAAGAATCTTGGGATAGTCACTGTACGTTGTTAGGGAGATAAGGAATAAGCTGATGATTACTTATATAATTGTTGTTTTAAAAATTCAAGTTAAAACCATATGTATTCCATGTCTTATCATGAAGTTGAGTTTCTAAATCTGTTTATGAAGAGAGAAAAGCACCTACATTTATTAAAGCCTTGTTTTACTACTTCCAAAATCTGTTGAAGTATAACATTGAGAAGTAAATATTTATTTTATAAATCTATTGTTCTTAAAATGTTTGTTGTAGATAATAGAGTTAATATTAATTTAAAATTATCTTCATTATCAAAGGTATTTTATTGATCAACTTTGTGATAATTAACCCAACACCTTTGGCTCCACTAAGCTTTATTCTGTTCTCCCTCTTTTGCAGTATCAAGACTTTGTCTTTACCTATCCTTAAAGACCTGTTTGCAATAAACCTTTCAGTTTTTACATATGTTTTGTTAAAAAACCACGCAAATTCAAGTTTAGTTGCATCATTTGAAGTCCCTATATTTTTTCTCTTCCCACAATGCTGCCTTATTTTTTCCTTCTCTAGCTGCAATAATTCTACTGGTCTTATAACTTGACTCTATGTCTGGTATGCTTCTCATCTACCCTAGTCCATCCTCCACTCTGCTTCTGAAGTGACTTTATCCAATGCAAACTTACCTGCTTTATTCCTCTGTTGAAAACTCTTTCATGTATTCCCATCTTGTGCAAGCTGGGTTGTTTGGGTTGACTGACATCAAGGACTTCACATTGATCTTCCCAGTTCCATCTCCTATGCTCTTTCGAATGAAGTCCCATAATCTGTCTGCTTTGCAGTACTTATTGTTCCCTAATGTAACATACCATTCCTGCTTCCTTCTTCTCTGGGTGCTGCCCATGCTGGTCTCTCCACACCTGCCTGTAAATAGCTATTGCCCAATATGGCCACTTCTAGGCCAAGCCTTTCTGGTCTGTGAACCAGTAAATGGTTGCTTCCCTCTTTGCCCTTCCCCCAAGCATTGATCACTTTATGATACCAATCTCTATTAGGTTATGCATCTTACCCCCACCAGACTTTAATTACTTGTTTACGTTAGGTCTTACCCAGTAGATTGTTCTTGCCTAGCAACTTGTCCTTATCTTTTAATCATCTTTAAATCTGTCTCTCCTAGATTAGTACCTGACACACAGTTGATGTTCAATAAGTCTTTGCTGGATGAAAATTTAATGACCTACTAGCATGATTGAAAGAATTTATATAACAAGATTAAACACAGAAAATGTCAGTGGAATGACAGCTGTTATTAGAAAAATCAACTACTTTAAAAAGACATTTTCCTACCATTATAGAGGTCCCCATATAAACCACTGCTAATAGAAGAGAGATTGTTCTATGATTTACTCGTTTTTATGACACAGGCACCTTTGCATATTTAAATAGTTTATAACCACTACGACTAAGCCTTAGCACACTTATTCTTTGCTTATTTGTTTTTCATAGACAATTTGCTTCAACTTGAATCTAAAATGTTCTTGTGAGTCTTTAGAAAATGTCTCTCTGGAGTCATGTAAGCAATATGGGATTAGACCCCATGGGAAATCTTAGTGAAGATGCAAATAATATCTTCAATGAGTTAGCATTTTTCACCTTGTTTATTATTAAAATGAGTTGTTGAAAGTGCTGAATTTGAAGTGAGTCTTGAAAAAAGATGTGACTTTGGAATGAAAATAGTTCTAGATATTCAGACATCATTGTAATATGCATTAATAAAGAAGTGGAGAAAATCAGCCTTGCAGATTGCCCTCAGTCATGGGAAAAGGGGTGAAGGCATTGTTTAGGTTGTGTCAAATAGAGCCAAAGGGACCTTTATGACAGAGACCATTCATCAGCACTCTGACAATTGCAATATCACGTTTGAACATCACACCACAGTGAGGTCATTCAAATGAGTTCCACTTTCGACATGTTGAAAAAAAAAATCTGTACCTTGTGTTCTATTTATCATGTCCCCTGGATGAAGTGTTATATAGAAAAGCATCTGGCACAGGTGTGACTGCTTTTATTTATTTTCTCTTTCCTCTACACAGGTGCATCTTTCAGATAGTGCCTTGCATCATGATCAGGGAAGCTTCCTAGGCTAGTCAAAAAACTATTGGAAAAACATTTACTAAACTTCCTCATTGTATGTGAAGAATCTCTCCACAAACATTTGTTTTAACACCAACACTGCACTGTGAAAGGTTTTTGTGTATATGTTTAGTCTAACACACTGTTTATTATTAGAAAACATAGTTTAGATTTACAAAATTCCATAAATAAGGTTTAGGTAGTTCATTTAAAAGTGGCCGACTTCCTTAGTTCAAAATTCAAGGGCATCCACAATCTGGCCTTAAGGTTTCTTTTTTTTCCCCCACCCCGTCCTTCTTATAGCTGACTATAAGGGCATGGGGGTGGTCTAGATAGTACCTTATAATAGGTTGTGCTGATAACTGGATAGAAGTGAGAGACTCAGAGGGTAACCTGCTTGGGAATGAGATGACCTCCTTGTGTGGAGCTTGGAAAACAAAAATGGAAGGATGGCAAGAGATGAGGTCAGGGTAGTAAGCAAGGATGAACTTTAAAGGACATTGTCTATCACTTGGAGGAGTTTTACTCCATCTGAGAGTAGTGAAGAGCCATTGTAGGAAAAGATGCAAGTCTTCTTTCTAGGTGGGGCACACTGACTATGGTATGACCACCAGATGGATAGATGGGTGGATGGATAATGGATTAGTGGATGGATAATAGGTGGGTGGATAGGTTGGTATGTGGATGGATGGGTGAATAGATGGGAGGATGGATGGGTAGATGAGTAGATGAATGAATTGATGAATGGGTGGGTTATTGGGTGGATGGGGATAGGCAAATGGTGGATGGATGGATGGTTGGGTGGGTGGTCAGTGGGTATATCAGTAGATGGATGGGTAGTTGGGTGGAGATGGATGGATAGATGGGTAAATTTGTGTATGGATGGGTAAATAGGTGGGAGATGGATGGAAGAATGAATGGATGAATGAATTGGTGAAAGGGTGGGTGGATGGATGGTTGGGTGAGTGGATGGGTGATGAGTGGGTGGATGGGTGGATGGGTGAATGGGTAGGTGAATGGATGGGTGGATTAGTGAATGGATGGTAGATGAGTGGTGAATGAATGGGTAGATGGATGAATAGTGGATATATGGGTGGATGGGAGGGGTGTATATAGGTGGGTGGATGGATGGAAAGGGAGTTGTGAAATGGAGCTGCCAGGCTGGAGACAGAAGATGAATGAGAAAACTGCCACAGAAACATATGAGATATATTGGTTATCTAATGTAGGGCAACAGCTGTGATGGTGAGAAGTGATAAGATTTGAGGAATGTTTAGGAACTATAGTTGACAGGATTGGAGATTAATTGAGTGTAGGGGGTAGACTGAGTGATTGAGGGAAAATCAAGAGTGACTTCCTCAGCCTGGGAGGGCATGACGTGTGAAGACAAAAGCAGACTTGGAAAAGGGGTCTGAGTATACTGACATGAAGGTAGCAGGTGGAATGAAGAAACTGACCAAAATCATGAAGGAAGAGTACCCAAAAAGCAGAAGGGATTGTCATTGTGTGAAATGTCATTGGGAGTCAGGTCAGGTGTGCAAAGAGGACACTGGATGTAGAAGCAAGGGACTATTTGGTGACCCTAGCTATGACTTTTATAAAACATCTAATATTTGTGGTATGGGAATTAACAGGCTGTAGTTCCTCCTTTTCTTTAAATATTGAAGAGCTCTTGCTTCATTTTTCAAACTCAGACTATTTCCCTAACTCCCAGTACATGTTAACTACTGATTACAATGTGGAGATGGTGTGTGGGTTGGGGTAGCTTCTGCTCCAGTGGGAGGTGAGCAGTGGGGGTAGATTTTGTACCTTCTCTCTCTATTTGCTTGGAAGTCTTTATTTTATCTTTTCTAAGGATTTGAGGTGGGATAGTATAATCATTACATACCATTGTCTTTTAATGTAATGCAATCTCATTTTAAAGATGACAATTTTTGTTGCTTCTATAAATATTCTTTTCAAAATCTGAGATTTGAGTAGGAAAAGGATCACATGTATTTTTGCAAACATAAGGGTCTATATTAGTAATGAAGAGCAAAGGCCAAGGTTAGGTTATTTAGGGATTAGTTGGCGTCAAAGGCTGGTTTTTGGCAAACATTCAAATTTCTCCTTTCCCAAGTTCCATTCTTGGCCTTCTTCATTTTTTGCTTACATTTCCATGCTGTCAAGTGTAATTGCACCTACATTCACACTGAGTCTTTAGTACCAGTCTCACCTCTTTGCTAAGCATTAGCTCTGTATTTCTCTTGTCTACTGGATATATTCTGAAATTTGGACAATCCAAACTAAGCATGTCTAAACCAACCTTCATTTCTTTGATGCCCCCATTCCTCCCAAGCTTGTTCTCAGAACATGAATAGAAGGTTCTGGGATGCATCCTGCTTGATCCCACTTAGCCTTCCTGCTCCTCCCAGTATCTGCAGTCATCAAGCCTGGGCACTCTTGTTTCCCATGAAAGAAGAACCTATTATCATTGCCGCAGCCATTCTGTCTCAGGTAACAGGATGGGTCTGAGGCACAGCTGGAGCCTTAATGCTCCAGTTCACTCATTTAGGGGGCAGATGAGGGCCAGGTGGGAAGAGTCTGGGTCAATAGGACAGAAGACAAGGTGAGCAGGAACACCTGGCCTTTCAAGGCTCAGGAGTAAGGTGGTCACTCTTTAAGTGGTGTGTGTGTGTGCTTAGTGATCAAGGGGGCAGGCCATCCTGGCTCAGGCACTGACAAGCTCTGAGACTTTGTCTAGACCCCATTTTTCTCATCTTTCAGATGACAGTGAGCATATGGCCATTGTGGGGATGGTAAAATGAGTGAGTAAGGTGGTATGAGAGTCACTGGCCCAGAGTTTGCCCTCAGCAAGTCTTCATGTATTTTTTTTTAAGTATATTTTATTGATTATATTGTTACAGTAGTTCAATTTCTTCCCCCTTTGCTCCCCTCTGCCCAGTATCCCCCTTTCCCCAGCAATCCCACCCCCCTTAGTTCATGTCCATGGGTCATGCATACAAGTTCTCTGGCTTCACCCTTTCCTATATTATTCTTTAAAAAATAATTAATTAATTAATTAATTAATTAATTAATTAATTATAACAATACTCCCCCTCAGACTTAAGGCCCTTTATAATCTTATACAGGACAATGGACGAAGGTCTCATACTCCTCTAGCTGCTTCAAGCTGGACATGGTCGTCGTCCTACTTACCCTTGAGTTGGCTCCATGTTGTTGATAGTCAGTGTGGATAGGCCTGGGTAGGTACCAATAAAATGGCATGTTTGAGAGAGGTACAAATTTTAGTCAATTAAACCAATGATTTTAATAAATCCTACATTGTGAGAAGTAGTTTCCAGATAATGACAAAGTTCACAAGCAGGCTCAGTGCCTTTTGTTTAATGACCTGGTGAGGGGAAGCCTGCGGAGGGTCTTGTTTGTACCAACTCTTCCATTTCTGTCCCCATCATGCAGTGTCATTGTCATGGGGTTTGTGGGGTTGTTGCCGTAAGCTAAGTCATGGACACCTCCTCCCTGAACTGAGCAAAGGCTCAGGAGGGCCTAGGGTATTGGCTGGAGTCACAGTGGCAGTGTGTTCCCATCCTTCTCTCCCATCCTTCTGTCCTTAAGATGGAGGTGTCGCACCCCAATGTGATTTGTGCAATGTATTCTCCAAACTACAGTTCCACTCTGTGGGAAATGACCTAGCAGCCTCAAATTAACCCAATTAAAAGTCATTAAAGGCAACCCTGGCCTTCTCCTAATTCTTGGATTAGCATAATGAGCCTATATTAATTGCCAATTATAAATAAATTCTCCATTTATTCATATTTCTCTAAGTTGTACTTCCCCTGTCAATAAGCTGCTCTCAGGCAAAGTGTTCTCTTTAAACAGATGTTTTGTTTTTTTCTTTCTTCCAATATTCAATCTACTTCCCACCTGGGGGGAGGCACTTTGCTGGATTTCTGACTCTTTTCCCTGTTCTTAAGAGATTAGGCAATTCTATGTTTCTGAAGATTTGACATTTCACAGGAGGTCACTGGGAAAGGTGCATGACTTAACTCAGGCTTATGTTGTGAAAAAGGCATTTTCTGGGGCCTACTGGATGTTGAGTAGTGATTGATTTGTGTGAGGAGTGGGTTTTCTTTCTTTGCTTTTTAAATCCTCACCCAAGGATATGTTTATTAATTTTAGAGAGAGGGGAAGGGAGAAAGGGAGAGAGGAAGAGAGGGGATTGAGCCTGCAACCAACATATGTGTTGACTGGGAATTGAACCCCCAACCTTTTTGGTATATGAAATGATGCTCCAACCAACTGAGCCACCTGGCTAAGACAAGGAATGTTTTTTTTTGAGGCATTTTCCCCCTCCTATCATCTGCCTCGGGTGTGAGGGTCCTGGCTTCCTCCTTTCATTCTGACTTGGCTTATAAGTCAAGCACAGCAAGGGCATTGGGAGATAATATGGATGAACATAGTCAATCTACTGGGCAACATTATTGCTTGCTTTCTTCCTCCAGCTTGCCAGTCAAGTATTCAGAGGCAGACAGATCTCCCTAACTATGTTGAAGGCAACTCCATCCTCCCAGTTGCTCAGATCAAACTTCTCCTTAGACCCCATGTTAATCCATCAAGAGTTCTTGCTCTACCTGTAGAATATTTAGAATCTGTCCACTTTTCACCTCCACCACCACCACCATCACCCTTCTCTAAGCCACTGTTCTTTCTGCTTTCTTCCCTGCCTCTTCCTCCCATTGTCTTTATTGTCACCAAAACAAGAGAGATCCACTTAAAATGTCACTCAGATCATGGCCCTCCTCTGCTTAAAATTCACCAATGCCCTCCCTCCTGTTGCATTCAGAGCAGAAACCAAGCCCTTAAAATGGTCACCGTCTCAGCCAGCTCAGGCTTCTTTAACAAAGTACTGAGACTTGATGCCTTAAAACAACAGACATTTACTTCTCATAGTTGTGGTGGCTGCAAGTCCCAGATCAAGTTGTCTGCAGGGTTGGTTCCATCTGAGGCTGTGAGGGAGAATATGTTACAGGCTTCTCCCGAGCTTCTGATGGTTTGCCGGTGATTTTTGATGTTTCTTGGTTTGTAGATGCATTACACCGATCTCCCCTCTATCTTTATGGATCATGGCAACAGCATAATCCAAAATCAATTCTTTTAACTTTGATCAATAATATTACCTATGACAGGGTACATATTCAAATTTTGTCAGTTGTCTCAGTTGTGTCCTTTCTACATTTTTTCCTCACCCAGAATCTTCTCTGTACATAAGTAACAGTGCTTCAGATTTATTTGTTTTTCTTGATATTTTTGGTAAGAACAGGCCAGTTATTTTGTAGAATGTCCTTTAATTTCAGCTTGTCTAATGTTTCCTCATAATTAGATTCCAGTTATGCATTTTGGGCAGGAATAACACAGAGTGATGTTGTGTTCTTCTCAGTATATCATATCAGGAGGAACAAAATATCCATTTGTCCCAATATTAGTGATGCTGGCTTTATCAATTGGTTAAGGTAAATATTTCCAGGTTCATCCACTATAAGTAAGTCTTTCCCCCCAAGTAGCACCAAATTTCAAGGTGACTTAGACTTGCATATGACACTGATGGGAGAATAGTGCTCTTGCTAGAATGAATGCCAACGAGCCTATCTTCTGATAGATACCTCCATTCTTGTTATCCTTGATTACTGAATACTTTGGTCCATGTAACGAGATGATAGAGGTGGACAAAAGAGTAAAACCATTTTTAGAGCTTCCACTGAGCTCTGTAATACAAACACCATGTCAGGATTAATTCTCAGTGCATGTCAGTCTGTTTCCATCCCACTTGTGACACATACAACGCAAAGGAGGGTGTTGCTGACCACATAGATATATTAGGCTGTGCATGAATTTGAGTGTGTATATGTGTGTATAAATGTGTACATGCATGTGTGCTTTTCTTTCCCTCCCAACTCCTTACTGAGTTATGATGGTTACACAAAGTCCAAGAGATTAATGATGTTGGGGGAGACAGGGATAACTCTGCAACATTCAGTGACTTGCTTCTCATTCGTTGCTTTGTGTCTCTGTCTTTGTCCCTTTTGCCTTTGGTGCTATTCTCCTCATCCCCATTGCCCTCTCATTGTAGCTGACCTCCCTGGGCCCTATTCAGTTTCAATTTTCCCCTTGCAAGTCTCTTGACTTGCTTCCCACCATGCTGATCGCCAGTAACTCTGCATTGAATTTGTGTTTGGAAGCTACCAGAATAAGTTGATAACCCATTTGAAAATTTAATTTTAATAGTAGTAAAATGTACATATAAGATTTGCCATATTAACCATTGTTAAGTGTACAATTCAGTCACATTAAGTACATTCACACTGTTGTGCAGCCATCACCACCATCAATCTCCAGAAAAATTTCATCTTTCCAAACTGAAACTCTGTCCCCATTACCCTTTCCCCAATCTCTGGTGCTCACCATTCAATCTTTTGTCTCTATGAATTTGACTAAGGACATCAAAAGAGTTGAACTGTATAATATTTAATCTTTTGTGACTGGCTTGTTTTACTTAGCACCATGTCCTCAAGGTTCATGCATATTGTAGCATGTGTCAGAATTTTTTTCCTTTTTAGGGCTGAATAATATCCAGTTGTATGAATGTGCCACATTTGGTTTATCTGTTCATTTGTCAATGGACACTTACGGTATTTCCACATTTTGACTAATACACATATGCTACTATGAATATGTATGCAAATATTTATTTGAGTCCTTGCTTTAAATTCTTTTATATATATACTCAGACTTGGGATTGTTGTATCCTATGGGAATTCTGTTTAAGTTTTTGAGACACTGCTATACTGTTTTTCACAGTGGCTGCACCAGCAATGTGTGTGTTCATATTTCTTCACATCATCACCGACACTTGTTATATTCTGTGGGTAGTTTTTTGTTGTTGTTGTTGTTTTGATATGGCCATCCTAATGAGGGTAAATGTAGTTTTAATTTGCATTTCTTTAATGATTAGTGATGCTGAGATCTTTTTATGTGCACATCCCCTTTTTTAAGAATATAAATTTACCTTTTTTTGATGAATGGGGGTAGATAGAACATTCTAGGTATACACAATCCCTATTTTTTTCTTTTCTTCTTATTGTTTTTATTGTTTTTCTATTACAGTTGTCCCACATTTTCCCCCATTGCTCTCCCCTTCTCTGCTCACCTCCCTTCTCTCCCATAGTCAATCCCCATTTTGTTGTTCATGTCCGTGGGTCATTTATACTAGTTCCTTGACTAGACCCTTCCCCTGTTTCCCCCCCTTTCCCCCCTCCCCCTTCCCTCTGGTCTCTGTCAGTCTGTTCCTTGTTTACACACCTCTGGTTCTATTTTGCTCATTTGTTTGTTTTGTTCATTAGCTTCCTGTATTAGGTGAGATCACATGGTATTTGTTTTTCATGACCTGGCTTATTTAACTTAGCATAATATAGTACTCTCAAGTTCCATCCATGCTGTCACAAAAGGTAAGAGTTCCTTTTTTCTTTTTCTTTTTTTTTAAATTAATTAATTTGTTTGTTTGTTTATTTTTAGAGAGAGGGGAAAGGAGAAAGAGAGGGAGAGAAACATCACTGTGTGATTGCCTCTCACTTGCGCCCCCAACTGGGGACCCGATGTGCAACCTAGTCATGTGCGCTGACTGGGAATGGAAACAGCGACACTTGACTCGCAGGTCGACGCTCAATCCACTGAGCCACAGCAGCCAGGGCCACCTTTTTTCTTTCTGCTATGTAGTATTCCATGTTTTCTGATCCAGGGATGGGCACTTAGGCTGTTTCCAGTACTTGGTTATTGTAAATAGTGCTGCTGTGACAATAGTGGTGCATAGATTCTTTTGAATTGGTGTTTCAGGATTCATTGGGTATAATCCTAGCAATAAAATCACTGGATCAAAAGGCAGTTCCATTTTTAGTTAGTTTTTTTTTTTTTTGAGGAAATTACACAATCCCTATTCTAAAAGTAACTATGAGCCCTGGCTGGATGACTCAGTTGGTTGGAGCATTGTCTCATACACCGAGAGGTGGTAAGTTCAATTCCTAGTCAGGGCACTTACCTAGATTGTGGGATCGATCCACAGTTGGGGTGTGACTGGGAGGCAACCAATCAATGTTTCTCTCTCATGTCAATATTTCTCTCTCTCTTTTCCCTTTCTTTCTCTAAAATCAATAAACATATCCTCAGGTAAGGATAAAAAAAAGTAACTATGAAAATGTGCAGCTGTCTATGTAAGTGGCCTGCTGGAAGAAATATAGATTTTTCTCTTCAATCCCCCACACCCCTGCTAATTATCCATTCTCTTTTTTTAAATTTCGAGGAAATGAAGGCTCTAGTCCCCAAGCACTGCTTACTTGACTTTGCACCCCACCACCTCTTCACCTGTGCCTGTGAGCTCTGACCTCTGCATGAGTTTATGCCATGAGCTCTTGCAGGACTTGGGTCTGGAAGCTGATGGCCCTCTGCTGACATTCCAGCAGTCAATAGTGATGGTGGATATTAAATCCAATCTTAAACCAAACCCAGTGCGGAAAGGGTGCCGATTCTAAAAGGATCAAAGGGTAGAACATCTCTATCCTGCTAAAATAATTATAAAAGTTAGAATAAAAATAAGAACTCAAAAGACAATACAAAATATGAAAGAAACTAAATAAAATGAGTGAAAAATAGACTGTCAGCTGGGTGAGGACAAAAATAAAATGACTGGAAAAACACTCTGAGTAAATACTGCTGATCATCGTCAGAAAGGCATTGAATTAGAGATCACTGAAGCAGCAGTATGCATTTTAATCTTTTGAAAGTATAGAACAGGTGCTGGAGAAGTTTATTCTGGGAGAGTAAGAGTCATCGCTACTTATAGCTGAACTTTATGCATCTGCAGCCCCAGATTCACAGGGTCCTATGTAGGTGGCAAGTACTTAATCTTTTGTGTAGGTGACATACTTCTTGTAAGGTCCCATTTCCCACAAACACACCTTCTTCTAACAATTGATGTAATGTGAGAAGGCTGGGCAGAAGTCCCAGCTCAGCATCCATGCTAACTTTTATATGTACACATACATAGGACAGGTCTATGTAGTAAAGGGAACAGACTTTGTATCCAGAGAAACATGGGCTACAAATTCAGATTTTCCATTCACTATAATTATTTTTCTTTTTAGAGAGAGGGGATGGGAGGGAGAAAGAGAGGGAGAAAAACATTGATGTGTGAAACATCCATCGGTTGCCTCTTGCATGCCCCCCTACTGGGGACCTGGCCCACAACCCAGGCCTGACTGGGAATCGAACCAATGACCTTTTGGTTTGCAAGTTGGCACTCAATCCACTGAGCCACAGCAGCCAGGGCTCCAGTCACTATAAGTGCAACTATGTGCGAAACATTCGTCCTTGCTAAACTTTAGTATTCCAATCCACAAACTGAAGATCATGCTTTATTGAAAGTTATTAACATTATATGTGATGAATAAGTCATACAACTCAGTTCCTAGAACATAGTAAGCACTTGGTAACTGATTGTTATTATAATTATTACATCATATGACTGATTTAGAAATTCAAAAGAGGCACCAAGAGAATACAAAAACACTGAACAATTAAAAATATGAGGCAAAGAGGCCTTAGGATGCTTACAATTTTGGTAGATTTATTTTGAGTCTGGGTACTTTATTAATTCTTCATTAATTAAGGTGGTTTTGTTGTGGTGATTACTGTTAGTATTTTATTAAATTTTCTAAGGATATAATTATATTAATATCTGAAAATCATAATATAATTTTCACTTTTTAACATGAATAATTCTTATTTTCATTTCAAGTATCATTGCATTGGCTAGATAAGTGGATTTCCAGGGCAAATAATCAGCTGGGGAGTTTGCTGAGGATGCTATTTTAAGGAACATTCAGTTGTAATGCTATGTGAACTACTGCAGAGCATGAAACAGGATTCAAGTCCTGTCTTGTTGTACAAGTCCTTTTCTTTTATGCTTTCTTACCATTACTAAAAAAAAAAAATATTTAATCTTCTACTGTTATTTAGTATATATATATAGTTAATTTTACATTTCAGTTTTTCTTGATAAAAGAATAAATGTTAGGACTCCTGGCCAAGACGGAGGCATAGGTAGACATGCTGCATCTCCCCCCACAATTAAGAAGGAATACAACTACCTCAAAACTGGAGACAACAAGAAGTTCCAGAAAATTGAGCTGCACTGAAGTCCAACAAACAAAGATATAAAGAAGAAATACTCATTCAGACAGACCCCTCCCCAACATACAGTGCCACAACTTGGTGAAACAGGTTGCCCTGTACTGACAAATACCTAAGGCTCCGCCTCTTACAACATAATAGATGTGAAAACTCTACCTAAGACACAGAGGAAAACACAGAAAGCTGTCAAGATGAGGAGACAGAGAAGTATGGCCGAAAAGAGGGAACAGTTCAAGGTTCTAGTGGGAGAACCAAGCAATGAGGAGATAGCCAGCCTAACAGACAGAGAGTTCAAAACACTGGTGATAAAGATGCTCACAGACTTGACAGATATGCTTGAGTATGGCAAATGCAGAAGGGTAGAGGTCAAGGTTATGCTCAGTGAAATGAAAAATCCACATGAAACCAATGGTGAAGGGAAGGAAATCAGGCTTCAAATCAATGATTTGGAACATAGAAAAGAAATAAACAGTCAATCAGTACAGAATGAAGAAAAAAATAATAGAAAAAAACGAGAGGCTTAGCAACCTCTGTGACAACTTTAAATGTGCCAATATTTGAATCATAGGGGGATCAGAAAGAGAAGAGGAAGAGCAAGAAATTGAAAGCTTATGTGAAAAAATAATGAAGAAAAACTTCCCAAATTTGGCAAAGGATATAGACATACAAGTCCAGGAAGCACAGAGTCCCAAACAAGCTAAACACAAAGAGGACCACACTAAGACACATCATAATTAAAATGTCAAAGGTTAAAGATAAAGAGAGGATCTTTAGAGCAGCAAGAGGAAAAAAGAGTTACCTCAAAGGGGTTCCTATAAGACTATCACCTGAATTCTCAAAAGGAACTTTGCAGGCAAGAAGGGACTAGCAAAAAGTATTCAAGGACCTACAACCAAGATTACTCTAACCAGTAAAGCTATCATTTAGAATGGAAGGGCATATAAAGTGCTTCCTTGACAAAGTAAATCTAAAGGAGTTAATCATCACCAAGCCATTATTATATGAAATGTTAAAGGGACTTAAGAAAAAAGAAGATCAAAACTATCAACATTAAAATGACAAAAAACTCACAACTATTAACAACTGAATCTAAAAAATAAGAACAAACTAAACAAACAACCAGAGCAGGAACAGAATCATATGTAGGGGGATCATTTGGAGGGTTATCAGCTGGGAGGGGGAAGGGAGAGAAGTGAGGAAATGGTGCAGTGATTAAGAAGCATAACTGGTAGGTACAAAATAGACTGGGGGAAGTTAAGAATAATATAGGAAAGGGTGAAGCTGAAGAACTTACATGCATGACCGATGGACATGAACTTAGTGGAATGGGATTGCTGGAGAGAAGAGTGGTACTGGGCAGAGGGGAGCAAAGGGAAAAGAAATTTGGACTATTATAACAGCATAATCAATAACATATACTTTAAAAAAAGAAAAAAAAGAATTAATGTTATATCTTGATTTCACCTAAATCAAATGCCTCTTCCCAGACTTATCACATATTTCCTTTGATTATATAATCTGTGGTTTGAGACTGAGATTACGGTTGTCAGTTATAACAGTATAAGGATATGACCCAAGTGGTTCAGTCTTGTAGAAGCTTTGAGGTTAAAGGAGACATCCCACCAATGAAAAATTTGTGTAAAAATAACCCAAATTTCTACTTATACTTTACTTCTCAAATACCAGTTTGGGGCTGTATAGACAGCAATAATTCTTAAATATTCTCCTTTCTTCTCCTGTCTGCTTTCTTTTTTTTTATTGGTGTCTCAATATCTCTATAAATTTTTTAAAATCCTATTTTCCTATTTCTAACTTTTACATCTTTTGTCTTTCTCTTTCTACCCAAGATTTGGTATTACTAATACCATCCATCCAAAAAGCAGAATAAAGCAAAACTAACCCAACAATGGAAGAACATTCTTGAGAGGCAGAGGGAGGAAAATAAAAATTAATAAGCATAACCAGAACTTGGATCTTGTTTTACTCTTTTTTTTTTTTTTTTTGGAGTATATTCCTAGTTTCTTTGCTTCTTTAAAAAATGTACACCCAAGGTTAAGTTTCTTTTTTTTTTTAATTTTATTTTTTGGTTATTCAATTACAGTTGTCCCATTTTCCCCCCATTGCTCCCCCCTCCCAGCCCATCCCTTGTCCCACAATTATATCCCTCCCCGTTGTCCATGTCCATGAGTCATTCATATACGTTCCTTGACTAGACCCTTCCCTTACTTATCCCCCTTCTCTCCCTCCCCGCTCCCCCCTACTGACTACTATTCTAGTCTTTGCCTATTTAGTTCGTTTGTTTGTGTTGCTCTTTAGTTTCCCATATTGGGTGATATCATATGGTATTTTGCTTTCTTTGCCTGGCTTATTTCACTAAGCATAATTCTCTCTAATTCCATCCATTTGTCGCAAATGGCAGGAGTTCCTTCTTTCTTTCTGCTACATAGTATTCCATTGTGTAGATGTACCACAGTTTTTTGAGCCACTCATCTACAGATGGGCACTTAGGCTGTTTCCAGCACTTAGCTATTGTAAACAGGGCTGCTATGAACATAGGGGTGCATAAGTTTTTTTGAATTAGGGTTTTAGGATTTTTCGGGTATAATCCTAGCAGTGGAATCACTGGTTCAAATGGCAGTTCCATTTTAGTTTTTTGAGGTAATTCCATACTGTTTCCCATAGTGGCTGCACCAGTCTGCATTCCCACCAACAGTGCAGTAAGGTTCCTGTTTCTCCACATCCTCGCCAGCATTTGTTGTTTGTTGATTTGTTGATGATGGCCATTCTGACAGGTGTAAAGTGGTATCTCATTGTGGTTTTTACTTGCATCTCTCTGATGGCCAATGATGTTGAGCATTTTTTCATGTGCCTATGGACCTTCTGTATGTCCTCTTCGGAGAAGTGTTTGTTCAGGTCCTTTGCCCATTTTTTAATTGGGTTGTTTGTTTTCTTGGTGTTGAGTTGTATAAGCTCTTTATATATTTTGGAGATCAGTCCCCTGTCTGTGATATCATTGGCAAATGTTTTCCCATATGGTTGGTTTCCTTTTCATCTTGCTGATGTTTTCTTTTGATGAGCAGAAACTCTTTAGTTTGATGTAGTCTCATTTGTTTATTTTTTCCTTTATTTCTCTTGCCTTAGAAGATGTATCCGTGAAGATATTGTTACGTGTAATATCTGAAATTTTCCTGCCTATGTTTTCCTCTAGGACTTTTATGGTATCATGGCTTACATTTAAGTCTTTAATCCATCTTGAGTTTATTCTCATGTGTGGTGTAAGTTGGTGGTCTAGTTTCATTTTTTTGCACGTCCCTGTCCAGTTCTCCCAGTATCATTTGTTAAAGAGGCTCTTCTCACTCCATTTTATGTTCCTTCCTCCTTTATCAAAGATTAGTTGACTATGGAGGCCTGGGTTTATTTCTGGGCTTTCAATTCTGTTCCACTGATCTATATGTCTGTTCTTATGCCAGTACCAGACTGTTTTGATCACAGTGGCTTTATAGTATTGTTTGATGTCTGGTATTGTGATTCCTCCTGCTGTGTTCTTCTGTTTCAAGATTGCTTTTGCTATTCGGGGTCTTTTTTGGTTCCATATGAATTTTTGGAGGATTTTTTCTAGGTCAGTGAAATATGTCATTGGTATTTTAATAGGGATTGCATTGAATTTGTAAATTGCTTTGGGTAGTATGGCCATTTTGATGATGTTGATTCTTCCCATCCAAGAACATGGTATTTGCCTCCATTTATTTGTATCTTCCTTAATTTCTTTCTTCAATGTTGCATAATTTTCAGTGTACAGGTCTTTTATCTCTTTGGTTAAGTTTATTCCTAGGTACTTTATTTTTCTTGTTGCTATAGTAAATGGTATTTTCTTTTTTGCTTCTGTCTCTGATATTTTATTGTTGGTGTACAGAAATGCCTTAGATTTCTGTATATTTATTTTGTACCCTGCTATTTTGCCAAATTCACTTATTATATCAAGTAGTCTTTTAGTGGAGTTTATAGGGTTTTCTAGGTATACTATCATGTTGTCTGCAAATAGTGATAACTTTACTTCTTCTTTCCCAATCTGGATGCCTTTTATTTCTTTGTCTTGTCTGATTGCTGTGGCTAGGACTTCCAACACTATGTTGAATAGAAGTGGGGAGAGTGGACAGCCTTGTCTAGTTCCTGATTTCAGGGGGAATGCTTTTCCGTTTTTATCCATTGAGTATGATGTTGGCTTCAGGCTTCTCATATATAGCCTTAATGATGTTAAGGTATGCTCCCTCTATTCCCATTTTGCTGAGTGTTTTCAACATAAATGGGTGTTGTACTTTATCAAATGCTTTTTCTGCATCTATAGATATGATCATGTGATTTTTGTCTTTCATTTTGTTTAGGTGATGTATTATATTTATTGATTTGCAAATATTAAACCATCCTTGCATCCCTGGGATGAATCCCACTTGATCATGGTGTATGATCTTTTTGATGTATTGTTGGATCCTATTTGCCAAAATTTTATTGAGGATTTTAGCATCAATGTTCATCAGTGATATTGGCCTGTAGTTTTCTTTCTTTGCTGTGTCTTGACCTGGTTTTGGGATTAGGGTAATACTGGCTTCATAGAAAGAGTTTGGGATTTTTCCCTCTTCTTGGATTTTTTGGAATAGTTTGAGGAGGGTAGGAGTTAGTTCTTCCCTAAATGTTTTGTAAAATTCGCCTGTGAAGCCATCCGGTCCAGGGCTTTTGTGTGCAGGGAGATTTTTGATTACTGTTTCAATTTCCTTCTTTGTTATTGGTCTGTTGAGACTTTCTACTTCTTCTTGAATCAGTTTTGGAAGGTTATATGTTTCTAGAAATCTGTCCATTTCTACTAGGTTGTCAAATTTCTTGCCATATAGTTGTTTGTAGTAATTTCTTATAATTGTTTGTATTTCTGAGGTATCAGTCATGATTTCTCCTCTTTCATTTCTGATTTTGTTTATTTGGGTCTTCTCTCTTTTTTTCTTAATGAGCCTGGATAGAGGCTTGTCGATTTTGTTTATTTTTTCAAAGAACCAGCTCCTAGTTTTGTTGATTTTTTTGATTGTTCGTTTAGTTTCTATGTCGTTTAATTCTGCTTTGATCTTGATGATTTCCTTTCTTGTTTTTGCCCTAGGCTTTGTTTGTTGTTGCTGTTCTAGTTCTTGTAGCTTTATGGTTAGGTTTTTTATTTGAGATTCTTCTAGTCTTTTCAGATATGCCTGTATTGCTATGAACTTCCCTCTTAGGACTGCTTTTGCTGTGTCCCATAGATTTGGGCTGTTGTGTGTTCATTGTCATTAGTTTCTAGAAATTTCTTGATTTCCTCTTTAATGTCATTGTTAATCCATTCGTTATTTAAGAGCATGTTATTCATTCTCCATGAGTTTGGGTGTCTTTGATTTTTTTCCCCTGAGGTTGATTTTTAGTTTCAAGGCATTGTGGTCTGAAAAGATGCTTGATATAATTTCAATTTTCTTGAATTTGTTGAGGCTTGTTTTGTGTCCTATTATGTGGTCTATCTTTGAAAATATCCCATGTGCCTTTGAAAAGAATGTATATTTTGCTTCTTTGGGGTGAAAAGTTCTATATATATCAGTTAAGTCCATGTGGTTTAGTGTGTTGTTCAATGCCTGTATATCCTTGGTGTTTCTTTGCTTCGATCGTCTGTCTATTGTTGATAATGGAGTGTTGAAGTCCCCTACTATGAGTGTGTTGTTGTTAATATCCTTCTTGTGGTCTTCTAGTATTTGCTTTATGTATTTGGGTGCTCCTATGTTGGGTGCATATATGTTTATCAGTGTTATATCTTCTTGATGAATCGTTCCTTTAAGTATTATGAAATGTCCTTCTTTGTCTCTTTTTATTGCCCTTGCTTTGAAATCCATTTTGTCTGATATGAGGACTGCTACCCCAGCTTTTTTTTCAGGTCCATTTGCTTGAAATATTTTTTTATATTACTTTACTTTCAGTCTATGTAAATCTTTTATTTTGAGGTGTGTTTCTTGTAGACAGCAAATATGTGGGTCCTGTTTTCTTATCCATTCCGTTACCCTATGTCTTTTAATGGGAGCATTTAATCCATTTACATTTAACGTTATTATTGACATGTATTTATTCATTTCCCTTTTGTATCTCTGTTCCTCTACTCTTTTTTTGTTTTTTCTCTTCCTTTTTCTTAGAATATTCCCTTTAGCATCTCTTGCAATGCTGGTTTTGTGGAGATGTATTCTTTTAGTCTTCCTTTGTCTGAGAAACTCCTTTCACCTTCTATTTTGAATGAGAGCCTTGCTGGGTAGAGTATTCTTGGTTGTAGGCCTTTGTTTTTCATTGCTTGAAATATTTTTGACCATTCCCTTCTGGCTTGTAATGTTTCTGTTGAGAAATCGGTCGATAGCCTTATTGGAGCTCCCTTGTAAGTTATTTGCTGTTTTTCTTTTGCTTCTTTTAGGATTCTCTCTTTGTCTTGGAATGTTGCCATTTTACTTATGATGTGCCTTGGAGTGGGTTTTTGGGGGTTCCTCTTTATTGGAACTCTCAGTGCTTCTTGGACTTGCATAACTTTTTCTCTCATCAGGTTTGGAAAATTTTCTGTCACTATTTCTCCTATCAGTTTTTCAATTCCATGCTCCTTTTCTTCTCCCTCTCTTATTCCTATGATCCTGATATTATTTTTTTTAATGCTATCCTGTAATTCCCTTACATCTTGTTCATATTTTTTCAATCTTTTTTCATTTTGCTGTATCATTTGAGAATTATTACCTACATTATCCTCAAACTCACTAATCCGATTCTCTGCTTTGTTTAGTCTGCTTTTGACTGATTCTACTGTGTTTTTCAGTTCAGAGATTGCATTCTTCATTTCTTCCTGGTTCTTGTTGATAGTTTCTATGTCTTTTTTTATGCTGGTGTAGTTCTCTGCAAGTTCCCTGTAATTTTTTTGGAGCTGTTGGTAACTTCCTTGGAGGTTGTCATAGTTGTTTTTGAGATTTTTCGAGCATATTGAGCCTCTTCACCACCATAGTTTTGAATTCCATATCTGACATTTGGGCTATGTCTATTCCATCTACCTCTCTTTCTGGGGATTCCTCTTTTCTTTTCATTGAGAGTTTGTTTCTGCGTCTTACCATGCTGGATTCTTCTTGTTTGTTTTTGTTATTTGGATTTGTCTGCTTTGCCTTCCTACCTTTGTGGTATGAGATTTTTTATGGTAGATCTGGGAGTTTCAGTGGTGCAGTCTCTTTGATCTCCTGAGCTTGATGTTCTTGGGGTACCTTTTATATCATTTGTTTATGCTGTCTTGTTATATTTCAGATTTTTTTGTTAAGATATTCCTTCTGGCTTGTTGATTGAGAGTCACTCTATCCACTTTATCTTGAATTCTTTTGTGGAGATGTCTGTTTTAGCCTTGGTGTGTCACCTTCTTTTTCTGCGTCCACAGCTGGTCTAGTGTGGCGGTTCAGAGGTTCTTGTTTCTTGCAGCAATGGTGTGCACCCGCGGTTGCTGCAATGGTGCGCGCCCGCGGTTGCCACAATGGGGCGCGCCTGCGGTTGCCGGCATGGCACGCTCCCTTGCTGCCTGCCGGAGCCAATTGAGGTGTCCTTGCGCATGAGCCCCTGCAGGGGCGGGGCAGCCGAGAGCTTGCCCCATGATTGGCGCCTATTGTTGCCTGGCCGAGTTGGTTCCGCGTTAGCACCGATGTGTCCCTGGGCGTGACTCTGCATGCGCGTGCGAGCGGCCCGAGAACTTGCCCTGCGATTGGCGCCTATTGTCCCCAGGCTGAGGTGTTTTTCACGCTCGCGTGCCCGTGCCCTTAGTCCCACTGAGCCAAGCTCCAGGAGTTGGTCTCTCGACTCTTAGGGCAGGCCCCTGGACACTTGTGCACAGTGGAAGTGAGCGTCTGTGAGTCGCTGCTGCCCGCTGTTCCTGTACCGCAGCCGCCCGCCTTCCCTCACCTGTCTGGGCGGGCACGAACAGAGCTTGAGCTAGTGGTCTGCTTTCCGGCCTGGGGCCCGGCGCCCACGGGAGCTCTCTAGGGGTATCTGTGCACGGTCCTCTGCGTGTTCAGTAGGCCCTCCCTGTTCCCGTTGGGGCACTGATCTTATGTCCCTTGTGGAGTGTCCGAGGGACTCCTGGACTCACGGCCCCGCGCACCTGGGCCAGTGAGTGAGAGCACTTCCCTATGCGCGCCCCCACGACCCAAGGGTAGGGTTGGGGAGTGGATGAGCGCGCCACTGCGCCTGCACTCCTCAAGAACAGCCTACCACCCCCAAACTTTCCTCCCCTCTCCACCGTCCACTAGAGAAAAATATAAAGGAGAATTATGTTCTCACTTGCCCGGCAGCACGCTGTCTCCTGTCCTTCAGCACCAATGCCACTTGGTCGAATCCTGTCTCTGCCAGCGGGCAGAGATCCGCTCTCCTCCCAACTGCTCTCCCGGGTAGCCTGTGGTCACCAAAAAGCCTTTGTGTACTTCCAGCTGCAGCTCGGGCAGCCGCCCCAGTCAGGAATCCCGTTTTGTCCCCTTTTCCTCCGCTATCCTCACTAAACAGGTTGTTCCCAGATGGATTTTCTCTAATCCAGCAGTGCCTTGGCTCAACTCCTGCCAGTGTCCAGCTGCTCACTGAGATGTTCTGTCTGCAATTAGCCCAAACTGCAGACGGGCCTCGGGAGCCTGAAACCGCAGCCTCTCCTCACTCCTCTGCCATCTTCCCCTCCTAAGTTTCTTTTTATTTGCTGTGTTTGAAAATGTATCTTTAAGTTTTCACATTTGATTATCATTTAGCTAGATGTACAAATCTAATTTGAAAACAATACTTTATGGTTGAAGATTTTGGCTCTATTACCTTCTGGTATCTAGTATTGGTGATAAGACTGGTACAGAAAGACACAGTAGATATATTAATGGTTTTGTTTCCTGTAAGTTTTTAGGTTCATACTTTTATCTTTGATATTCTGAAATTTCTCTCTCATTCTGCTGGCACTCATTATTCTTTTCTTTCTATGCCATTCTATGTTCTAGAAGAATTTCAAAATTTCAGCTCCTTCTCTTTCTATATTTTAAAAATTTTGCCATGCCCTCAGCCTCTGCACTTGGGGTTATGCCGCAACCTGGTAGGAGGCCATACACAGAATATGGACTTCTGGGAGGATGCAGTAAGGAGGCCATTAGTGAATGCTCCAGCTCTTCCGTCTCACCTGTTTCTAGCTGCTGGAGTCAACAAAAGAGCCATTGGATAAGTTTTATGTCTAATTGTATTCCTGTTTCTATCTCAGGAAACTGTATTCCCTTTTCTATCTCAGGAATCAAAGCTCATATTGGCCCATGAGAAATTCCAAACTGCAGGATAATGCTGCCAGACTTGGAATTCACCATGGGATAGAACCAGCAAGGCACTTGCCCAGTGGCGCGTGATCATGGCTGACACCTGGTGGTACCTGAGGTGCCTTATGCTTTAGGTGACGCTGTGCTCAGTGGGTGCCTGGTGCCCTGACCCACTGATCTGATGGCCACAGGACTCTCTTCCTCTCCCTCCCTCCTGTCTGCTCACTGAACATAAATGAGCAGTACACCTATGTGGGCATAAAGCTCTCATCTGCAGCCTCGGCTGTTTTGGCTCTGCATGGTGCCACAAAGTGTTGCCTGTGCTCTCCCCAAATTGAATGATGAATTCTTTGCGGACAGTGAGGGTGTCCTTTATACTTCCTTTGGTATCCCTTTCCTACTTGGTATGGTGTTTTGAGTTTAATTGACAACTAAGACAATTAGAGGAACTGTGATCCCTGGGCCCAGTGGCTGGAAGGGCCTAGATGTCTTGTGTGTCCCTCTGCCCCAGGGAGTTACTGTTTGATATTTGCAGGGCTGAACTGTATGTGACCTGTGACCTGGTGCCCACAGCAGGCTCTTCTGTGCCAGTGTGTGGGCATCTTTCTCCTCAACCTGACCTCCTCCTTCCTCTCTGTTGAGGGCTCCTGGTTTCCTGGCCCCAGCCCCATATGTGTTTGACTCCTCCAGTCCACTGCTAGGCACCCCAACCCTGTCTTCTGTAGCAACTTTTACCCCTTTAACAACAAATGTGTGGAGTCATGTGGTGCATTATATTTATCTCTTGTTATTGAAATGACCATGTTTTTCTTCTCCCAGCTAAACCCATGAGCTGATGTCTTATTGGTTTCACCTCTATATGCTCCTGCACACAGCAGATGTTTCAAGGTGGTTTGGGTTTGACGGACTATTTTGAGAGTTGACAAGACTTCTCAGACTGCAGATGGACTATGGCTACTACAAATACTGAGCCTGTCACACACAAATGACATGGGAAGGTGTTCTTGCTCTCAAGCTTGGCTTGAGGCATGCATTTTGTGTCTGGCTTTTTAAGAAGAAGATGTCTTTTGATAGCCCAAGAAAATATTTGGAAATCTTTGAGGGATCCTGGCCTGGCAATGCCTGGATACTTATGGAGTATGTGTATTATTCTGAATCATGTGTTGTTGACATGTATCTGTTAGATCATATGTTAACTGGGAAATAACATTATTTTCAGAGAAAGAGATACCAAGGGAGAACAGTGCATGGACTCAACCAGGTAGAAAACCTGAGTCCAGCCCACATAGAAAATTTGGTTTTGTGTCTCAGGTCTTCACTTCCTCTACAGGACATCTCCCTTGCAGATGTCTTTCTTCCTTAAATAACTTCCCTTTCTTCAACAAAAAACTGCTCTTCAAAATCTCCAAGTGTTTTCACACACACACACACACACACACACAAACACACACAAATACATAAATACATACAAATATACACATGATCACACATACACACACAACATATATAGTGTCTGACAGGAAGTATTCAGCAAATGGCCCCTTTGTTATTTTTATTAGTATTCCTTCAGTTCAGCTAGAGCCAGAATCCAGGTAAAGGAAGGGGTGGAATTCAGAGTGGGTGGATAGACCGGGCCTGTTGTGGCCACCCTGAGAGTGGGGGTCACATGTTTGCACTGAGTTGTTGGGAGGTGGACTCAGGTGCTGACACGCTTAACAATTTTGAACAAGAGCCTCTCTGTTAGCGAAGGTGTGAGTGTATTCACAGACTTCTTCTTAGCCCTTTTATTCTGTGTTAATCTGGGGATTGAATCTGAAAGAGTTAGAGTTTCTCTATGGCCCAGAGGAACTAATTTAACTTCTCGGTGTCTAGAAATGACAGAAGACTTCTTTTGTGCATTCTGCCTCCATCCCAGACATGAACCCACCCATGAGCAAACAAAAAGAACTCTTCCTATTGTTGTATGAGAAACAGCAAAGGTTTCTGCCAGCAGACACCCAATAATAGATCCAGAAGTCACTTAGAGTCTGTATTTTCTGGCATAAAAACTAACATCACACACTCAGGCTTTGTTCTCTCTGGGCTTTGGTTCTAGAATGTTTTATGTCTCAGCAATAATTGTGCATTTAGTAGTTGAGGAGCCATTTTGCCAATCTGTTACTTCCTCTCCCAACGTTAAATTGTGCAATAGTTTCTCCAAAGGCCAATACTTAATATCATTTGCTTTGTGCAGTAGCTGAGAACTGTAGGAGTCTGACCCTAAGGATTTGGGACTGGATTTTCTCAGAGAAATGTTCTAGGACAGAATCTGAAAGAAGCTATCACTCATCTTCAGCCATGGATCCTCCCCCAGATAGCACTGCCTGGGTTTTACTGAGCAAATCTTTTTGTAACTTTTATCAGCTAGGTATGGCACCAAATATGGGAACTAAGACTTTAGGAGAACACCAACAAGGCCTGTGGTTTAAAGCAAGTGTGTCCAGTCTCATAGTTGCTCTCTCTTTCCCCCTTATTTTTAAAATTATATTTTATTGATTATGCTATTAAAATTGCCCTTGCCCCCTTTCACCCAGCACACCCCTACCCCCTCAGGCAATCCCCACGCCATTGTTCATGTCCATGGGTCATGCGTATAAGTTCTTTGGCAACTCCATTTTCTATACTGTATTTTACATCCCCATGACTATTCTGTAACTACCTATTTGTCCTTCTTAATCCCTTCACCTCTTCACCCATTTCCCCACATCCCCTCTCATCTGGCAACCATTGACATGCTCTCCATATCCATGATTCTGTCTCTGTTCTTCTCATTTGCAAGATTTGTTGTTTAGATTCAATTGTTGATAAATATGTATTTATTGCTATTTTATTTTCATAATTTTGATCTTCTTCATAAGCCCCTTTAAAATTTCAGATAATAATGGTTTCGTGATGATGAACTCCTTTAGTTTTTTCTTGTCTGGGAAGCTCTTTATCTGCCCTTCAATTCTAAATGATAGCTTTGCTGTGTTCTGCCCAGCGCTACCCTGCATGAGCTATAAAGCAAACTGAGATGGCTGCTACTTGTCTAATCAAGCCGTGAAACTAGGCTGGCTGCTGCTAGTGTCAGACCTGGGGCCACTTAGCAAGAGGTAAGGGGGCTGGGGACTTGCTGAGGCTGGCTGTTGCTTTTTTGAGAGGATTTAGAAAGATGTGAAGCATGAGCCAAGACAAGACATTCATATGAAAGAGCCACTGTTAACAGCTTGGGTGGGCCTGTAATTTGGGTGGGAAAACACCTCAGAGAATCACCCAGGTTGGGCAAACAGTGTGAGCCAGGTTGATGGAGTCTCAGATGTAGCACCCACCTGCTGGCTCTGTGACTCTGTGAGGGGAGGATTCAGAAAAGGAACAATGGCCTGTGCCTGCTGTTCTCTCTGGGAGAAAGCTGTCCCTCAGCTCTTGCCCTGATGCCAGACACTTCAGTTCCTCTCTATGCCACTGGTGCCTTTCAAGCTATTATCCTGGTGCTGAAGCTCAGAGGGTTGAGTCTGAGTAAGTTGTGTATGGAGCCTTTAAGAAGAACTGCTTAGGAATTCAGCAGTTTCTTCCACCAACTCAATCCCTGCTGGGTTTATAGGCAGAAGTTATGGGGACTTATCTTCCTGGCATTGGAATCCTGAGCTGCGGAGCCTGGTGTGAGGCTGGGATCCCGCACTCCTGAGATACCCTTCCTGAATTTTTATCCATCACTCATGGGTGTGGGACCAGCCCATTCCATGTCTCTGTATCTCTACCACTCCTATCAGTCTGGATGGATGTGCTTTCTTTAATTCCAGAGTTGTTGAACTGCCATTCAACTTTATTTCTGACAGTTCTGGGTGATGGTTGTTCTCAAGTTTAGTTGTAACTCTGATGTGGATGTGCAAGGGGGTGAGCTGTGTTTACCTACACCTCCATCTTGACCAGAAGTCTGTATGATACATTCGTTCTCTTTCCCTCTTATTTCAGGGAACTGCTCTGAGTCCTGTGATCTAATCAGGCTTTTGCACAAGACTGTTGTACTTTTCTTCTTGGCATGAGGACTGTGGCTAGATTTTTCAAGATATCTACCACTGGTCCATCACTGGGGATGTTTTTAGCAGAGGATGGACAGTTGTTTGCTAGGTGTTTTATTAAGAGGACAGTCTTCCTTTGATCGCAAGTTGGACAAGTTGGCTTTTAGGTCTAACAAGGACACCATATGGTTATTTTATCAAGTCAAAGTCAGGAGAGAGAAGTACAACAACATACATAGAGTACTTTGTGCCCAGACCATTGCAGTGCTCAGTACAGTAGCATTGTTATCATTATTAGTTTACAAAAATATTTCAGAGATTTCTTATGAAGTCCTCTACTTTTTTCCTTCTTTTGTCATAGAGGCCTTTCTCTGACTTTCAATTATAAATTCTGAGAGGAAGAGGGTCTTGTCTTATCTTGCATTGCCCATAGTGCATTAAGCAATATTGGTACTCAAATGCATGCTGATCAAACATCTGTTGCACACATAACTAATAAGTGATTTTAAAGGATGTATTTGTACCAAACCTGTATGGGGCCCTGAGACTCCAGAAGTGAGTCAAACATTTTTAACCCTGGGACCACATATCCAAGCTTGTATTCATTTATCCTCCATACCATGCTGGGCCTCTTATAAAGCATTTATCACAGGCTTACTTTATGCCCAGAACAAGCAGGTACAGGGACAAAGTCCCTGAGGATGGTTTCAGGTGTGGATTTGAATCTGGGCACTGTTGCCCAACCCCTGTGTGAGTCCTAGTGGTTTACATGATAGGCAGCTGTTTGTTCTGGAGGCAGATGGGGGTGAAGCTGACTTCACACGAGGTCATGCTGCTGGCATGTGGTTGGCACTCAGTGTATGTAGGTGCTGCTCCTATCCTTGGTCCTCTGACACCTCATTGTTCCTGCATCAGCTCTAGCTTAAGATCCCTTAAGAAGCCTCTAATGAGGAAAATAATGACTTTAACTTTAGATTTAAGAGAAAAACCCAGAATAACACTCTGTTATCCCTTTGGTGAATCACATTTGCTGTTATGGAAAAGCTAATGGATTAGGCAGAGTTGTGGAACAGAGGGTATGAGGTTTATATTAAGATAAAAATCTTGGGCTTTGATGTAAATTCTTTAAGACTAGTAATATCAGAAAATCAAGGTAGTCATGTTTTTCTTTACCCACTGAGCTTCTTATGTCTCAGATTTGGAAAGTTGTTTAGAAGATACTCAGTGTACTTCTCATCTAATAAGGCAATCTTTCCTCTAACACTGACGAGGAAAGATCTGGAATGCTGCCAGTGATGAGGCACTCATTCTTTCGTGAGGCTGCCATTGTGCTTCTAGAGGTTTTCTTCTTCTCCTCTGACTCTCGCCTGTTGACTTTTCTGTTGCTCTCTGATTTTCGCAGATCCATTCTGCTCTCTTATTATGAACACACATATCTGCAGCACTACCGGATGTCCTGAGTCCTCTCTTTCCATGTTAAACATAGAACTCCTTCCATTCTTGTTTATATAATTAACCAAGATCATTTCAACAGTAAACCACTTTCTGATATCTCCCTCTTGTTCATGTTTCTCCTAAAATGTGGTGCTTGGCTGGATGCACAGTTCTAGATGTGGTAAAGGAGAGAAGCCTCATCTGTCACCATGGTTTAGAGTCTTTTATCACTTCTATTAACATAACCCATAGCATCATTTATTTTCCATATTCTTTACTTACGTTGGGGTTTTGGTCAGCTAGCCTTACTAGGTCTTTTTGATAAGAACTACTATCAAGTAAGATGTTACCCATGCATGCTGACCTTGTAAAGTAGATTTTTAAACATAACATCAGTATTTTATGTTTATTCCTAATGAATTTAATCTTAATTTTGGGCTATCATCCTTGTGTACTAAAATTATTTTTAATCATGGTTTTGCATCTAGAATTTTAGCCACCAATCATAGTTATGTGAAGTTATCTATAAATTCCTTTAAGCATGTTTTTTATGTCATGATTCAAGCCACTCATGGTTATGGGATAGAACAGTCCAGGAAGTAAATGTCCTAATCTGGATTGATCCCAACCACTGTGTTCTGTGCATCAAGTCTGTAAACAGTTATAAATCCACTTGACTACTCTCACCTTGCCCATGTTCTTTGCAGCATAGATTTTGGGGCCAAAGTGTCTTCACAGTCCCTTCTCTTTGAGCCCTAAAGAAGACAACAATTTTTTGCTTTCCTGCTTCTTAGCTCCACCATTCTTGCTCTGTAACTCCATGTATTTGGATCAGTGGAAAATTTAGTTCCAACTTATTAGAAGAATTTTAAACAATTTTTTGAGGCTTAACTGATACATAATAACCTGTACATATTTAAAGTGTATAACGTGATGAGGTTCTGGCATTTGCATATAAATAGGAAATCATCACCACAGGGAAGAGAATTAATGCATCCATAGTGCTTAAAGTTTCCCTGGTTCCCTTTTCTAACCTCTTTTCCCACTTTCTTTCCCTAGCTAATACTCTGTCACTATAGTTTATATTTTCTAGGGTTTTAATGTAAATGCTACTTTTAGTTTAGCTTCTTTCAGTCAGAGTCTAATGGAATCTATAAAAACATCTATTAAAAGTAATCAGTGAGTTTAGCTATAAAATATTGCTAAGAGAAATTAAAGAGCTAAATAATAAAAAACATATGCCATATTCATGAGTCAGAAGATTTAATATTCTTAAGGTGTCAACTCTCCCCAAATTGATCTGAAGATTCAATATGATACCAACCAAATTTGAGCAGGCTTGAAATAAAGGTATGGACAAGATGATTCTGAAAATTTGCATTCATGAAAGTACAAAGGGCAGAATAGCCAAAACAACTTTGAGAAAGCAGAACAAAGTTGGAAGACTAGCACTACCTGACTTCAAGGTTAATTATAAAACCACAGTGATCAAAACAGTATGGTTTTGGTATCTAGGTAGACAAATAAATCAACTAAACAATAGAGTGCAGAAATAGGTCCACATGTGTATTACTTGATTTTCAACAAAGGCAATTCAGTGGAGAAAAGATTGTTTTTAAAATACGGTGCCAGAAAACTTGAATATCTATAGGCAAAAAGGGAATGCAAATTTATACCTGACACCACAAAGATGAACTCAAAATAGATTACATATCTAATTGTAAAACCTAAAATTATAAAACCTCAGGAAGAAAATATAAAATTTCATGATCTTGGATAATCAAAGATCTCTTAGACATATCAAAAACACAATAATAAAAGAAAGAATTGATAAACTGGGCTTCATAGAAATTAGGAGATTCTGTTTTTTAACAAATACCTTTTAGAGAATGAAAAGTCAAGCCACAGCCTGGGAGAAAAACAGTCTCTGATAAAGAACTTGTATCCAGATTATAAAAAAGAACTCAAAGAAAATATGCAGAGGACAATTTGGTAGTTTCTTAAAAGGTTAAACATATACTTATCTAGCCAATCCACTTTTAGCTATTTACTCCAAAGGAAAAATAAATTACATATCCAAAGACTTGGACATGGATGTTTATAGCACTTGTAATAACTCAAAGTGGAAGCAACACAAATGTTCCTCAACAGGAGAGTACATCCTTTATGATTTCATAGATATGTAAAATTCTGGAAAAGTAAGCTAATCTACAATGACAGACATAGAACTGTGGTTATTTTGGGCCTGGGTAGGTGGAGTAGGGTGGGAAGGAAGGATTATAAAGAAGCAGGAGGAAATTTTAGGGTGATGGATATGTACACTATCTTGGTTGTGGTGATGGCTTCATGGATGTATATTTATACATCAAAATGCACCAAATTCTCACTCTAAATATGTACAGCTCATTGTATGTTGATTATACTTCAATAAAAAACATATTATTCTCTCCAAAACAAAATAAAAGTGTATATAGAGAAATGTATTTAGGCAGACTCTAAGTGAGGTTATATATTTTATGTATCTAGCATAGTGCCTGACGTGCAATCAATAAATGTTAGTCTCCTTTCCTATCCCATCATAAAAATTCAAATTACCACACAACTATACATTATCTACTCAAAGCTTCTCCTGTGTAGATTACAGTAGGGCAGATACCTGGAGGAAGACACTAACATTTTGATCTGTAAAATCATGTCATACTAAAACTTTCCAATGCTTTCACATGATTCAGAGCAAGGTGTGGTTATCAGATAGACATATAGTTAAATATTGAAATGACTGTTTTTTGTTTTGAAATGTTCTCAGGTTTTTAAAGTTGTAATTATAGGTCCTAGCTGGGAAGGTCAGTTGGTTATAGCATCATCCTGATATGCCAAAGTTGCAGATTTGATCTCCATTCAGGCACATACAAAATTCCACTAACAAATGCATAAATAAGTGGAACAACAAAAAGATTTCTCTCTCTCAAAATCAATAACAAACTTTAAAGCTGTAATTATATCTGTGGGACTCCAACAAGGAGGTAATCTCAATCTATGACTCTGTTTTTTGTCTCTGCCTTCCCAGTGGCCCTGACCTTACCTACATAGAGAATGCACTCTTTTATGCCCAACTTCTTTACTCCCATCACTGTTACTTATCTCTAGGCAGTGTCAACTTTGAAGAACACACTCATCCTTCATGTCTTTCTCTAGTACCTTTCCCCATTGGCAACGATGAAGGGCACTGAGTGCCTGCTAAGTGGACCGTACTGAGGGAGATTATGGAAGAAAAGGTATCAGTTCTTGAACCTCTTCCAAGAAACAGTGCAATAATTTAATCTTCTCTTAACAGGGTCTTACAGGATGCAAAATATATAGCATGTATGGTGTGTTTTGTGATACTGTGCTCAGAGATTATCCAATTGTGACCATGATTTGGGCAAGGCCACCTGTGCAAATCTCCAGCATTTGTATATGAAGCTGGTGCCAAAGTAGTTCCAGCAATGCAATGGGACAGGATTTTACAGGAGAAAGCTGTTCTCCACCAGAAACCCTTTTTACCTTGAATAGTAACCAAAGGCAAGGAACTTGTCTGAGTGGGTGTCCTGAGTCTGCTCTTATATGCTGTCATTTTCTCTTATCCCCACAAGTGTAGGGCTGAGGTATAGCAGTCATATTGTGTGTGACTTACAAGTTAGTGATGAATTTCACCAGATAATGAACAAAATGAAATTGTTTCTCAAACTCATGAATGAAAGGCCTGCAGTTAAAACCTTAGTTGATGTCCCATTTGTTGTCTACTCCTGGTTTCATTGGGCAGAAGGATTCTTTCATTTTTCTTCCCAGAAAACACAGCCAATAACTTCCCAGGAAGCTTGTAGTGGCTCACTGTGCTCCTAGAAGCAGACTTTGTGCCAGAGAGGTATGCTATAAATCAAAGTCAGTATCGGGAAAATTCTCCACTGATATATGGAGTTAATCCCACAGTCATATGTGCTCATAACTCTTCAGTGAAAGTTTTCAAGATGGAGATTTTAATTCCTTAAAAATATATGTTATACTTCCTATAATGATTTTCTTTGAAGTAACATGTACAATACATAACCTGTAGAGACCCTGGATTAGTATCTTTGGAGTTATTTATTTGTAGTAAAGACAGCAAATTAACACCTAGTAAAGTCACAAATGCCCTTCCAACATTAATGAAATTTGATGTTAATTAAACTGTTAACTCTTGGGTTAATGGCTCCTAAATAGTGACTTAAATCACTACTCTGTCTTGAATATCTAGCACATAAAACTTCTGTGCAGTGACTATTGGTTAGGTAGAGTGCTGTTCTTTTGTAAGGAATGTCCTGGATCCTACAGCAACTGTTGTTCATAATCTAAATACTCACAACAAAGCTCTGGCCAGGTAGCTCAGTTGGCTAGAGCATCACCCTGATATGCCAAGGTTGCGGGTTCAAACTTCAGTCAGGGCACATTACAAGAATCAATCAGTAAATGCATAAATAAGTGGATCAACAAGTTAATGTCTGTCTGTCTCTCCTCCTCTCTCTCTCTCCTCCCCTACTTCCTCTCTCTCTCTCTCACACAAAAAAGAATAAGTAAATACTTACAACAAGGTTTTCTTGCATTTCCCTCCATTTCATACTGTTGGCAGTTCTCAAGGAAAGGTCTGTAATCTGCTGGTATTGTAATCTGTAAATCTGGACTACAACCTCAACCAGGACAGGATGGGGGTCTTCCCAAGTGAGCAGTACCATGCCTGGAACATAATAGGGACTCAGTACATACTTATTAAGTGAATAACATTAGGTAGTGATAAATAGGGCATGTTTTCTAGAGTTTTCATTTTTGTAATCAAGTATAGGTCAACAATTCTAGGATTTTGATCTGAAAACTTTGGAACCCTCTGTTCCACCTTTTTACTCCTCACATTCACCTTGCCAGGTAAGTATTTTTATTTTGCTAATGTAGGAACTGCCAGTAACATTAGGCCATACAACCAAGGCTTCATTCCTGGTGAGCGGGTCAAGATCAAACTCAAAACTGTCTAAGGTACAGTCCTATGCTCTTCCCTCTTCATGGTACAACCTGCTTCCCTACCTGCATATGCACAGCACTTGAGTCCACTTAGACTATTGCATGTGCTGGATTAACCACATATTCCTGCAGCTTTAACACATGCAGGTGTGGCATTTGCTACCATTTCAGAGTCAACCTTCAAACCCCAAATGATAGAAGAGACTTCGTCCTTGTCTTTCTTTCTTCTATAAGCATTTATGGGTACCTACGAGACAAGGTGTTCTGCCAGAAACTCAAACATGACAGAGGGTGGATGCCTGCTCTGAGAAATGCAGATGTAAAACAGGGGAAGGAGGACCCATGCATCCAGGAGGCCCTCTCTGAGGTGATAATGGCAGGGGCCAGTGGAGCAGCTATGTTCTTGGAAGGTCTTAGCTAGCTGGTATTTATACCTGGACTGGGGGTTTCCCTTGGGTGTGGCCTAATTAAGCAACTTTGAGCATTGTCCAGGGATAGCTGGCTGGGAGTACATGATCTAGACCAGGACAGAAGAGCCTCTTAGGGAACATGTTGGCATGCAGAATTCTAGTCCTGGTCTTCAGCACTTGACTCAGTACTTGGCACATCCTCGGTGATTTGGTGATTCAGGTGCAGGTAAGCTGTTGAAAGCTTCCAATTACAATGAGAGAGACTCTAAAGTTAGTTCCCTGTACAACTCTATTGAAATAATAAGTTCATATGTGTAAATGATCACTAATGGGAACATGTGAATGATTTTCAGAAGTGTGTTTTTATAAAACTAAAAGAGCAGACTTAAAAATATGTAACTACTTTGCTAAAAATTGAGTCTCCTTTGGTTCAAAGCTTCATTTTACTGAACACTGCCTACTCTAATCCCAGCTTTGTGCCATTTAAGTATTCCAGTTTAGTGTAGAGCCTAGGTATTTGCATGAATCACAGCTCTCAGGAATATTCTGGTTCCAGTATTTGACTCTGGCACCCGGGATCCACCAATCTTATGTGGCCTTTAAGTATGGAGTCTTTTTTGAAAAACAGGGACTTGTCTTCTTAGAACTCTTAACATTAAGTATCTGTGAAATCAGAGACTCTCAGAGTATGATGGGTTGCAAGGTATCCTTAGTGTTCCACCACCTAGTTATGATTCAGCACTGACATAGCACTGGTACAGCCCCCATCAGGCTGTTTGACTACCCGGCACAGTTTTACCTGGGAAGGTCCCAGGTGCAAAGAGTGAGGTAGAATCAAGGAAGGCTCTTTGCCCTCCTGGTGTGTGGACCTGCATGGCCCGAGATCCTGACCTTCAGTATTGCTTTCTCCTTGTATTCCTTGGTGAAATAACTTAAGAATGCTTTAGAAGGAAAGTAGGAAATGGTGTGTTGTGTGTGTGTGAATGGGAGAGAGACAGAGACAGAGAGAGGGGAGAAATATTAATCATTGAGGGTAGGTTAACTTATGAAATTAAGTTCTGTATTACAGATAAAAAATAGTTTCTGCCATGTTGGCCACACCTACTGTAAAATTAGCCTGGGATCTTCCTGCTTCCTAGGGCCTAGTGTTTCTCAAAGTGAAGTGGGTTGAGAGGGAGGGAGGGGAGGCTTCTACAATAGTACATTTGGCTTTCTTAACAGTGTTTACCTGGAAAGTGGCTTAAAATAGTACATTTCATTTGTTAAGCAGGCAGTATAGCGATCTCTACCACAGTACAGGGGAAGACTTGCACATTCAGTTCTCTAAGTGTTCTGCTCTGAATTCAGGATCTTAAACTTAGTTTCTTTGTGAATATGGTTGCCCAGACTGATGGAGAGGCTCTAAGCAGGCACAACAAAATGAATTCCTTTTTTTTTTTTTTTTTTTTAAGGAAAACTGCTGGAAACAACCATTGGCCTGATGGGGTTGAACCACAATGGCTCATTGATTAGGAATTTGTGAGGGTCACTGCCATCTAGTGATGAGATGCTGGAAGACATCGCTGAGTTTGGCGCACAAAGACAGTGGTGCACTGGACTTCCGTTTATTCTCAGACTTTTGCCTCCTGTCAGACAAAACTAGTAACAAAGCTTACTGCTGTATTCTATCTTGTGTCCTTTGCCTCACAGTGGAAATGAAAAGAGCTGGGACAATTAATTTTCACCCAGTTATAAATATCTGTTTCTGAGGTACACAAGCATTTCTGAAGATAGATATTTTGCCTTTTTAGAGAGGAATATGCAAACACCTTTGAACACAGATAAGGTAAGGTTGAGACTACAACTAAAGATTAATGTACATGTGATTATCAGAGTCACTGTAAAAGAGCGACAAGGACTTCAGCAACGCCATGATGCTTGGGGGAGGATGGCGACACCTAAGCTCAGGTACTTAGGAGCCATCCTATCTGCTGTGCTGGGACAGACAACTCACAGGCCTTGACAGACGGCCCAGAGGAGGGGAGGAGAAGATGCAGGTGCATTTCACATCATTGTTAGAGGATTTAGGGCATCAGAAGGAAGGAGGCCAAAGGAAATACAATAGAAAGGAAATTGCATGAAGCTTCCTCTGGGAACCACAGGGCAGAGGTTTCCACACTTACCTCCAGGGAGCCCCTGTTACCCCTGAGAGCACAGTGAGTCAGGGCACAGTGATCTGGGGGCAGCAGATGGCATGTGCCGCTGGGCCCCTGCCCCCTTTCCAGGCCCAACAGAGCCCAGACAGCAGGGGAGGCAGCAGGGGTAGAGGGGGTCGGGGAGGGGCCACCCGCTTCTGCACCAGCTGGTCAGGCTGAACATCATCAGTCTGTGGGGTGGACAGGACTGGGTGTGTGCATGGGTGTGCATGCCGCACTGGTTTTCTTTCTGCTACGCTGTTGTTTGGGAAGTTTTCAAACATAAACAATGAGCAACTGAATACCCTTCACCTAGATTCAATAATAGCTTTGGCCACTCTTGTTTTCTCTCTGTTCATTCTCGATGTATTTATCTCTCTATCTCCCTACCTTATCTGTCTATGTCTGTTTGTTTACCTATCTACTACCTACCTACCTGTCTATTGATAACTGTCTGTCTATCCATCTAGACTTTCTGAACAATTTGATAGTAATTTTCAGATATTCTGACACTTTACCTCAAAGTGCTTTAGCATGCATCTAGCAAGATCATTCTTCCACATAATCACAATTACATGATCATACTTAGGAACATTAATAATAATTTCTTAATATCACCTGAAAACCTGGGCTGCAGGTTTCAATACCTAAAATTGAGATTGTTTTTATGTCTCCAAGTATATATATGAAAGAGATACCACCTCACACTCATTAGAATGGCTGCTATCAAAACACGAGAGAATAACAGGCACTGGCAAGGGTGTGGAGAAACTGGAATCCTGTGCACTGTTGATGGGAAGGTGAACTGCAGCTGCCATGGAAAACGATATGATGCTTCCTCAAAAACTTAAAAACAGGGTTAGTGTATGATCTAGCAGTCCCACTTCTGTACGTATATCCAAAAGAATTGAAATCAGGGTCTTAAAGAGATACCTGCATTCCCATGTTCATTGCAACATTATTCACAGTAGTCAAGATACTGGAAACAACCCAAATGCCCATCAATAGATGAATAAACAAAATGTGGTGTGTGTGTGTGTACCATAGAAAGGAAAGAAATTCTGACATGCTACAACATGCATAAGCCTGTGGACATTATGCTGAGTGAAATAAGCCACTCACAAAAATATAAATGCTATTTTATTTGACTTATATGAAGCCCCTAAGGTAGATTCATAGAGACAAGAAAGTAAAATGGTGGGTGCCAGGGGCTGGGCAAGGGGAAGTCAGGGTATAGAATTTCAGTTTTGCAAGACGGAATAGTTTAGGATCTCTTGGACAACAGTGTGAATACAGTTAACAGTACTGCACTGTATACTTAGAAATAGTTAAGATGGTAAATTTTGTGCTTTTTTTTTTTTTTTTTTTTATAGCCACAGTTAAAAAAAAAAAGTCCACACTGGAATCTGGAAATCCACTTGCCTTAGACAATGAAACTGCCTCTGATACCTGTTGGAGTTCATGCATCTGGTCTCAGTTTTATCATCTATAAAATGGGCATAAAACTCTCTTTCCTATGCACCACAAAGCTAGTTGTGTGGACTGAATAATAGTGTGAAAGTGCTCTCTGTTTGTAACAGTATACAAATTTCAGGTGTGTAACTTTGTGACTATGGACTGTTTCCGACTGCTGTCTGAGGAAGCATATATACTCTGGGGCTTGTTTTAACTTTTAATACAATTGTCTCCTTTGTTACCTAGGGATGTCAGTTTAGTATAACATGGCATCCTTTCAGACACTCAAGTTTAGAAAAACCTGATTAAAAAATTCCAGTTGAGCTTATGTGTGCAACCAACTCCAGATAAAGGGGATGTCAATGAAATTTCAAGAAAACCCTGCAACACTCTGCAAAAACTAAGCAATAATTTAAACGAATGGTTTTGCCATGTACCATAGCTCCTTTTGGGCAGGCATGGCTCTGACAGTAGGTTGTAAACAGGGCCGTCCTAGAGAGGAGACAGCTCTGAGCAGGAAACTTGTGAAATGTCCCAGCAAGGACATCTGCTGTGGAGCCAAAGCAGCCAACATCTGGGAACCCTGTCTACACAGGGAGAAAGCTGCATCTCAGGGATGTGAGACTCCAGTAGAGGCCTGAGGGATGCTCAGAGTCTGTCAGGGAAAGGGGTGAGGTCAGGCTGAGTGTGAGCATAGGGTAGTGCTCGAAGGCAAAGACTATAGCACACGCAAAGCCTTTGGGGCAGGACAGCTGGAGTGAAAGGGTGGGGGGCAGGCATGGTGGGAGGCTGAAATGACACCAAGACCAGTGTTGCATGTACCACATGATGGTCAAGATTTGATACCAGGAGCAACTGATGAGTGGGGTGTGACTGTGGGTGTGTGTGCAAGTGTGCCAGATGTGATTGTGTTGCATGTATCAGGTGAATGCATGTGGGTGGGTGTGACTGTGGTATATGTCTCTGTGGTATGTATGTGCATGCAGGTGTGTGAACAAGTGTGTGAATGGAATGTGGTGTGTGAATGTGGTGCAACGGTGATATGTATGTGCGAATGGGTATAGCTTGTCAGTGTGTGCATGTGTGGTGTGCACATGTCTTGTACATGTGTTTGTGTGGGTGGGTGGTATGTACATGCTTTCACATGTGTGTGCATGTGGTATGTGGTGTGAGCATGTGTGTGTGTGCATATCTGTGTGTATATGTGAGAGAGAGAGATGTGTAACTCAATTTCTATGCTATGAGCATGGCTTTGACTACAGTATGGGTTCTGGCTGGGTGGTAGGACCTAAAGGGGACTCAGAAAAATGTGGGAGACCCCTCAAGAGGTGATGAGTGGTGCAGGGACAAGCAATATGGATGGGTTGGAATGAGACAAGACAGGTGAGATGCTGGGAGCAAAGGTGACCAGGAGGAAAGTCCAGAGTGACTCTGCTCTAGAGCCCTGAGCACTGGGCACTGGGTGCCCTGGGTGGTACATGTGCAGAACTGGAGAAGTCTGGAAAAGGAACAGGCCTGGAGAGAGCATGGTTCAGTGGTGGGCATGCTGAGGCTGAGATGCTGGGGTGCAGTAATGTCACTAGTGGTCAGGTAAGAATCTCAAGTTAGGGGCAGGCATCTGTTTAGGAGATGGACATTGGGAGTCATGGCATGTAATGCATATGTGGCCATGAGAGCAGAGGGACTTCAGCTAGATGGAAACAGGGAGAGGGCGAGAGGGTCCGGTGTGGATGCTAAGAAATAGCAGGGGATGGTCAGTGAGCAGGTTTCAGTGAACACATTGAACAGGACCTTCTGGGAGCCAAGATGAGAAGGGGAGGGGCCCATAGCTTCAACTCAGGACCTTAGCGGCTCAGGACATGAGTGAGGAGAGCCAAGTGAGCAACATTAGGAGGCAGGCACAGAGGGGTAATGGGGATACACTGGAAGTGAGGAGTAGACAGGAGGGAGCTGGGAGCATGGGCTTGCATTCACTCTGTCTGAGGCTGCTGTTGTGTGTGTGCATGTGGGTGTATGTGTGCTATGTGTGTGTCATACATGGTTGGTGTGTTCATGTGTGTATGGCATATCTATGTGTTCAGTGTGTTTGTGTGCATGTGCATGGCGCATGCACATGTGATGAGAGGTGGATGCATACATCATCCATGCATACACACATGTTGCATGCACACACGTGTGGTGGGAATGTCATGTGTGTGACACGTGTGGGGTTTGTGCGTGTATGTGTGCATTTGTGCAGGTGACTGTCTGCATACTCATGCACTTGTATACTGAGGTAAAGAATGTGCAGGGCAGGGCACCTATGGAGACTGAGTCTGGCTGGCAGGGTTGGAGGAGGGTGGGTGTGGATGGTGGGGGATATGGATGACGGGTGATGGGCTCTGGTGGCAGCCAGGGGGTGCTCTTTCTGGTCTGAAGAAGGCACGGTGGGGAGAGTGGGAAGGAAAGCTTGGGTTCTGGGTCCCCAGGCCCTTTTCCATCATGGCTGGTCTGTGGCTGAGAGCTGCTGGTCCCCAGCTGGTCCAAGGCTGAGAGGCTGGTCCCAGGCCACAGGAGCAGCCCCTGGCACCACCTATTGGCTGGGTATGCCCAGACCCCAGAGCCCTACAAGGGGGCAGGTGATGCTGTTCCCCCAACTCACACTACCTCTCTGGGCACAGCTTCTGAGAGGCTGGCCATTCCCAACCCATGACCATACTGTGTCACTTTCTGGTCTTGCTGCTGTGGATAAAATTTTTTTATGGAAGTCTCATTTCAGATAAACCCAATTGTTCTCAATTATGCTTTTGGGTCCTTTATCTTCTCCATACTTAATGTGTTCTCATTGTAGGAAGATGGAGGCATCGCTGATAGATGTATTCATGTGTTAAACACTTAATCATTTAATTAAACTACACTGCTCTGTGCAGGCTGTGAGGTGTGAGGCTAAAGGCTGAGCAACCTCAATCATTCCAGAAATGCATTAATGCTTCCTAATGGGCTCGCTTGAGTGCCTTCTATTTTCCTATGTGTATGTATGTATATATATTTTGCATTTAGAGGGGCTTTACATTTTTTTCCCTCTTCTGGAAATTAAACAGTGCATTGGGTACTATTGCAGAGCACATCTATTGGGATGAGCTTCAAAGGAGGAAAAGAGGGTGGTGAAGGCCTCAAGTCCCCCATGTTAACTTAGCCCATTGTTCACCCTCTCCTGCCTTGCTGACATTCTGGAAAACAGGCAGCAAGCCTGCTGATCACATTTCTGGTGGTTAGATGGATGGAAATACCAGCTGAAGTAGCTGTCTGCCCAGAGTACCTGGTGGTAGGTTAAAATAGGTGCTCCCAGCTTCTTAAGCTGACATCATGTTGTTAGAAATCTCATCTTCCCTGAGGATCCCCCAGTCAGATTGCCTGGATTCCAGTTCCATCCCTTCCACTTCCTGCTAGTGTGATGCTTCTTGCTTTAATGTCTGAAGAAATATAGAATGTTTTATGGTTTCTTTAGAGATAGGAGAGAAATTGTGAGAATCCCAGTTTGGGTCCATAAAGGACCCTGACATCACCTGGTCCAGTGCTACTATTTATAGATGAGAGAACAAGCTCAGAGAGGTAAAGCAAGTTTCCAAGAATCACACAGCTCAGTGGAGGTGAAACTAGGTTTTCTGACTCTTCCTTCTTGAAGGGTCTATTGTCCTGAGCACCTCCTTCCAGGCCTGTCCTGACTCCTGACCCACCTGGAGAGGACATGTATGCCTAATTAGAAGTGTCTTTCTTGTTCTCATTCACTTTTGTCATTGTCAAGGTATTACTTAGCCTCTGAGCCTCACTCACCCTCTCTGTTATGTAGGGATGACAGTTGTAGAGGCCTTGGAGAGGCTTTGTTTGGGTTGGAAGAAGCAAGGAGTGACAGCTAGGAGGGAAGCTGCAGTGACCCCTGAAGTCTGAGAAGGACCACGTGATCTGGAATCAACAAAGTTAAGTTTTCTGCTGTAAGAGCATATGGAGGTCAGTTCAATCTGTTATTTTTCAGTTGTGGAGAAATAGAATCAGTATATTTCCACACATCTCCAAAATGTAGCTGTGATATTTGTCTTACCTGCTATATTTTGCAAAGAGTTTGGGTAACTGATTTTTCCATTTGCCTGTACCCTACTTCTTGCTGGAAATGGAAGGGGGTCATTCATAGGGTGGCTGGTGTGTGGATTCCTTCTGTTAAACTCCCATGTGGTCCACGTGGAGCTAAAGTGCAGATTGCTGCTCCGAAATCACCAGGAGTCCCCTTGGCCACAGGGGAACTTCCTGGAAGAGAGAGAGCTCCCGAAAGGTGGGCCCAGGGTCTTCTGGTGGGGAGAGTGGTAGATGGAGAAAGGCCCAGAGTGAGGTATGAGGCCTGGTTGGGGGAAGGACATGTGGCCAGCTTGGGACCAATGTGAGGACCAGGAGGAGTGAAGGCGTTGTGGCAGGAAGGCCAGTTGCAGGTGGGGGATGGGGTAGGGGTAGGGGTAGGAGTAGGCACATGCTGAGGGGCAAGCTGGCCTGGAAGCCCTGTTGCACGTCTAAAACTCAGATGCCCATTCATGGTCTGGAGCCTAATGGGCTGTGTTTTTTCATTTATGAATACATGAAAAAAAAAAAAATACTAGCCCAGTGTCCACTCTGGCACCGTGACTGGTGGGAGCTGGCTTCACTGAGGGATGAGGTCCCAGTGGCAGTTACTGTACATGGACAGAGAGGCAGACACAGATGAGCCAACCAGCCAGGGAGGTGCCCCAGGCCTGCAGGACTAGAGGAGGGCCCTGGGGTGGAGCTGAGGAGATGGGTGTGGCTGGGTGTGGGCGGGGCAATGGCTGCAGGGACTTTCAGGGCACTTTGTACATTTGGGAAACCAAAGAAAAGTTTTCAGTGTTTCGGTCAGGCAACGAAAGAATGTGATGAAATGTGCATTTTACTCTGCTTGTTGCAGAGAGAAGGGGGCGCTGGCTACAGGAGAGAGGCCAGTGGGGGCTGTCACTGCACCACAGGAACATGCGAAGACCTGTTATCTCTACAGGTTTTGGTCTGCTACAAATTACATACTACCATGGCAGAAAATTTGGAAAAAATGTAGATGTAGAAAGATAATTGTACTCATCTATAATGATGCCTGCCAAACGCATCTGGTAACACAGATGTACATATTTCCTTTGAGAGTCTGTGTCTAAATGTGTGTGAGTGTATGTGCAAATAGCTGTGCATCCATACTGCATACTCTTTGTATTTGTCCATTGTCCATTAAAATGTGGATCTTTCATTTTTGGAAAGAACTAGTCTTCATTTATTAGGAGAGATCCTCATTGGTGAGTGTACACCCGGTACTGAGGCGTGGTCACCTTGAGAAGTGACTGGTCCATGAAAATTACAGTTACATGAGTATTTGCATCTTCACACCATCCTGGGGTGGGACCAGAAGAGAGGGATTAAGCACCTGGTGTGGGGTTTCTCAACAGCCTGTTCACATGGTTCTATTGCTCACACTTGTGCTGCAAGTTCACTGACATTTGTTTCTGGTGACTTTCTAGCGTAGGGACACAATTGTGCATGGGAACACTGGCCACTCCAGAGCAGTTGGGAGACCTTCCTCAGCTGGAAGAGGGGTCAAGAAAGCAGAGTGAGCTCAGGAATATGGCTCTGGGAATTAAAATCCCAGGCGTCTTCCAAAGGCATCGGTTGTGAATAATGGAAATCATTCAAGTAGTGTATTGTTTATACATCATGAGTGTGTTCAAAACCATCCTCCTGACTCCTAATTTATCATCCTGATCCCGGGACATGGTGCTGGAGAATAAGGACAGGTTTTGGCTTCACTCCATGTTCTTAGCTCCCTTTAGGAAAACAGAGCCTTGATACTAGTGGAATTCAATATCCAGGTGAGAGCAATGTGACTGAGAATGACGCATCTTTTTAAAAGATTCCCTTTTATTCTAGAGTTGTAACCTGTAATACGGGCGCATTAAATCTCTGTACTTGGATTTTTCTAAGAAGTGAGTGTTCTCAGACTGCCACCAGATGTCAGTAAAATCCCTTTTAAAATAAATGTGCATTGAGCAAGTTGATGCAGGAGAAGGCAGTGGGAACCTCAAGAAGTTGATATTTGACTGGTGCCTGGAGAAGGCTAGCATTCTGTGATTATACTTCAGAACAGGTCCCTGGGGTGGGCCTGCAATTCTGAAGGCTTCCCCAGGTGGTGAATTGCAGCTCTCTGGCTGGCCCACTTGCTTGTGCAGGAAGCCTAGGCAGTGCGATTGGTGAGGATGGCCACCAATCCTGGTGTTCGTGCTTCAACCAGCATTCAGACCCTTCGCTGCTGCAAAGCCTGGGATCTTTTAAGTGTGGGACTAGGTACTGGTAGAGAGAGGCGATGGTCCTGCTTTAGTGTCATAATATTTGTTAACACAACTATAGAAACCACGTAGAATCCTTACCAGGGACCCTACCAGGATCACTGTGCATACAATGGAGAGACACCAGGAGGGAGGGGAACGTATTGATGCCAGAGGAGGATCGGATGGACCCACAGACATAGTACTATGTTTTGTCACTTTGCCTTATAAATAGTAAGTGACTTTGTAGCTTCTGAGGTCTAACAAGCCAAGGCTGTCACTTCCATTTCCAGAAAGGGATGCCCATGTGTCAACATCCCAATCATTTTACAGAAAGATTTATTTTAGATTCTGGTTAAAAAACAAAGCAAAACAAAACCCTAAAATACTTCTTTATCATATTCTTTAAAACTGCCTTCCCTATTCTTAATTTATTTATGACAAATATTTATTTTCATTATTGAACATTCATATTTTACATAAGGAAAATCACAAAAATAAAAATTCCTTCCTCCTAGTGATAACAACTTTTGTGGGCCATCTTTAAAGACTTTTTTCTCCGTGCATAATACTTAAAAAAAAAAAGATTTTATTTATTTATTCTTAGAGAGGGGAAGGGAGGGAGAAAAAAAGGGAAAGAAATATTGATATGTGAGAGAAACATCAACTGGCTGTCTCTCATATGTGCCCCAACTGGGGGCCAGGCACACAACCCAGGCATGTGCCCTGACTAGGAATTGGACCAGAGACCCCTCACTCTGTGGGATGACCCTCAAACCAGCTGAGCCATGCTGGTCAGGACAATGCATAATACTTTTAAAAAAGATAATGGCATACTTGCCAGTATTTCAAAAATTCAGTGATAATGGTTTGCATTAAAAAAAATAAGTAAATTCCACATATAGTTTTTTGTTTTTCATAAGAAGTAAATGAAAATAGATTAAAACCATGTAGAAACAAATAGTGTAGCAGTTCCTCAAATGTTTAAACCATAGAGTTTCCATATTTTTCTATCAATTCCACCTCTAGGTATATACCCAAGAGAACTGAAAATATATATCCACACAAAAACTTCTATGTGAATGTTTACAGCTACATTATTTATGATTGCCAAAAGGTGAGAACAACTGGAGTGTTCATCTGGTGAATGAATAAACAAATATGGTCTGTTTGTGCAATGGAATATTATTTGGCCAGGAAAAGGAATGAAGCACTAAGAAATGCTATAATGTAGATGAACTATGAAAACATCCTGCTACATGAAAGGGGCCAGTCACAAAAGACCCCATATATGCCATAATAGGGAAATCTATAGAGACAGAAAGTAGGTTAGTGATTGCTTAGGGCTTGGAGAGGAGGAGTAGACAGGAAGATGGATAGAAGATGATAGTTAAAGTGTATGGCGATGTATTCAAAAATTGACTGTGGCACTGTTTGCACACATCTGTGAACATGGGTGAACAAAAGTAGGTTTGCAGTTGTAATACAAATAAATAATACAATAATAAATAATAATAGAATAAACTCTTTCGTGGACTCACAAATGTAAATCCACTTTTGCTACCTGTATAGTAATATTAAAAACCATTGGATTGCTTGAGTTAAATGGGTGTAATATACAGCATGGGAGTTATATTTTATTAAAGCTGTTAAAAAGAAATGCATAGAACCATACTTGAGACCCTGAAAGGATCTTAGAGATCTTATAGTTGAGAACCTCTGCCTCTGACCATGCAATGGATTAGATAGTCTGACAGCTATCCCCCTATAAAACACATAGAAATGATAGATAAATATAACAGACATGTAAATGTATAAATTTGAAAGTAAGAGAAATTCCCAAGGGCTCTGATAGAAAGAAGAAACTGGACACTAGAGTGGTCTGTGAATAAGAGGCTACACTGGCAGCCCTGGGAGGCAGTGGGGATGGGATGGGGCTGGCTCTGCTGGTCTCAGGACCCAGCAACCAACAGCTCTGAATTTTCATTTCTCTAAACAGATTGGTCTGTGTGAGATGGAATATTGAATGTGATGCTACTTTTCCCAAACAACTGAAGTCAGGATCCTTGCCAAGAATTCCCTTCTTGGTAAAAGGGTATTCTAGAAATAGCGTTCCCTCCCCCCACCACTGGTACTAGACAGGAAGGAAAGTGGACCATTGGTGGAGAGCAGTGATATGAGAATTATAGCCCTGGTTTTCTTTCTACACTGGTTTGAATCCATACTGCCAGCATAACCCAGGATCCCCCAGGCTGAGAAATCAACAGTCATCCTTGGGAGGGTGGCATCCATCTCTGAGGCATCCTAAGTAGAAGACCTGAACTGCTTCGCATCACGGGTTTCCCACAGAGTCCTGCTGAAGATGTGCTCACGATCCCAAATTACAAAACCTAAGAGGAACTAACTCACCGAGAAGAGAGACACAGGATCCTTACACAATAGAACCAAGAGAGAAAGAAAGATAATAAGTCTATGAAGCACTGAAGAAGAAAATGAAATGTAACTAATAAGACACCATGAAAATATGAGAGGAAAATTCGAAGAAGAACCAAATTGAACTTCTAGAAATGAAAAACATAGTCTTTAAAATGAAAACATAGTTCTGGCCAGGTAGCTTAGTTGGTTAGAGTATTGTCTCAATACCCCAAGGTTGCAGGTTTGATTCAAGGTCAGAGCACATACAAGAGTCAACCAATGAATGTGTCACTAAGTGAAACAAGTCAATGTTTCTCTCTCTCCCCTTCTACCCTTTCCTCTGTCTCTCTTTAAAATCAATAAACAAAAATTTAAAAAATTAAATTAAATTAATTTAAAACATAAGTGAACAGTTTAAAGAGTTAATTGAATCTAGCTGAAGGGACAATTTGCTAATGTTTGAAGAAATTGCTCAGGATGAAGGCTAGCATGGTAGACATGAGAATGATGAAACAGTGGCTGACAAAGTCCAACTTTTCTTAAAGAGAGGGGAAGGGAGGGAGAAAGGGAGAGAACATTGATGTGTGGTTGCCTTTTCTCTGCCCCCAACCATGGACCTGGTCTGCAACCCAGTTATGTGCCCTGACTGGGAATTGAACCAGTGACCCTTTGGTTTACAGGCCAGCACTGAATCCACTGAGCCACACCAGCCAGGGCCAACTTTTCTTATTTCCACATGAGGCAGGGAGGCTCAGGAATGTCAGGTGGTGTGCTGGAGGCTGTGAGAGGAACCTCACACCACCCACTTTGGTGCCAGGTACCTCAGGTTTGAGGGATGAACGCCAGGGCACTTTCTAGCCTAGGGGCAAAGTTCTGGGCAAGTGTTGTGAAGGCTCTTTCATAGTGCTCCTGTGAGTTCAGTGGTCAACATCGTGAAGTTGCTTAGAAATCTTCAAAGGACATGGAATGGTTAATTCTCATTACTGCCTCCCCCACAACTACCTTCTCTCACACCTTTTGGAACCATGGGGTGCACATGGAGCACAAGCCACCCAAATGCTCTCCACGGAGAGACTTAATCCATTTCACTTACTGTAGAGGGAACACCATTAGCAAGCAAAGACATTTCCTTACATTTTGGAAAAGATAAACTTTTTTGATCCATCACTTTAATGGAATTTAAATAAAAGCATAATATATGAGTGGAGATGATTAATGCTTAATATCAAAGTGAAAAAAATACTGATGATACATTTTATCATCCATCTACCATCTATTGTCCTTACCAGCGACGTCCATCTCCCACCTCCATTCTTTCTAAGCCTGCATTAGTGGTGTTTTTTACCCACTTTCTCTGGCTCCCCAGTTCCTGCCTTGACCTTTTACAGCATTATTTTGGGGACTCAACTGTGAGGGGGGAGCCTTCTCTGAAAATCTTTGAGTCAAAATGGCACCGACTAGAAGAGGTCAGCATTTTTCTTTGCCAGCTGATCCCACCAAATGGTGCTTGTGGGGAGCACCACTGGGTTCGCACCCAGGGAGGGAATGTGTGAGCTGCACTCTGGAGAATAGCGAGCTAGCTTTACATGCAGAGTTCACCACATGTTACAGTGAGGAGCATGCTTCTGCAGATGGGTGTTTGTAAACACAGCCACCAGAGAAGAGGGCCAGGCTGGGCTCATTTCAACTGGATCAGGATGCCCTTCGCAGCTGAGCAAGTACCCACTGGGGGACATTGCTGGCACTGAAATCCCCAGGAGGAACCAGGGTAAATACGATGGCCAGCTATTAAAACATGAAGTCACACTAATCTAGGATTATTCTTCTGCATACCTGAGTGGCATCTGGAAACAGAGAAGCTGATTGTTAGGAGCAGTGCTTTCTGGTTGCTCTAAACCTTTGTTGGCATAGGGTTTCAGCACAGGCCTGAAAACCACCTAGAATGGGCAGTGGTGGGAAAGGGAAGTGATGAGTTCTATGTTATTAATATTGTCCACTGTAGCTGTGTTATGCCTAAAGTGATCAAGACTAAAGAGAGGGACCTCATCCTGGGAGACCAGTTTCCTCATGTCATAATTAAGTCTTTTTTTGTTTCAAATCTTGTCTTTTCCATGCTCACATCAGCACGACTTGATGCATACATGCAGAGTTATTTTTTCTTTTGTTTAGATGTGTAGACATTTAAGTGCTACAGAATGTTTACTATAAACCTAGACTTCTTTTTTGAAGACTTGAAACATCCTTTCTAAAATCTCATGCCATATAATTTTATCATTTTTTGGGGGGGAGGGTTTCAATCAAATGTTATTGTAGAAAATTTTAAATATTTTAAGTTCTCAGAAGTCTGTAATATCTTATATGTTTCTTGTAATACCTTGGCTTGGAACACACTGACTTGCTGTGAGATCACAATGGTGAATCCTAATTCAGTGTGGATGGCCCCTCAGTATGGTGGCAATGCTAGTGCTAGAAGGAAGAACAGGTTCAAGGGGAGCCGTGAGAGCTCAGAGCCATTCCCACCGCTCATTGAGTGACCTTGGGCAAATTTTATAACATATCACAGACTCATTCTTCATTTGCAAAAAGGGGATAATATTACTCACCCTAGAGTGTTGTAAAAGAATTAAATGAAATACTGCAAGAAAAGTATCTAAAGGTGCACCTTGTAATTATGCAATAAATACTAGCAATTAATTAGTAATGAATAAGCATTAGGAAATTGCAAGACTTAGGATCTTACTCTGATTCTTGAGTTTTCATTGCCCTGTATATACCAAGGAAGTAACAGCAGCTCCAGGTATGGGAGGATCTGAATCCTTTAACCTCTTTAAGGAAATAAAATTTCCTTGATGCAGAATGAGGGATAGACCACATCACAGAAGTGCTATGAAGCTCATAAATATATCCCGCCAAACCCAAATGAAACAGCCTGAACTCAATTGTCCTTTAATTGACTCTTGTCTCAGCCAGCTTGGGCTGCCATAGAATACCTTAGACCAGGTGGCTTAAACAATGGAAATTTATTTCTTGCAGCTCTGGATTCTCAGCATTTAAAATCAGCATACTGGCATGGTGGGGTACTGGTGAGGACTCTCCTCCAGGCTACTTTCTCATTGTGTCTTCACGTGGTGGAGAGAGAGCAAGCTCTTTGTTGTCTCTTATAAGTGCACTAACCCCCTCATAGGGACCCTGCCCTCATGACCTTTTCTAAAACAAATCACCTCCTAAAGGCCCCACCTTCAAATATTGGGGGTCTGGGCTTTGAAATGTGAATTTTTTTGCAGGGGCTACACATTTCAATCCATAGTAGATCCTTCTAAAGCCCAAGGCTGCTTTGATACCACATGCGGAAGGTCAGTTACAGACACGAAGGGGACTGGCTCGTCAGCTTTGCTTTTTGTGATCTGAGAAATCTTCCCCTCTTGAGGAAGATTTTCATGTTCAGATTTGAAATGTCTAGCACACAGTAGGAACTCAACTGGAAAAGTGCCAATGATTTGCCACTTGAGGGCCACCTGAGGGCAATCTGTCACTGATGAGAAGGTTACTAATGACATATTTTAAGTTATTTTTTTCCATACTAAGTTTTTGGAGTCTGGTGTGTTTTACACATACAGCACATCTCATTCTGGCCTGGCCACACTGCATGTGCTCCACAGCCATGCCGGGCTGGTGGCTGCTGTATGGGACACGCAGCTCTAGAGTTCAAATCTTAACCTACCTCCTAATGGCTCAAATGATTTTATAAAGGTTCCTGATCCAATGAATCCACCAGATAATTAAATAATCATCCCCTACCTTACTTCTAAGTTATGTAAGTAGACAGCTGCCCCTCTCTACCCCAACACAAGGTCAATGGGTGTGACTTGTGTAGCATCTGTATGACACATATCCAACAACTGTTTCTGCCAGAGGCCCTATGGTGGCCACAAAGAAGCAATAAACCTAGTCCCTACTCTAGGAGTTGAGGATCTAATTGAGAAGGTGATAAAGCTAGAAGGGCTTAAAGAAGGAAGAGACTATTTCAGCCCAAAAATCTGAAGGTAAGGAGCAGAAAAGACTTGAGGGGAATGAAGGAGACACAGTGTCTTGTGGGGGCCCATTGGAAGGAGGTGGCCAACACCTATGTAACTGGTCACCTGCTGAACTCTGTTGCACACAGATGTGACAACAGAAGGTGTGATGATCAAAGATGGGCATGCAGCTGTGCACAGGACTGAGTGCCTGGAAATTAGAAGGCATTCAGGAAACATTTGCTGAATGAATACCCTTTTCATACAACACCCATTTGTGGAAATGGATGTACAGGATCCAACAATACTGTGATTGCTCTTTCAATTTCTCCAGCAACACATACAGAAGGCTCTGGCTTTTCTAGTTCAGGGCCAGTTTTACTCATGAATAAATCTGAGATCTCACATGACTTCCAAAGACCTTACTTTTCTACTCTCCTATTTCTCCCCAAATGCCTAGAATTGCAGCTCCCTTGTACCCTTCCTCAAGTCCCTGAGCATGTCTTATTATTGTTGTTATGTTGAAACTCTGTTCTGGCTGACCCAGCTGGCCATTGCTGTTTACTGGCCTTAATGGGAGCAGCCTTTGTCTCATGGGAACAAGTCCATCCATTCCTTGGGGCCGTAAAGCTGGGCTGGTGGTGTCCTGGCTGAATCGAAGATCTAGTCACAGCTCACAGAATGAATGGGGCTGTTTGCCAAGATGAGTCCAACAGGGCTAATGGGATATTTTCCTGAGCTATTATACTATCTGATTACCACCTGCTTTTTTTTTTTTAAATCATGCTGCAGGCTATTTATGTGGTCAGCTGATAAGTGATAGTTAAGCTTACTAACTGTATTCTTGGGGACAAATCCCGCTTTCCAAGGATCTCAATTTGGGAGCAACAGGCTACATAGATAGCCACTCAGCATTTCTTTTCTATTTTGGAACCCACTAGGGAAATAGATTGAGTTGTGTTCACAGGGCTCTGCCTCCAGAATACAAGCTCAGCTTACCCATGAGTGCAGGAGATTCCTTGTCAGTGAGTGTTCATTTCCTGTGGGGGTAACTATAGCTGAAGGAAAAGCAGGCTGAGATGGCACAAACTGTGTACAGTCACTTTCCTATCGCAGTGTTTCTGAATCCTCACGACATATTTTTGAGGCCCTACTATGTACTTGGGTGCTCTTACCTGCAGTGTGATTGTGTTAAAGCTTATTTTCTTTTGTAAATCAAATTATAATTTAAATAAACTTTGAGAATTCATCAACAGGAACCAGTAGTAATTCTTTTTGTGTAATGAATACTCATTTCCTAATAATCTGATTTTAAAGTTTACATTTTTAATAGGTAGGTATTCATTTTGATATCAGCTTCTCTCTAAGCCCCATGACCAGTAAACAAAAGTATTATTTTTAGAGTCTAAATATAAATACATAATAATTCCATGACTTGGAGCACCAGGGAACAATGGAGTTAGGAAGTGAAGCAGGCTTTCATAGACATATGAACTCATCTTCCCTGCTCATGGAATTTCTTATTACAAGTTAAATTATTTAAAATGATGGCTTAATAGGCACTACCTGAAATGTGGGCGAGATAATGAGGATAAAAATGCCTAACTTCTGCATTTCCTAACTGCTTTGTGTTGAAATTAGTAAATGCACTATCATAGGAAAATGGTTTTTTGAATTTAGTATTTTATTATTTCTACACCCTGTGCCTAAGAGAAAAACAGAGAGGAGATGCATTATTAAAAGTCATGTTTTAAAGAAGCTTCCTTGGTGTGCTATCCAATTAGTCTGTCCTTCTGCCTTGAGGGACTGGATGGACCTGAGGACGTGCGCTAAGGATGGTAGAGAGATCAATCAAGTTTAATGGTGAAGACTTAACCCCATTGGTTAATACACACCTGTGGGGCTTGGATGACATGGAGTAGGAGGTCTTTACTCTTCCTCCAGGAGCTTATAATCCTCCAGAAGGTAGACACCAGGGGAAGGAGATCTATGATAATTGCCTGGGGTCACTACAGAGGGAAGCAGAAAATGCAAGAAGAGAAGTGCCCACTCCCAGACTCTCCTCTGGGGTGGCCTCTCCAAGGTTGGGCCAGGCCATGGAGGACACAGAGGTTTACATTAAGGTGAATTGATTTTTATAGGGCAAGATGCATAAGAGGGCATGGCCACTAAATTGTAAGTTGCCCACTAATTTTATTTGATGTGCCACTAAATTTTCTTGACTAAAAAATATTGTCCTGGATTTGACCTATCATGTTCTTAGTGGTTTTGGGGGGAACTCTGTGGCTCTGTCTACTTGCTTCTGTATGGTCACTGGGACTGTGGTCCCCTCTTGTGCTTTCTCACTCAGACACCTGTGGTGGTTCCACATTCTGAGGGAACCTAGTCCAAACCCATGTTCTAGTGTAATGAACTATGACTGGTGCCAGCTTCCAGAAGCTGGCTCTCTGCCTTTTGGGTCATGTGAGCACATAGTGGTCTGGTTTTCTCACTGGTTTCAGCACACAAAGCCCACAAGGGTTTTCCTTCCCCCAACCCCCTCAGCCTGTCTCCATCCATCTAAATCTCTACCTATCTCCTTCTGTCTCAGCACAAGGCCAAGCTCCGTTCACATTTCTACCTGATCCTTAACTAGCCAGCAACGCCATTCTGGGGCCAGAGTTGTGTTTTAATTCTGTCTCCCTGGTTTCTTGCAGTGTGTTCTTGGACCTTCCAGCTTAAGTTCTGTGAGACTCAGTGTTTTTCTTTCTTATGGTTAACATGTATTTTTATTTTCCCTCTCTCTAATTTTTTAATTTTATTGATTATGTTGTTACACTAGTTCCAATTTTTTCCCCCTTTGCTCCCCTTGGCCCAGTACCCCCTTTCCCTCTAGCAATTCCACTCCCCCTTAGTTCATGTCCATGGGTTGTGCATATAAGTTCTTTGGCTTCACCCTTTCCTATATTATTCTTAACTTCCCCCTGTCTATTTTGTACCAACCGATTATGCTTCTTAGTTCCTGCACCATTTCCCCATTTCTCCTCATTCCCCCTTCCAGCTGATAACCCTGCAAATGATCCCCATACCTATAATTCTGTTCCTATTCTGGTTTGCTTAGTTGGATTTTGTTTTTATTTTTTAGATTCAGTTGCAGATAGTTGTGAGTTTGTTGTCATTTTAGTGTTCATAGTTTTAATCTTTTTCTTCTTAAATAAGTCCATTTAACATTTCATATAATAATGGCTTGGTGATGATTAACTCTTTTAGCTTCACTTTGTATGGGAAGCACTTTACCTGCTTCTAAATGATAGCTGTGTTGGAAAGAGTAATCTTGGCTGTAGGTCCTTGCTTTTCATCACATTGAATACTGCTTGCCAGTCCCTTCTTGCTTGCAAAGTTTTTTTTGATAAATCAGCTAATACTCGTATAGACACCCCTTTGTAGGTAACTCTCTGCTTTTCTCTTGCTGCTTTTAAGATTCTCTCTTTATCTTGAAACTTGGCATTTTAATTATGATGTGTCTTGATGTGGTCCTCTTTGAATCTAGCTTGTTTAGGACTCTGTGCTTTCTGACCTTGTATGTCTATTTCCTTCACCAAATTTGGGAAGTTTTCCTCCATTATTTTTTCACATAAGTTTTCAATTTCTTGCTCTTTCTCTTCTCCTTCTGGCACCCCTATAATTCAGATATTGGCACATTTAAACTTGTCCCAGAGGTTCCTAAACCTCTTCTCATTTTTTTCAATTCTTGTTTCCTCATTCTGTACTGGTTGACTGTTTTTTTTCTTCTTTATATTCCAAATTATTTATTTGAATCCCAGTTTCCTTCCCTTCACCATCGGTTTTGAGTGGATTTTCCTTTGTTTCACTTAGCATAGCCTTCACTTCTTCTCTTATGTGTTTGCTATACTCAAGCATATCTGTCAAGCCTGTGAGCATCTTTATCACTGGTGTTTTGATCTCTGCATCTGTTAGGTTGGCTATCTGCTCATCTGTTAGGTTGTCTATCTCCTCTTCCCTTAGTTCTCCCACTGGAATCTTGATCCGTTCCCTCTTTTGGGCCTTACTTCTCTGTCTCCTCATCTTGACAGGCTCCTGTGTTTGTTTGCCTCTGTGTCTTAGTTAGAGCTGTTGCTCCTGTTATGTTGTATCGTTGTATGGGGTGGGGCCTTAGGCATTCAATAGTACAGGGTGACCTGTTTCACCACGTTGTGGCACTGTATGTGGGGGAGGGATCTAAGAGGGAACAATGCTGCTTGCTCAGCATTCATCCCTTTTCCTGGCACTTCTCCCACTTCCATATGGACTGGCGCCTCTCCAGCTGTTGCCCTGGCCATCATTCCCAGAGTGGGTGGGTCTGTGGACATTCTAGGATGGTGGGGGCCCTTTAAACAAGCAGACTCTTCTGAGACACCAACAGTTTCTTACTTCACCCCAACCCCCACTGGTTTTCACAGTCAGAAGCAATGAGGTTTGATGTTCCCTGGTGCTGGGACCGTGAGATGCATGGCCTAGTGCGGAGTGGGAACACTCCCCAGGTGTTCCTCCTGACTTTTAAAAATGAGTAACTGCACTTTCTGCCAGTCTGCCACTGCCTCTGGTGCTGCTACCACCACACTGTGTCCTCTCTGCCCCGGCTGCACCCCTCATACCTGTCTGGATGAGTATTTCTTCTTTATATCTTTGTTTGTTGGACTTCCGTGCAGCTTGATTTTCTGGAACTTCTGGTTGTCTCTAGTTTTGAGGTAGTTGTGTTCCTTCTTAGTTGTGGAGGGAGACCCAGTGTGTCTGTCCAGGCCTCCATCATGGCCAGAAGTCTCTCTTGAGACTCAGTTTCTTTATTACTGAGTTAGGGCATTGTTAGCTATCAGGAACTCTTGCAAGAATTTAGTAAACCACACATTCAGCAGTTAGATCCTATGGAGCACTTTTCTATGTGCCAGGCACCACTTCTAGTGTTGGGGATGCCAGTGGAATAGAATCATGAGACAGTAATGATGCTTTCATAGACCTCTGAGGGATTTTTATTTCTCTTTTATCATAATCTGCTTCCTTTCTCTACACTACACTTCCACGCCACCCCACTGGGCCTGATCATGACACTGGGGCCCCTCACATGGTATGCTTGGAAGGATGACTGGCTCAGCTCGGAACACAGAGGATGATTTAACTAGTAAAGGCAGCATCTCAAGGGACTGGTCCTACTCTTGATAGCACTGATTTTTATTGGAGCTGAGTATGCCAGGGCTGGAGGATAGCTGGATTATGAAAGCATTTGGGCAGCCGATGTTTTAGTCCTGCATGAGATTTATTCAGTGACAGCATTACCCAGGCACCAACTGACTCAGTTTTAAACAGAGTGCATTCCTTACTAAAAGCATTGTTATTGTATGTTAGAACACTGGTTGGGGCCTAGGATGGGGTGCAGGTATAGAACTCATATATACAGTATAAAAATTTTTTTAAATTTATTAAATTAGGAAAGTAGAGACAACAAACTCTAACTATGTATTATCCTATTTAAATTCTGTAGCATAGCTTGTTTTGAAACTTTATAACAAAAACATTAAAAATATATATATAATCCTTCTGTCTTTCCTTCCTTCTTCCTTCCTTCCTGTGTGTTCTTGCTATAGGAGGAAATAAAACTTTTTTGAACCTCTTGGATTCTATGTACCTAATTCTTCAAATTTTGCATTCATGTACATTTTTCTTTATATTTAATTTCTGTGACAGCCAAATTACATGCCCTCAATTGAATTAATACAAATTAGACCTGAAAGGAATTGAGGAATGAAAATTTGGGATGTTTCTTGAAAGCTTTCTTATTGCTGGGGCACTCTGAAAAAAAATCTCTCTTCCTAAGGTATGACACCAATTAAAGACATATTAGAGTTAATACAAGCAATGTCATTCCATAGGCAGAGTGACTCATAACAGCTTCTGATTCTATTATTTCAAAACTCAAATGTCAAGTGTTTAAAAGCAGGACTGGTTTCAAGGAGGAGCCTCGTCTGGGGAGACCACTCATTTCTGTTTAGCTTCCCTTCCCACTCTGGATGGAGCCTCTGGTGAGATGGAAGTTGACCATTACTTGAGATTTAGCAAGGAGCTTTACCTGTTAGAACACATCTGGCAAGGGGGGTAGGAAGATTACATTCAGGGACCCTCAGGGTTGGAAAGATCTTCCAGGAGGTCTGCTCCAACCACCATCCTCCCCACTCCCAGCTCTTTGCTTAAAGCTTTCATCATGTTTGCCAATGACTGATTGACATCTCACCGGGAATCCCTTTACTTCTTGGGAGAGCCGCGGCCATCTTTTGGCAGCTGAATCTACAAGTAAATAATTCTTTTGATGAAACAGAACTCCATCTTCTGTAGCCCCCACCCTTAGGTCTCGACTCCACCCAAGAAACAAATGTTTGATACTGTTTTCACATTTACAGGCCTTCAAGTATTTGAAGGCAGCCACCCTCTCCCACTCTGAGCTGTTGTGCCTGTGTTGTGCATTCCTGCCCTTTTACCAGCCTGTCCCATCTTTCTAACTCTGAGTCAGGGGTGACTTCTCAAAGGTGCTGCTCTTCAAGGGGGATCTCAGGCCAGCAGTGTCAACATCACCTGGGAACCTATTAGAAATGCAAATTATCTAGTCCCAAGGCAGACCTGCTGAATCATAAAGTAGGAGATGGGGTGGGGTCAGCAATGTGTGTTTTAATAAACTTTCCAGTTGATTCTGATGCTTCCAGAAGCTTGAGAGCCATTGGTATAGTTGCCTAACTGGTCTGGTGCAAATGCCTCACTAGAGGGCTGAAAGACTTTCCCCTCTGATTGCAGGAGGGGCCTGAGGAAGGCCCTGGCTCTGGCCTGCACTGTGACAGTGCCTTCTCTATACCATGTGCAAGAGTTACTATTCCTGTGCATGCCTCCATGTGGGAGTGCCTAGCATGCCAAGGTCTCTTACAGGGCTTATCTTAGGCCTACGGGAACCGACAGGGTTACATTGACAGCCACCTGCTGCCCAGGATGGTCCAGTTCTTGGGTTTCTCTTCCTCTTAGGCACAGAGATAGCGTCTGCCCAGCACTCCACTGTCTCAATTCCTTCTGGTCCTTAACTGCATGCAAGAGGACCCCCTCCCACCCAGTATTAACCAGGAGGTGGCTTCACCAAGGAGCACTTGGTGTATTTCTCTTGACATAGAGGGCAAGTGGTGAGAGGAGAAACACATGTCTATCTGTGCATTAGGTGGCAAGAGAAGGGAAATCACAGTTTCCCATGGCTATAATTGCCACTCTCCCTGGCACTTCTGAATCACGGGAGCAGCCAAAAGGTTGCTCCCATGGGAATGCATGTGGCTGGTGTCAGCTGACAGCTGGGGATGGTGTTGTGGGACACCAGGTGGCAGTGATGCCCTCCCCTAGGTGAGCAGTGGGAGGAGCAGGGAGGCAGAGTTTGGGAGATGGGGAGAAGGAGGAGGAGACCTAAGGAGGTACCTGCCCAGAGGCCACACTTTACCCAGAGCAGGTCCTGGAGAAGGAGACAGGCCAGGTGTGGCAGTTAGCGCCCAGCACACCAGGGTGTGCAACACAGGATAAAAACCAAAGCAATGAGAAACAACAAGACTGTTTCCCTGGGGAGTGCCTGTGTATCCTCTGGACAGGCGGACCATTTCTACTATTCATCTCAGAAAGAGGGCTCCACAAGGCTTGCTTCTCGCTACACAGGGCCTCCTATAGGCAGATAGTAGTGATGCCTTCTTTGGTAAGGTTGGAATTACTGTTCAGTTCAATTCTCCTCTTATTTTGGGGGTGGGGCAGCAAAGAGTGAATGGAATCAGTGGCTGTGAGGTCTAAGCCAGACCACTGCATTGTGGAGGGTAGGGGAGGAAAGCTTGAAAGTCGGGGGCTGGGATGAGAGTGATTTTACCTAGAGATGAGTGAGCTAAATGCTGGGGTACAGCTGGGGTGCCATCCACGAGCTGCACCTGATGCAGATCAGAGCTTTTGTAATCTTGTAAGTATAACAAGGGGGTGCCCCAAAACTCCCCAAGCAGAAGTTTGGTAAATTCTATAAAATGACAAAAATAAGGAAGTCCAAGTCTATAACAAAGAAGAAAATGCAATTTCCCCTTTCTTTCTCTTGTTCTCTAGAGGATACACTGGGTAAATGGTCTTTTTTTATTTTTTTTTATACATCAAAGGTACCGAAGATTTTCAGCCTTACTTGATGTTCAAGCATGGCACCGGCTTCCTGAATGATCTTATCCACCTGCACAGTAAGAAAACAACTGTAACCTATGCAGATCTTGTCGGGGTGGCCAGTCTATGTAACAGGGACTTGAGAACCTACCTGCCAGGATCATCTTAGAAATGTTCATTGTGTCCTAATCCACAAAAATATGTTGACTAAAATGGAGCTGGTTTAGGTGGAATTTGTTATGACAGGGTCCCACGGGTCTGGGATGTGACCATTCCACCTACCTGCTCAAACCAGGCCTCTCAGGGTCCCCTGGCCTCTCTCATCTCTTTGTCTGGTAAATCAGAACCCCTCTTCAAATGTATCTCTGGCTTTTTTAGGAAAGTCTCCTTCACTGTCTTCTCCCTTCCTTCACTGCCAGGCAACATTCACTTCTCCCTTCTCACTGACCCCTGGGAATTTACTAGAACTTGGATCGTGTCAGGCTGTACTACCTGCCCCCATCTCCCAAGGTGCCCTGAGTGCCAGGAAGGATGGCTGACCAAAGACCTTGGCTTTGCACAGTGCCTGGCACCTAGCCAGTGCCTATGGAGAGAATGAGAACAATGGCTGGGTGTGCATCATTTCACTCCTGCTGGGAGAGCCAAAGCTGGGGAAGTGTGATTCAGCTGCTCCTCTGCTCCCCTCACACTTGGCAACGGAAGGATGCCTTTTGCCAAAGCATCCGCTGTATAAAATATAGAGCGGAGTGACCACGGCTGCCTTCCACTGTACTTTCTCCAACAGAAGGCTGTGATCACTCTGGGCTTCAGGAAAACAAGCTGCCTGCATCTTGCCTTCAAGAGTGTGTGGCTCCAAGTGCTGGAGCGAATGCACTGAAGAATGAGCATGAGCCTCAGTGGGGCAGCAGGACCCAGTGATTTTTCATTTGTTGGAGGGACTGTCAAAACTCACGGTCCTAGGAGAGTGTCTTTCTAACTGTCACAGGTGAGATAAACTCCTCCAAAGGCTGCCACAGCCAAGCTGCCAATTTTGCATTTGCATTTAGTAGTTTAGTTACAAATTAAACACATTGCCAGCATGCTTTATTTTGGTTTGGGAAGGTAAATTGTTGTAATTATATTGGAATTCAGAAATGCATACTTAAATTTGAAGAAAAACACATTGCCAAGGCTAGAATCTGTCACTTAGGGATGATTTTGCCTGTGTGCATTGTACCAAAGGAGGTGTATTTGCAAACTGGTAGTGTCTTTTTTGAGAGGAGCATGCCAGATTAACCAGGTTATCATTGATGGACCGTTCTTCGGAGACTCTGAAGGATCCTGGGGCAATTTAACACCATAATTAAATGTGGAAAATTATAGAAGTTTTTCCAGGTCTTGCTAGGGATGTTATCAAGTGTCACCAAGCGTGCACCATAAGAAATGCAGTCTGTGAGGGCTCTGTGTTCACCCCACGGTCATTAGTGGGACAAAGAGGCCCCAAGCTGTGCTTTGTCTAGTTACTGTTCAATGGAAGTGCTTTGCTCCAAGAAGCAAGTGCAGCTCCCAGTTTTGAGGGTTTGATATATATATAGATATTAAACTTCTCATCAGAACTCAGTGCACACTCTTTCTTTTAAGAGATGGGTGAGGTAATTGGAAAGCCTTGGCCAGGGTCCCTTGTGCTGTAGCAGCATAAATCTCTAGGGGGGTGATGGGTATACAATGCCTACACTCCTTCACTATCAGGGTGGCCTATGTCTGAACTATTTATTAACTGAAAGATGAATGGGTAAATGAAGGGCCAATTTACATGTTACACAGGGAGATGTATTACAACTGCCTAAACCATCGATTTCCATTCTTCGTTTATTCTTGGTTGGGATATAGATGCAGGGAGCTGCAATAATGTGGGGGTGTCCTTATCAGATCTTGGATACTTCCCCAGACTGTCTGCAACCATTAACCTTGCATATTATCTGACTTTAGTGATTAGTACAAGGCACATAAAACCATATTGATGGCCAGTCGTTGGTGAGAATGGTGAGCTGAGTTATTGGGGTCTTGATTTTGCTGACTTTGTGATACAAATAATAGTATTATGCTGGTGCCATGAAATTGCTAATTTGTCATTTCTTTCATGGTGTCATCTGTGATGTGGTACTAATGAATGATGCCCATAATCTTGTGATGCGACCTTCCCAGACTGTGTTAAGAGGAGAAAGGTGTCAAGATGAGCTCTGTTACCATTTCACTCACCTTCTCAGAGCTGTGCTGGGGTAGTCACAAGTGCCATTTCTCATGAATACCAATGCTACTGTGGTTTTAGTTTCTAATTCTAACTTTATTCATTCTGTTTTATTTGCTGTTTCCACCAGGCATACTAGTAGGGTTATAGGTTGACCATGTATATTTAGTTTTGAACACTTCCTGCCCTGGTGATGTACAGTCTGAGAGCTGACTTCATGTGTGGCTTTTCTTAGCCACCAGCAACTCAGGTCTCCAGACCACCTTGGAAGTGGGGTCCCCAAACAATGAAGCATCATCAAAAAGACAAGTGAACCCACCATCCTCATAGTGTGAGATGGATGCTGAACCCTCATCATTATAATAAGGAATCAAATTCCTGCCCTGCATATGGTCTCTCTGAAATCTGGGGCAAACAATTATAGCACTTTAAAAGTTAGAAGGGGCTGGACTGATTATCTTTCCCAGAAAAGCCTGAAGTCAACAGATACTTAGTAGTCCAACTAGAACTGTATCAGGTGACTTCCGGCCAAGATGGAGGCTTAGACGGACATGCTCAGTCTCCCTCTACAACTAGAGAGGAATACAACTACTTCAAAACAAAAGATAACTAGAAATTCCAGAAAATAAAACTACATGGAAGCACAACGTACAAAGTTATAAACTAGCAGCGACCTTTGGGCAGGTAAGAAGAGCAAAAGGGGGTGGAGCTGTTTGCGGTAGCACCAGGGACAGCAGCGGGTAGAGCAGTCTCAGCTGCAGTCTAACCCCGGCAGCTTGCGACCCCAACGCTCGGAAAAGCAACCACCACATCGCCCAGAATAGTGAGGCTCAGAGGGCGGGAGGACGGATCCCAGTCTCCTAGCAGAATAACTGCAGGAATCCATCTTGGACCCCCGCCCCCACACAAAGCGCCACAGTGCTGCGAAATAGGTGGCGGGTAGCCACTGGTTGCTGGGCAGTGATGACAAAGTGCCACAGCGCAGCGAGAAAGGTTGCTGGACCACTGCTGGTCGCTGGGTTGTGACGACAAAGGGCCACAGAGCAGCGAAAAAGGTTGCGGATCGCCACCGGTCACTGGGTTGTGACGAGTACACAGGCACTGCCCCCTATAGCCGGCCCAAGAAAGCAAAACGCATCTGTCAAAATGAGGCAGACAACTTTAGAAATCCCAGTGGCACAGCTCACCAGGCAACAGATGAAGAACCTGATAGATGAACAAATAAGAAACCTGTCAGAGGCTCAGTTCAGGGCCATTGTTATCAGGTGGCTTACAGAATTAACAAAAGATCTGGAAAAAGATGAGAAAGAATTGAAAAACACTCATACTGAAAGGAACAAAACCTCATACGAGACAGATGGTGAGGAAATAAAATCCAGAGTTCAAATCAACAAACCAGAACATAGAGAAGGAACAAACAGTCAACCAGTGCAGAGAGAGGAAACAGGAAGCAAGGATGAGAGGATCAGAAACCTCTGGGACAGCTATAAGAGCTCGAATATACAGATCATAGGATTGCCAGAGGGCGAAGAAGAACTAGAAATTGAAAAATTAAGTGAAAATATAATAAAGCAGAACTTCCCAAACTTGGGGAAGGAAATAGACTTACAGGTCCAGGAAGCACAGAGAGTTCCAAAAAAACTGGACCCAGGGAGAACCACTCCAAGACACATTATAATCAAAATGTCAAAAGTTAAAGATAAAGAGAGAATCTTAAAAGCAGCAAGAAAGAAGAAAAGAATCATGTACAAAGGGGTCCCAATTAGACTATCAGCTGACTTCTCAAGGGAGACCCTGCAGGCAAGAAGGGACTGGCAAGAAATATTCAAAGTAATGAAAATCCAAAACCTACAACCATGAATACTTTATCCATTGAAGCTGTCATTCAGAATAGAAGGGCAGAGAAAGTGTTTCCAGGACAAAATAAAACTGAAAGAGTTCATTAGATCCAAACCACTGTTATATGAGATGTTAAAGGGACTGGTTTAGAAAAAGGAGGTCAAAACTATGGACACTAAAATGAAAACTGCATCATAAGAAACAACAACAGAAGCTAGGGAATTGAAGCAAAGGCAAACTAAATAGGCAATGAGAGTGGAAAAAGAACTATAGATATGGGGAACATATTGGGGGGGAGGTCAGCAGGGAAGGGGAGAGAGAGGGAGATGGTATAGGAATTAAGAAACATCATAGGAGGGAATGGAATAGACAGAGAGAGGTTGAGAAGAACTATATGTACAACCAATGGACATGGACTAAAAGGGGGAGACAAGGGGAGGGAGGGGGGCCACAGGGTGGAGGGGAGCAGAGGGAAGGGAAATTGGAACAAATGTAACACTGTAATCAATAAAACACATTAAAAAAAAAAGAACTGTATCAGGTCCTCTGACTTCTAGCCCAGAGCATTCCTCATCCCTAGGATGTCTGTACATAATAGAGGCAGCAAGTTGACTGCTACAGGCCTTATTCAAAGAGTGGATTTACTCAGATGTTGCTGAAGTTGGCCAGCTCCTTCCTATTATGTGCCTATAAATGTGAATGGGGCCACCAGTGATTGGCAATGCATGAAGTTATAGGAGGTGGACAGGCTTCTCTCTACAGGCAGTAAGGGAGAGAAAGCCTCCACTGAGGGGTGTTTTGTGCATTAACTGTGCTTTATAAGGTATTAATAAACTCTGAAGTATAAATGAGGTCAACATACAAATTAAATATAATTGTTGACCCTGTCCAGGTAGCTCAGTTGATTGGAGCACCATCCTCATGCACCAGGGTTGAAGGTTTGATCCCTGGTCGGGACACATACAGGGATCAACCAATAAATGCATAAATAAGTGGAACAACAAATCAATGTTTCTCTCCCTCCCCCTTCCTCTCTCTCTCTCAAATCAATTTTATACACACACACACACACACACACACACACACACACACACATATATATATAATTAGGCATGCTGTAATGCTTCTGAAGAAATAAACATTAATAACAGTTTAATATTAAAAATTTGACTTAGGAACCTACATTGGGTATTTTCTTGAAATCAGAAGCCTTCTGTGGACATACATGACCTTTCGGCTCTGCTTGCTTCACCTCTGGCCTCGTCTGCATGGAACTCCTTAGCAAGGTCTCATTCATGCATTCTTTCATTGAGAATTGCTCATTGAGCATCTACCCAGTGTCAAGTCCCAGAAGGAAAGTGGCAAATAGGACCAATGCAATTCCCAACTTCAGGGAGCTTCCCAGTCCTGTAGGGAAGAGAGACATTGAACAATAACTGGGAGTCTCATGAAACAGAATGGGATTGCAAGTATACAATAAGGATACTCACCTGAAGGGTGAGCAGGTGTGGCCTGAGAGGAAGGATATAAAGAACCCCTTAGGATGTCCTGCCTGAGGGTCTTCTGGCCTCCCCTCCGAAGTTTTTTTCCAGGGCAGTCTTGCATTGCAGCAAAAGGATGCAATATCGGATCCTCATTTTAGTTTCATTTGATAGCAATCTAAAGAGCATATATATCCAGTTCACTCATGTGCATCACTCACTGGTTTTTCTCTTAGAAAGTCCACTCCTAGAGTAGGTTATGGAAGTCATTCTGAGTGTCTAACAGAGGTCCATGCATTAAAAGACCAAGCCTGACCATCTGTCAAACTCCTACTGTTAGCGAGGCCTGCACAGTGCTGGGTACCAAGGCATGGTGCCCTTCACAACAGATTTTCCAGGACAGTTTTTACTGTTAAAAGCCCTCCTAATAAAAAAACAAAACAAAACATTTTCTTACATAATATTTCAAATATATAAGAAGATCACAGTATAGTGAACCTGTACTTGTGTATCACCCTGTGATGATAATTAGCCATTTATGGCCAATCTTGTTTTTATCAATATCGCTCCCATTACCCCATTTCATATTTTTGAAACAGATCCAATATATCATATTATTTCATCTGTAAGCATTTTAGTTTGTATTTCTAAAATACAAGGACAAATTTTAATATAGTAATAATAATAATAATGATATTACCACACCTAAAATGTTAGCAACTTCCTTATCACCAAATATCTAGTATTTAAATTTCCTGTAGTCTCCGACTATCATTTATGGTAGCTTAAGTTTGAACCAAGATCAAAATAAGATCTATAAGTTACAATTAAGCCTGTTTTAATCTGTAAATTTTCTCCCCCATTGTGTTTTCTCCCCCTTGCAATTGATGTGTTGCGGAAATTGAGTTGTGTATTCTATGGAGTTTCCCCATCGTGTGGATTTTGTTGACTGCATCTCCATAGTGTGTTCAGCTTCTTCTATCCCCTGTGTTTCCTCCAAATTGGTAGTTGGATACAAAGGTCCTCAATGAGGAATGTCAGTACTGCACCGGGGACATTTGGCAATGTCTAAAGACATTTTTGGTTGTCACCACTGCAGGGAGGTACTACTGGAATCTAGTGGGAAGGAACAAGGATGCTGCTCAATATTCTAAAATGCACAGAACAGCTCCCACAACAAAGAATATTGTATCCACAAAGTTCTGAGGCTGAGAAACCCCAGAAGCTTGATCAAAGTTGGATTAAAAGAAGTTTTGGCAAGACTGTTCATAGGTGGTGGTGATGCATTCTCCCATCAATGGGGGCATACCGTCAGGCTGTTTCTGAATTGTCATGTTGCTGTCATTCTTCCCAATGCCTAGATCCATTCGAGGTTACAAAATGCTGGTGTTCTGAGTCTGCCAGCCTATTCTCATTTACCAGCTGGAATACTTTTACAAAGAGAACCCCCCCAATCTTTTGAAATATTCTGTTAATCATATAATGTGCCACTTAAGTTATGTCTCCAAGGCTGGTTCTTGTACCCAGAAATAGTGTATGAGTCCTTTGCTGGATTATCTGTTCCAGAGTTGAGGTCTACATAGTCAATAATATAGTCATAAATATTTAACAAAATAAGATAACAAAACAGACATCACTGACAGTGCAGGTTAATTGCAGCATGGTTACATGATCAATCATGGACACAGGTGTTTAAAAGAGGAGCATCACTTTGGGTTGGGGAGATAAAGCCAGGGAGGGGCAGGGATTAGTGCTGTCTGGAAACTGGGGTTCTGAACTATAGCCATTTGATGGGTGACAGAGAAAGAGCAAAGGTTCCAGAACAGACTCTCTGGGCTGGAATTCTGTCTCTTTGATGTCTTGGATGTGTAGCCTTAGGTGAAACACCTTACTTAACCTCTCTGTGCCTTATTTCCTCGTTGGTAAAATGGGGATTATACTAATACCGATCTCCCAGGGATTTTGAGAGTTTTGCAAGTTATCTTCTATAAAGCACTTTGCAGACTGTCTGCACATAGTAAAGAATGTCAGATCTTATGATTTGTGAAATGGGAGATGTGAATGGAGTGCTTTCTAATTTCCCTTCTCAGTTTAGCATTCTGTAATTCTGACCAGAGAGAGCTCAATTAAAGATGTGGGATTTGAGCTGGGCCCTCAAGGTTGGGTGGGATTTGGGAAGCTGGGAGGTGTAAGCAAAGCTCCAGATGGCTGAAAGCCTAGCCAGGAGAAGACCTCCCTATGTGTCACCCAATGTGGTGAACCATTAGGATAGGAGGTGCCCAGGTATCGGTGGAAGGACACCTCAGAGAGTTTCTGCGCAATGTAAAGGTCTGGGAATTTATTGTTTGGGTTCTGAGGAGTAACTTTTTTCTTTTGCTCATTCCTGGTCTTTCTTTATAGGCCCAGAAGCTTAGACTGTGACTTCTGATCATGAGTGATAAAAGGGAATTGTCACACTTGCTGACTTCCTAGAGAAGAAGCTTATACTTGAGGGTTTGTCAGGGTGCAGTAGTTGTGCCTGCCAGCATAGCATTTGCATAGGTGTTTTTCAGAAATCCTGGCCAAGTGTTTTTCAGAAATCCATGTGTCACTTAGTGGCAAATAAATACTGAGATTCTCTTAAATTAGAAGGCTTGACTGGGAAAACACCTTCCTGATTTTCCATAAACCCTATTTCCTTGGGGATACAACAGAGGCCACAGAGGTCCCTGAAACCTACTTGGCTTTTGCTGAATAGCTAGTTAGTGTCAGAGCCTTTGCTTAAATCTTCCAATTCTGAGATGGTTCTTTCATTCACTCCAGAAAGCTCTATTTTCTCAACTTATTTCCTTTCTGGCTATTCTTTATTGCCAGCAAAGTATCTGTATGACACTGCTTAGGAAGGCTTATTTCTTTTGTGAACATGTGGTTTCTGTCTGCCTCTTTCTTGGCTGTACCAGGTAGAGCACTTAGCAACATAGCACTTATTTTAGTCAGAGTAAGCACAGATGCAAGTTAGTCATTTTTAAGCTCCCTTCTCTTACCTTCATTAGTCACTCATCTACCTGCACCCACTCAGCTCCACACTCCCACTTGCCTAAACTCAGAGTAAGATGTACTTTCTTTTGTTTTCAAGTCAACTAATCCTCAAGAGTTTAAGGTTTTTGGAGTGCAGGAGGTGTATAGTATTTTTCCAGAAAAATACTAAAATTAAAAAATGATCATCATTCATTGATTTGCTTTTTAATGTTGATAGTATGTGCATTTGAGCCAAGACACTCGATGCAGTATACAATGCAGGTAAAGCAAAACATACATACACCTTTCTTCAGATTTCTTCATGGATGCTTGCTCCGTGGATATTCTTGAGTTGGAGTAAGTATATCTTACTTTCTCTATTCAATTTCAAGCTTGCTAAAAACCTCGTTTACCAAAAGAACCTCAAAAGCAAGACACATGTGTGAACATCATGCAGCCTTGTTTCACGTCTTGATGATGGCTGTTTCTCTATGTTAGGGGGCTGTGCACAGGTACTATTGAATTTTGGGGGCTTATCTTCTGGAACTGTATTCAGTTAGGGTATATTAGCTCCAGTAAACTTAATTTTCTTATTATGTAGGGCCCTACATGGCAGGGTTTGGCCTTCTTATCTCCCTCATCCTGTCTTGATTTTGAATGAAAATGCTTCAAGATATTTATTATACATTAAAATAGAAGATGATAAAAACTTATTTGATGGGAGGAACTGAATTTGAACCATGGGAGTAAATAATTTATTAATACATAGTAGGTACAGATAGGAAGTTATGGAATTGATGATACTTGACCACTTTTGACCTATAAAATGACTGGATCAATCTAATACCTGTAAATATGTACACACTGTAAAATTTTCTTTCTCTCTAGTTAGAATGTAACTCTATGATATGGTTCTCCTCACTAAAATATGGGAAAAGCTTAAGCCAAGACTAGTTGGGTAATGACAGTTCCTGATGACTGAGCTCCTGTTTCTTTGGTTGGTTCCACTGATCAGATCCTGATTCCTTCATTGGTACATGTGTAAGGACACCCAGCCTTGAACTAGTCATGTACTTGTTTCAGGGCTGCTATACTAACTACAAAGAGCTCCAGACTCTAGTTGTCCTGCCTTTCTAGGCAGCTGATCTGGCCAAAGTCAGTCTCCATCTTCTACTGAATGAGGGACAGTGGTTCAGTTCTTATATCTCTAAGACTATTTCTTCCCATATAAAAGGGGATTAACAGTGCTTTTCACCTCAGAGGATTGTTGTGAGCAGAAGATGAGGTTAAAATGTGGAACATGTTTTCCATGACACCTGACACTTAGTTAGGATTGAGTCCTTATTGACTGCTATTATTTCATTATGTGAGGCCAGTAGTTAAAAGTGATAACAGGCAGATTTTATTACCTGCCCAGGGAAGACTTCTGTCATAACTATCTACTGTGTATCAGGCATTTTGCCTAGGGGTTTTCAGACTTGTGACTTTATTTGGATGCTATGCTAAAACAAATGGAGCTTAGAGAAGTTGATGATAAATATCACCAGTAATGATAATAGCAGCTTAGGCTCTGTGTTGCTCACCATGAGCCAGGCTCCATTCTAAACATACTCTTCCAACAATCCTACAAGATATCCACTGCCATTTACCCCCATTTTTAAGATATGGAAGCCAAAACACAGAGAGATTATAGGATTTGTGCAAGGTCATACAAATAATACAGGCAAAGTGAATCTCTGGACCCAGAGCTATCTGACTCTCAAATCAGCTGTTCTCTTGCTCATACCCACAATCACCACACTCCTCTCTTAGGCTACATTGGTTCTGCTTGATGGTCCCCAGATCTGGGACAGGTCAGCAGTGGGGAACCTTTATCTTTGGTGACGCACCTTACATAATCCACATGGAATTGTTTGAACACCTTTGTGCTTAGGGCAGCAGTTGGGGAGGTAGCCACATTTCTCCTTTGCTTTTGCTGAGAAAAGGGTACTTAGAGACTGTGCCATCTCTGACAGCTCTGCCCTCCTAGCCTACCACTCAGAAAGCTTTTACTTAGAGCCTCTTCTTGTGTGTGTTCCCTCCCCTATAGACTGTCAGGATTTAACTATGGGGCATAAATGTCTCTTTTGTTTTCCTATGTGTTCACAGGGGACCCAGAGCCTGGCATATTGCCTGCCATGGCCTATATGTCATATTTGCACTGGGACTCCCGCTGACTCTCTCCACTCCTGCTGCCTCCTTGAAGACCCCACTGGTGCTGTCCAAATTAAGGGTATCACCATCTTTGACAGCCAAAATTACCCAGCATCTCTGCTTTTCAGCTGGCCCCCTTAATAGGTCCTCTATCTGAAGTCAGAGCTATTCTTTAAAAATGCAGACTTGGCCATGTCCTTCCTCCTTGAACCTGCCTCCTGCAAAAAATTCTTAGTTCAAACAAAATGAAAGAGCTCTTCCACCTTTTCCACTCAGCCTCCTGCAATCCCAGATTACATGCATATTTTTGTATTAATTGTGGTAAAATACACATAATATAAAATCTATCATCTTAACCATTTTTAAGTGTAGAGTTCAGTGGCATTAAGCACATTCACACTGTTATGCAGCCATTACCACCATCCATCTCCAGAATGTTTTCATCTTCTCAAACTGAAACTCTGCCCCCATTAAGCACTAACTCCTCATTTCCCTTCTCCCAGCTCCTGGCATCCACCCTTCTACTTTCTGTCTCCATGGGTAGACATAGGTTCCTCATATGAGTGGAATCATACAATATTTGTCCATTTGTGACTGACTTATTTCACTCAATGTAATGTCTTTGAGGTTCATCCATGTTGTAGCATGTGTCAAAATTTCCTTCCTTTTTAAGGCTGAATGATATTCCATTATATGGATAGACCACATTTTGCTGACCCATCATCTGTCGATGGACAGTTGGGTTGTCTCCACTTTTGGCTGGTGTGAACAATGTTGCTGCAAACAGGGTGCACAAGGATGTCATGCTTTCTCAGGGGCTACATCCCACTCAAGTGGTCCAACTCAAGTGTCTTCCTCTGCAGGTGGCCCCTGGACACCCCTATGCCTTCTGTGAAGTTTCCATCTTACCCTATTCCTCTATCCCAGCATCTTATGCTCTCACTTGTTTAGCTTCACTGCTCAACTGCAAGACATTGAAAGGTAGGGTTAGGTATGAACCTTCTGTTACCCCAACAAATAAATGTGTGTTGACTGAATTAATGAAGAGAGAATATGACATTATAGGCAACTTAGTGATGACTAATCTTAAAATTCATTTTAATCTCTAGTCTCACCCCATCCCTCCTACCTTAATATCCACCCCTTTTTTCTCTTCGGAACCCCAACATCTATTATGCCTTTGTTCAATTGTTAGGGGTCTTCATCTTTCTGACCACAGCTATTTTCTGCATTTATTGAAAATGCTCACTGTCAGATATGCCCAGTAGCTGGGTGGGTGAGCCAGGGGCATGGGGCTCCACAGAGCAGGTTTCTTGCTCTGGAATGATGATGATGCCTTTGTTTGAAGAAATTTCATGCTTTTGTTTTGGTACAATAAAATGTGAAACCATTCACAATGGGAGAAAATATGGTAAAATAAATAACAGAAACCACTTTTCATTGATGTTTAAGGTCATTTGACCTGACCCTATGTCTCAGTGGTCAGCCCTTTGGCTAACTACTGATGGTACAAAGAGATTACTTTTGCAGTTATGTGCTGATTTCCTTATTTGTCAATTTCCTTGGCTTTATGTTCTTGAGTTTGCCCTGGACCTACAACAAAAGCTTGGTCCATCAGGAGAATAGCACCTATTTGTCAATAGTCAAAAAAAAATACCCAGGAGAGAAGCACTCACATATCAGTATGTTTTGCAACAACAGCCTATCAACTCAGCCTAACAGAGATATTTATTTGACCAGCACTCAGCCCAGTGGCCCCTGTCCTTCTGCAAATCTTGCAGTACTACTCAAAAAGCAGTATCTGCTGCATCAAAGCTGGAAGGGTATTGCCAAAGGTTATAAGGAATCCACCTCTAAAGGTTAACAACGGTCCCTGTGGTTACCACTTCCCGCTTTCCACCCCACGTCTCTATCCCTATTTTTAAATCACTGAAAGCAGATGGAGGGAACTGTACTTTCCTTCAGTACATCACCGGGTGATAGCTAAGGTTATATATTAAATGACCTCCTTGGGTGCCAGTTTTGTAATAAACCATTTAGCAACTAGAAAGTCTGTATGTTTGTGCTGAGTAGTTATTTATTTCACTGAGATTACAGAACTCTGAACTTTCAGTGTGTGCTATTTATTGTATTGAGCTGTGTTTAAAGGAAATCTACTGCTTTTTCATTGACAGGAGTCTCTAGCTAACAGCACTTTAAAGAAGTGGAAAATGCTCAGTTATCACCCAATGTGAGCGGATCAATAATAGTTTAGTAGTGTCTGATAATTGGAAGAGCTGTTATACACAAGAGCTTGTATCTCCTTGAATGACTCTTATCAATCTATTGTCCACCATCATCTGATAATCAGACTGAAAATATGGTGGGGAATTTTCCCTTTTAAAATCAAGCTTGTGAAAAATGTTTGAAATAATGAAAATGATGGAAAAAAACCCTCATTGTTCAACTCAGCAGGGAGGAAAAGTCAGGAGCTGGGTGACTTTCTGTTAAACAGATGAAAACTAGTAGGTATGGACTGCATTGAGAGATGCATCGAGTGATGTCAGAGGGAAAGTTTTTATAACGTTTAGATGGTATGTAAGAAAGTCGGTGGTTAGTGCCTGATGTCATCCCTGTTCTTGGGTTGATAGAAAGAGAAAGAAGGCCTTTCACATCTTCCCCTCCTTTACATCCTGGTCAGGAATCACTGCACATGAGGCCCTGTGTGGTCAGCAGACCAACAGCCATTACCCAGGAGTTCTGATTGCACCATGGGGTTTTCAGAGAATCCTCTGCTGTGGGCCTCAAAGACATTAACAGTGTTCTATGACATAGTCAGGAGGCATTTGAATTCTATCTAAAGAGATGCTTTAGCCTTTGTTGGTGGTTAAAAGTAGACTGTGGAGACTTCAGAAATCTTTTTTGGTTAATTCTTCACCCAGTCAAGGATTTATCAAGCCCTGCTATGGGTGAGACACTGTTTTGGGAGCAAGATCCCAGCTGTGATCTGCCACATGTCTGAGGAGCCTCATGCCCGGTGACAGCACACTTCTTGCTCTAGAAAAGTAAGGAGGAAGCAATAGATGGTGCTGACTCACTCTCTAGGCCTGTGAGGCAAAGAGTGCTGTCTGGACTCTGAAGAGCAGAGAACCCATGCGGGCTCTGAGGGTCCTCGCTATGGTGGTAGATATGACTGTTACCTGGTTCCCAATTTGCCTTCTGCCACATGACCTGCAGCACCTCCCTAGACACAAGGCAGAGCCTGCATGGATCTGGATGGCTTTGGCCACCAGGGGGTCAGCTGACATGATGTGGTGATGATTTAAACTTATGTGGATGGCCTTGGGCTCCTGCTCTCTCTCACCCACCTTGAGGACAATACACCCTTTATGTGCCTCCCAAAACTGCATGCAAGATCAAGATCATGGGAGTTCTGTGCTGCTTCTTGGGAAGAATCCATCTTCTGTCACATCATTAAATTTGTCCCTACCTAGAACCTAAGATGAGGTTAGCTACTTCTGTAAGTGATCACAGCTACCACTTCTCCTTCCTTCAGAAAGAACTGGCCAGAATAAAACAAAATGTGTGTGTGTACATGTGAGCATGCTTCTGCAGAAATAATCTCCACACTTACATGTGGGTCTACTGAGGCCATCCAAGAAGGAGGCTTCTCTTCCAAGTCCTGCCCTTCAGTTCCATCTGCCATGCTCTCACCTCACCCTGAGCCTAACGGCACCCTCCCATGGCACACCTTCTCCCTGAGCTTGTATGAGTACATAGCCACCCATGTGCACACACCCATGTGCACACAAATGCATATAGTCATCCACATGTGAACATGCCCACATGTGTATATACTGTACTTGTGTACATGCACATATTGATGCATGCACACATTTGTACTCATTGATGGGCACACACCCACACACTCTTACCTAAGACAACAGGAGAGCAGGAGCCAGTTCAAGGCCCATTAGGACACACTCAGGAACAAAACCTAACTCTCCTCTGACCCCAGTTATATATCCATGGGCTGACTTTAGCTCTACCTAGCAGACACTGCCCATTTACTGTCTCCTTCCCTTTCTGGTCAGCCTTGATGGCTGATGTACCTGAACCATTGTCACTAGGCCCCACAGTTTATTGGCACCACTCTTCCTACCCCCAACAGCCTATTAAAGCCCCACCCCTGCTCCATCAAGTTCTAATTGACTCCCTCACCAGCCTGAGTGACCTCCTGCTGTGACAGAAAGTCAGACTATGGTGCATACAGCCCACAGCCACCTAGAGTCTGTCCTGCCCAGCCTTGCCTGGTGGTCAACTTATTTACTGCCCCAGTCAATGGCCTCTCCATTTCCCCCAGTGGCAAACTGAGGTCTTCGCATTGGCCCTAAGTGTCCACTCAATCCACCTCTCACCATCTCACAAACCTTGCTTCCCTGTTCATCTGACAAAGGGGCTTTCAGGTTTTATGTTCCCCTTCTTACCCTCAAGCTCTTAGCTCTTTGTCACTCCTGTGAAATATAGTCTCTGGTCTCCCAGCCCCACAGCCTCCCTCATCACCCACCTGTGGTTGTAGTTCACTGTTTCCTGGTGTGAATTCAGCTTTGAGTCAGCATGCTGTGCTGGTTTTGATGTCCATGTGTGATCAGCTGAATGACTGCCCCAAGATGTCCATATTCTTAATTGCCTGAATCTGTGAATGTATCCCCTTATGTGGCAAAAGAAACTTTGCAGATATGATAAATGGCAGGGATCTGGAGATGGGAGATCATCCTGGATTACCCAGGATAATCCCCGAGGATCATTCTAATTACATGGGTCTTTAAAAGCAGAGAAATTACACAGCTTTGGTCAGAGAGAGAGAGATGTGATTATGGAAAAGGGTCAGAGAGATTCAAATGTGATGGCTGTGAAGATAAAGAAAGAGCCAAAGGCAAGAGAATTTGGTGGTGCTCAGAAACTAGAAAAGGCAGGAAATGAATTCTCCCTAGAGCCTCCAGAAAGAGCCAGTCCCACTCACAGACCTTGACATTAGCCTCTATAGACTCATGTCACACCTCCAACCTCCAGAAGAAAATGGTATCATGTTAAGCTGCTAAATTTGTGGCAATTTGTTATGTAGCAGTAGGAAACACATGCCTGTGTATTCCCCAAACCTTGTCAGTTCCCAGCATGGAAAACGTTCTCAATAAATCTTTGTTGAGTCAGTGGGGGAGAGAAGGAGCTCACCACCCCTTCTTTCTTCTTGAAACTTATTCAGGGTTGTGTCCATGAGCTGCTCCACTTTCCACTCTTCATTTTCTCAACTCCCTGCAATGTGGCCACTACTAATGGTGATATCTTACCAAATGTTTTTTCTCATCTGAAACTAGGGCTGGGGGGTGGGCACTCTGTCCTCTGGGAATTTCTCTTCCCCTCATGCTTTTCTGTCTCTGTTTGCATGCCCTTCCTTTTTTCCTGGTCCCAGACCCACACAGTCCCTCCCTCCATTTCACTCCCTCTCATGGCTCTCGCAAGACCTCTGAGGTGATGACTCCTGTTTGTCAAAGCCCAGTTGTGTAGATCTTGGCCCTCTGGTCACACCTCACTGGTTGTGAGAGACAAGCATGGCATCTCAAACATGGTCCAATTATGCTTCTACCAAGATGCCATGATGTCTCTGAGCATTTCAGACTTCCTCTTCCTCAGGACAAATGGTTTTAGAGTATGGTCAGCAAGGCAATCTGCATTATTCCCCATTGGACTGTGAGCTTGAAGAGCAAGAACCATGGTTAGATCTCATGTACCCAGCTTGATGAATATACAATGAGCTCTGTGGCAGTAGAACTGTTTTCTAGAATCATTACTTTCTAAAGTATGACTCTGCATATTACCAAATAACTTCATGATTAAATACCTTTAGGTTGTGCTGGTGTTTCTGGAAGACCTTCTAGATGGTAACTCCCCAAAGGATATCTTAGTGCTTCATTTGATAAATCTGGATATTGCCCCCAAGTGTGGATTTTGTAGACTTTGTGTTTAAAGAGATGCCAATGTGTTTCCTAGCTCAAAATCTGTTGTGCAATTATTTGCTGAGGATTTTCTTCAAGGAAGGACTGTCTTAGTCTAGGGGTTGCTGAAGTTCTAGTAGGAACTTCTAATGAGCCAGAACCCTATAAAGAAACCCAAGGTCATGCATGTTTTTCAGAAGATGAAGAGTCTCTCTCCTTTATAGTTGGCATCTAACTCAATGAGAGGGACATTTACTTTTCCTTTGACATGTTATTCTATACTTTTCAAGGTGGGAAGGCATTCAATAATAAACATCCATGAGTTTTTCCACACCATTCCTTCTTCTGGAACTCCCTTTTCCCTGATTTCATAGTGTCATTTCTTCCCCAAGGCTGAATTAATTTCTCCCTCCTCACACCCATTTTGATCACTTCTTGATTATGGCTAACATAAGTTGCGTGAATCTGCTTTCTGTGTTTGTCTCATGGGAGGACCACTCTGTGAAGAGCTCCTCCGTGTGCTTCATGCCACCTGAAGCACGGTGTTGTGAAAGCACAGGCACCATCACAGGGTTGAGTTGAAGTAATCAGTGAAGCTTCCTCACCTGGTGCATTTCAGGTTGGAAGCCCTCACCCACTTTGGGTTTTTATGTTGAGATTTGTACTTTTATTTTTTGTGTTTTATTTTATTTTTTGATTCAATCTTTATTGTATTCTTTTCCATTATCATTTAGTTCCCTTATACCCCTCTTTCCTTAGCAATAAAAAAGAAAAAGAGGAAAGGCACTCATGGAGAGTTGTACTTTGGCTGCTTCCTGTCCTCTCCTACAGTTAGTGTGGAGGGCACTAGTGCAAAGGCATACCAAGTGAGGGTGCTAGTGTGAGATACTAGTGTGCAGAATACTATGTGAGAGATAATAATTTCAGCTTTCGAGGGGTTTATGTGCCAATGGAGGAAACTGGAAAGGGAATCAAAACCCTGCAGCCAATGAGCACATCTTCTTCCCTGTGTTCATAAGGGGTTCTAGAATAGGGTTTCTAGAGGATTCTGCAGGGTTCCAATCCAACCTCAGTCTTAGCCCTCAGAGAAGATAGACTTGCTGCTCCAAGTTGTTGTTTTCTGAAAGCCTTTCTGAGTGGCCACTGTTTGGTGTGTAGCAGAGTCCACCAGATTCAGCACTCTACCCTGCTGTGGAGAGCGGAGGCAGAATTTACTCCCTGAAGAAGCCTGGAAGATAAGCAGTTTCTCCATCCACAGCTTAGTGATGACATGGGCCCAAACCTGGCCGAATCTCAGAGTCTAAGCTCTTTTAATGCTAACATCTACTTTTAACTGAACTTTGAGAGAGAGTTGGTCACAGAGTGGGAATAACATAAAAATGCCTTCTAAACCCACACCTGGATAATGGCTTGCTTCTACTGAGGTGATGATGTGAAGAGCCTAATGGTCTCAAGGGTTATAGTTCAATTTTTAGTGTTAACAGCTAAGTTGGAACTAGTAAAGGCAGCAAATAGCTGTCTCTATACGTTTATTACTAAAAGAAAGGATATTTTCCAGGTGCTCTCCTTCCTGGGAGAATGCCCACACCTTTCTTCCCTCTTGGGTGTGCATTCCCTAAATTTTTTTAAAAATCATTTTTATTTGTTATTCTATTACAGTTGTCCCAATTTTTCCCCCTTTGCCCCCCTCCACTGATCCCACCCCCTACTCACGCAGTCAATTCCCACACTGTTGTCCATGTCCATGGGTCATTCATACGTGTTATTTGACTAGTCCCTTCCCCTTCTTTCCACCATTATCACCCTATCCTCTCCCCTCTGGTCACAGTCAGTCTGATCCACATTTCCATGCCTGTGGTTCTATTTTGTTCATTAGTTCATTTTGTTCATTAGATTCCTCATATAGGTGAGATCATACAGTATTTTTCTTTTACTGACTGGCTTATTTCACTAAGCATGATATTCTCCAGTTCCATCCATGCTGTCACAAAAGGTAGGACTTCTTTCTTTCTTTTTGCTGCATAGTATTCCATTGTGCAAATGTATAGTTTTTTGATCCACTCATTTACTGATGAGCACTTAGGCTGTTCCCAGCACTTAGCTATTGTAAATAGCACTGCTATGAACATAGGGGTGCATAAGTTCTTTTGAATTAGTGGTTCAGCATTTCCTGAATTCTAAGGAACCCCACAAGATGAGAAACCAGGGGAACAGTGGGCAGCAGCAGCTCATCCCAGGCTAACCTCCTGAACCTTCTCCAGGGCCACTTTCCTCTGACTTTCCAGTGAGCTGCCAGTAGCCCCACCTTGACTCATTCCTTTCCTATAACATTTCTAGAGTGCCAATGCAGTCCTGCTTAGTCTCTCCCCTGGTGCTTCTTTTACTCTAAGCCCTTCCTTGTTTCACTGTCCTGAGCTATAATAAACATACTTTCAAAATCAAATTTAAAAGAAGGATATTTTCCAATCTCTGCCTTTTTATCTCTTTGCTTAACAGAAAATTTCTATTTTTTCATACACTTATGAATAGGTATAATACTATTCTTTTTATGGAGAACTTTTAACCTTAGGTCAATACTTTTTTTCTCTTTTATTTTTCTGCTTTTCATAGAGGGAATACATATATGTATATGTTTTGGAACAAAAAATAATGCACGTCCAATGAAACTCATGTTTAGTAGCTATTTATAGCTGGTAGACTCATTCTTTTGTGACCCTGTTTTAAGGCTATTAATTTGAATTACTTTGACAAGATTATATGTAATTTTTCCAATTACTGTCTTCATTAATAATCAGTCAGGCGCATCCTTTAGTAAGTTTTCAGGAAATCCCATGGCTCCTGAGTCACTTTCTACTATCAGAAGTTTAGTCTAGTTTAGCCCAGTTTAACACTTCATCTTATCTCCTGCTTATGTGCTCTTTCTCCCACTGAGTAAGGAAGGCCTGAGGCATGGAGTTGGGACGTAGTGTGGTTCTATCTCCTTCTATATTGAATGACAAGAAAAAAAAAATGAGACAAAGGAGACCAAATCCCTTTTTTCTGTTTTTCTTCTTCTAGGTTTCTGTCTTGACTCTGTTGGCTGTGGGGAGTCACGCGAGGCAGCTATCAGATGCTCACTTTCTCTTGCTTTGGAGATTTCACTCCAGTTGGCTTTTCTTCTGGGTAGGGACCCATGGGATGGTTTGAGCCCAGTTCCCTCCATCAATGTTACTTGCTAGGGCCCCCTGGAGAGGAGGGAGAGACTTCCGCCACAGGGCCATCTCCTCTGTGTCCTGCCTTATCTCCCTTTCTCTTCGGCTGTGGTTGTCATGGAGGGGTGGAGGTGAGTGGGTGGCGAAGATTCTCTACCCCTTCTGGAGGAAATTATAGCCTCAGTACTCCCAATGACCAAACATTGCAGATGGTCAGTTTCTACTCAATGTCCCGTTACACTAATAATAACTTTGATCATGTATATGTAGTGAAGATAAAATTGCAACCAAGAGGGAGGGCTGTGATCTCAAGCTTCCTGGGCACTATCTTAGACTTGCTGCATGATCCATCATTCCCCCATTAGCTTACCTCTCCAGTCTCCAATTCCTCATCTATCAGGTGAGGATTCTGATGACGCTTAAATCATATCCTGACAGTGAAATGCAAAGCCTGGCACATAATTATTATTCACTCTCGGCCCTCACCTGTCCTTCTCCCTGCATCGTTTCAAGTACAGAGTTGAGAAGCTGGACCGTTACTAGGGTAGCCTTGGTCCTGGGATCCTGATGGTCTCCATTATGGTAAAGGATTAGGAGGTTGTGGTAATAACACACAAATATGTATCATTGCACAAAATATGCCCTGGTTACTTCTGTGCATCACCAAGAAGATGCTTAACCTGAGGCAGTGCTACTTGAGTGGGATTTGTCCTCTCTCCTTCCCTTCTCTCACCAACTGCTTGCAGAGCTGTTTAGAAAGCAAACCCTGCCCAGGTCATTATCCAAGGAACTCACTCAGGTCCTGATAAGGCCAAGGCCTCAGGACTCTGCCAGGCCTTCTGGGCCTTCTCTTTATAGGAAGGTTATGGGTCTGTGTTCTGTGTAGTCACCTGGCCCAAGGGCAGCCCTTCTGGGCCCTGTTTGCTATTGACCCATTTCCTCATCTCTGCCTGGCAGACTTGGTGAGTATTGGGGCTGACTCCAGTCTAGAACTGGTTAGGAGAGTGGAAGCTGAGCAATAAAAGTGGGGAGCACCCCACCCCCAGAGGCAGGGAGGTGTTCAGCATGTGTAGCCTACAGTGCTCTGGACCCACTCCTGAAAGGTGTTTGATATAGCCATTTGCAATTTGTAGCTCTGCCCATGTTGTGGCAGCCCCCATAGCTTCAGGAGCCCTCCTGGGAGCCCTGATTTTGTGTGGAACCCTCAACTTTGAAAGCCTAGGACTGGGGGTGTTAATGTTGCTTATGTAAGTCTGCTTGAAAAAAGTTTCCTGTATTTCATTGACTGGAGCTCTTTGAACAAATTGGCCAGCTGTAGGGGAAGCGGCTGCTCAGTGAAGCTAATACAATGGAAATGAATGCCACCCAGTCTGGTCTCTTGGGGAAATATAGCAACAACTGGCAAAGCAGTTTCTTAAAATGCATCTCACAGCCAGCAGCCTCCTTCAGAGCCATTCTGGATGCAGGAAGAGATGTTTAATTAGGTGGCTTAAAGATGGTTGGGCAAAGCTGACTCCAGAGGCCATGCAAAGTGACTGTGCAAATATAGCATATGTAATTGGGGAGACTGGGAAAGATAGCACACTGTAAATTAGGATTTGGTAGAGTTCGTGTAATAATTTTTAAAAGACAATTTAACAAATATTGATTTGCACATTCCGGCCTTATGTGCAGTAATTCCACATTTTGTAGGCTTGTTATCCCATATACATCATCCTCAAAATTAATTGTGCATTCTCACTCACGCTGCCCAGTCCTTTGCTGACAATATTTTAGGGTCTCGTTCAGCATGCATGATTTGAGGAGTGTATGAATGGTAACATTTTGTGTTTACACTTGAAAGTGGTATTAAACATTCCTGGATGGGGAAAGATCTATAGGAAGTGCCCCCTTATGACTTGGCTTTGTCTTAACTGAGGGCATTTGACTCTGGGGTGAGAATGTCCTTTGCTTTCTTTTAGCCACTAAAGGGTTTTGACGGTTCATTATGTGGATTCAGTGAGTAAACCTGGTAAGGCCAGAAACTGCTTTTATAATCAGGGACCCAGATGGTTGGAATGCCTGCTGCATTTTTGAGAACTGCGTGCTACATTTTGAGAACTGCGCGCCCCCACCTCCCTAAATTGCACGGAGAGAAAAAGATTCAGCTTCAGGCAAACCTGAACTGGTCAACTTGTAACCTAGACTGGTCAAGATTTGGCAACCGATTCCTAGCCCCCTATTGCCCATCACCATCTCCCATCACCAGCCCAGGTTTGGAGAGAACAGAAAAAGCCAGAGTCCACGGTGGATTCGGGACCTGTCTGTGAACCACTTTATGGTGGATGTGCACTGCCCAGGGCCATGGTTGTTGATGTGCACCTCCCAGCCACAGCAGGAAGAGCCATGTGGTTTCATTGAGCTATGTGTCAGGTTCCCTACCTGAATTGTTTTTTAAAAACTCATGCAACCATTCTTTGAGGAAGGGAAGTCAAATCCTAACCTAAAAATGAGGAAACTGAGAGTTGGAAGGCCCAGATGGCCACTAGCTGTCCCAGGTCCACATTCAGGCCTTTTTAAGGACTTTAGACTTGTACAGCGTGGCCCTTCTCATTTGTCTTTGTGCCTTCAAGGTCACTTCAGGGCTCATTAGACTGCATTAAGGAGGCCAGAGCAAGTTTTCCTATCGTCCTACTATATATTGTAAAATAGAGGCTACAAAGACTTAGGAGGCAGCCCTTACTCTCAAGGAGCTTACAGTCCTACTAGAGAGAAAGGCACATGGCAGTAAAAAGATAACATCACAATATTTTGTTTTACTTTGGGGGAAAGCAAGTGATTCTGACAGCAGAGTATAGCACACCAGGGAGGAAGGTGTGTGAGTGTGGAGGTCATGGCACAGGTGTGCTCTAATTGCTGGCTTTGGGGGCAGCATGGTAGATGAGGGGACAGAGCACATGCTTATCCCAGCTGGGTGAGTGCAAGGAAACTTCCTTTATAACATGATTGAGGGTCCACAGTGTGTCAGACCCTGTGCTGGAAGATGATGTAAATTGAGCAGGGCTGCCACTAACCCAGAAAATGCCTATAGTGCAGATTAGACAAGGCATGATTTCTCTGTGTGGAAACAGCTGCATTTATGCCAGGGTGAGTGGCTTGGTGAGCAGAGCCCCAGCTAGATTTTAGCCCCATCTTGGATGTCCTCACACTGTGAACAACCTCTACAGCTGTGCACCATGCATCTGAGTGGTAGACTGCAGGGTCAAAGATATCCTGTCCTGGTTCTCCTACAGGTCCCAAACAAACACTCAACACAAAATATTCCAAATTGTGCTAAGGACAATGAAGAACCGTGTACTGAGAAAACATGCCTAGAAGGATTTCTCAGGCTGGGAGGGCATACTTAGGAGGTGCTATTTAAACTGAGACTTGAGGAAGAGAAGGATCCAGGTCAGCTTAGAGGAGAGAAAATGATATTCTCCAGAATGACTGAATAATTTTCTCAGGGGCCTGAAGACAGAAAGACCTCAGTGAATTTGAGAAACTGAAAGAAGGCTGGTATAAAAATTTACATCTAGAAGGCTTCTGCATAGGAAACCATCAAGATGAAAAGGCAACCTATAGAATGGGAGAAAATATGCTTAGATATCTGATAAGAAGTTACTATCCAAAATATATTTTTAAAAACTCATACGACTTGCCTTCTGGTCAAAATGGTGGCATAGGTAAACATAGCTTGCCTCCTTTCACAACCACATCAAAATTACAATGAAAATATAAAACAACCATCACTCAGAACTGTCAGAAATAGAGTTGAATGGAAGTCTGACAGCTGTGGAATTAGATACAACCACATCCATTCAGACTGGTAAAAGGGATAGAGGCAAAGAATGGGCTGTTCCCAAATCCACATGTGGTGGATAAAAATTTAGGAGGGTTATTTCAGGGGTAAGGAGCCCCAGCCCCATACCAGGTCCCCAGCTCAGGGTTCCAGTGCAAGGAAGATAAGTCCCCATAACTTCTAGATGCAAAAAGCAGTGGGGATTGAGTCAATGGAAGAAACTTCTGGAGTCCCAAGCAGTTCCTCTTAAAGAACCCACACATAAACTTACTCAGAATCGCTCACTCTAAGCTCCAGCACCAGCATCAGGGTAGCAGCTTGAAAGGCATACAGGCAGTGGCATACAGGGAGGAATTGAAGTGTTTGGCATCAAAGTGGGAGATGAGGGACAGCTTTCTCCCAGACAGAAAGGGGGAGCAGAGGCCATTGCCCCTTTTCCGAATCTTCCCCCAACAGAACCACAGAGACTGCAAGCAGGTGCCAAATCTGAGACTCTGTCAACCTGGCTAACACTGTTTGCCCACCCTGGGGATCCCCAGAGACTCCACCTGACTCAACTTACTGGCCACCCAAGATAAGAATGGCTGGTCTTGGCTCATGCTTTACAACTTCCTAAATCCTATCAAACAAGCAGCCAGCCCCAGTGAACCCCAAGCCTCAAGCCCCATACCTCCTGCTGAGTGGCCCCAGGCATGGCACTAGCAGCAACCAGCCTAGATTCACACCTTGGCTTCACCTAGGAATCTCTAAGCACAGCACAAGTCACAGCCATCTCTTTATAGCTCATGCTGGGTGGCCCCAGGAAGAACACAGGTAGGGGCTGAACTTGGCCAGCACCACCTGGGAAACCCTAGAACCTGCACACCCAACGAACAGCTACAGATGATGTTGGAGCACCACCATGCTGCCTCTGCACAGCTGATATTCTACAGAGAGTGGAGGTTCACAGACAATGGTTACAGATAGCCCTTGCAGCTAACTGGACTGGGTAAATTCCTCCTATCAAACTTCTAACAACAACAAGGTTCATCTATAAGAGGAGTGTGTACTCAGCCCACATGGAGGGCACACCTCAAGTACCCAGTCTGGATGAAAGGGGAGGCTGTGCCACTGGACTCTATAGAACACCTCTACATTAGGCTGCATTATCAAGACCAGGAGTCAGAGCAGCTCTAGCTAATACCTATCATAGAAACAAACACAGTGAGGCTGCCAAAATTAGGAGACAAAGAAACATGCCCAAATGAAGGAATATATAAAAACTCCAGATAAAGAACTAGACAAAATGGAGATAAGCAGTCTGTCAGATGCAGAGTTCAAAGCACTATTTATAAGGATGCTCAAGGAACTTAGTGAGGACCTCAACAGCATAAAAAAGATTCAGTCAGAAATGAAGGATACACTAATTGAAATAAAAAGCAACTTACAGGGAAAAAAACAAGAGTAGAGTTGATGAAGCTGAGAATCAAATTAATGATTTGGAACATAAAGAAGCAAAAACAACCAATCAGAACAACCAGAAGAAAAAAGAATAAAAAAAAACGAGGACAGTGTAAGCAGCCTCTGGGACAACTTCAGGCATTTCAACATTCACATCATAGGGATACCAGATGGAGAAGAGAAAGAGCAAGACATTAGAAATATATTGGAAAAAATGATGAAAGAAAACTTCCCTAATTTGGTGAAGGAAATAGACATGCAAGTCCAGTAAGCACAGAGTCCCAAACAAGATGGATGCAAAGAGGTCCACTCCAAGATACATCATAATTAAAATACCAAGGGTTAAAGATAGAGAAAAGCTGAAAAGCAGCAAGAAAAAAGAAGTTAGTTAGCTACAGGGGAGTGTTCATAAGACTGTCAGATAATTTCTGAAAAGAAATTTTGTAGGCTAGAAGGGACTGGAAAGAAGTATTCAAAATCATGAAAAGCAGGGAACTACAGCCAAGATTGCTCTACCCAGCAGGCACCATTTAGAATAAAGGGCAGAAAAAGAGCTTCTCAGAAAAGAAAAAAACTAAAGGCATTCATCATCATCACCAACCATTATTATATGAAATGTTAAAGGGACTCATTTAAGAGAAGGAATATCAAAACTATGAACAATAAAATGGCAATAATTATGTATTTATCAACAATAGAATTTAAAAACAAACCAAGCAAACAAGAAGAACAGAGACAGAATCATGATACAAAGATCATGATGGTTGCCAGATTGTAGGGGACTTTGGGGGAAAGAGTGAATTGGTGAGGGGATTAATAAGTACAAATTGATAGTTACAGAATAGCCATGGGAATGTAAAGTACAGTATAGTAAGTGGAGTAACCAATGAACTTATACACATCACCTATGGACATGAACAATGGTGGGGGGATTGCCTGAGGGAGTGGGAGGTGCTGGGTGGAGGGGGCAAAAGGAGAAAATTGGGACAACTGTAATAGCATAATTGATAAAACATTATTAAAATAAAACTCAAAAACTCAAATGCAAAAAAAAATTATATGTATATGACTTCCAGCAAAGATGGAATTCTAGACAGAAACACTGCATCTCCCTCCACAACTAAGAAGGAATACAACTATCTCAAAACTAGAGACAATCAGATGTTCCAGAAATTCAAGCTGCATGGAAGTCCAACAAAGATATAAAGAAGAAATACTCATCCAGACAGGTAGGAGGGGTGGGGTTGGGGTGGAAAGGATGTGGTGTAGTGGTGGCAGCAGTGGGAGCAGTGGCAGGCTGGTGGAAAGCACAGTCACACGTTTTAAAAAGTAAGGGGGGAATACTTGGGGTGTGTGCTCCCAGCACCAGACCAGGCCACACAGATCACGGTTCTAGTGCTAGGGAAAATAAAGCCTCATTACTTCTGACTGTGCAAACCAGTGGGGTTTGGGGTGTAGGAATAAACTGCCGGTCCCAGCAGAGTTCGCTTGTTTAAAGGGGTCCCACCATCCTAGAATGTCCACAGACCAACCCACTCTGGGAACAACAGCCAGGGCAATAGCTAGAGAGGTGCCAGTCCCATACAGAAGTGGGAGAAAGGTCCGGAAAAGGGACAAGTGCTGAGCAAGCAGCATCGTTCCCTTCAGATCCCTCCTTCACAGACAGCACCACAATATAGTGAAATGGGTTGCCCTGTGCTGATGAATACCTAAGGCTCCACCCCTTATAACATAAGAGATGTGACAGCTCTACCTAAGACACAGAGGCAAACAAACACAGGAGCCTGATAAGATGAGAAGACAAAGAAGTATGGCCCAAAAGAGGGAATGGATCAAGGTTCCAGTGGGAGAACTAAGCAACAAGGAGATAGCCAACTTAACAGATGTCGAGTACAAAACACTGGTGATAAAGATGCTGACAGGCTTGACAGATATGATTAAATATGGCAAATGCATAAGGGAAGAACTGAAGGCTGTGCTAAATGAAACAAAGGAAAATCCACACAAAGCCAATAGTGAAGGGAAGGAAACCGGAGTTTAAATCAATGATTTGGAACATAAAGAAGAAAAAAACAGCCAACCAGTACAGAATGAGAAAACAAAAATTGAAAAAAATGAGGGGAGGCTTAGGAACCTCTGGGCCAACTTTACACATGCCAACACCCAAATCATAGGGGTTCCAGAAGGAGAAGAGGAAGAGCAAGAAATTGAAAATTTATGTGAAAAAATAATGGAGAAAACTTCCCAAATTTGGCGAGGGAAATAGACATACAAGTCCAGGAAGCACAGAGTCCCAAATAGCTAGACCCAAAGAGGACCACACCAAGACACATCATCATTAAAATGCCAAAAGTTCAAGGTAAAGAGAGAATCTTAAAAGCAGCAAGAGAAAAGAGGAGAGTTACCTACAAAGGAGTTCCTATCAGCTGATTTCTCAAAAGAAACTTTGCAGGCAAGAAGGGTCTGGCAAGAAATATTCAAAGTGATGATTCATTTAGAATGAAAGGGCAGATGAAGTGCTTCCCAGACAAGGTAATCAACAAGCCATTATTATATCAAATGTTAAAGGGACTTATTTAAGAAAAAGAAGATCAAAACTATGAACATTAAAATGACAACAAACTCACAACTATCAACAACTGAATATATAAAAACAAAAACAAAGTTCAACTAAGCAAACCAGAATAGAAACAGATCATAGGTATGGAGATCATTTGGAGGGTTATCAGCTAGGAGGGGGAAAGGGGAGAAATGGGGAATCATTTGTACAAAATAGGGGCAAGTTAAAAATAATATAGGAAAGAGTGAAGCCAAAGATCTTACATGCATGACCCATGGATGTGAACTAAAAGGGGTGGGATTGCTAGAGGGAAGGAGGGGTACAAGGCAGAGGGGAGGGGGGCAAAGAGAAAAAAATTGTGACTACTGTAACAACATAATAAAATATACTTAAAAATAAAAAATAAAAATCTGATTAAATAATGGTCAGTGATTCTGAATAGACATTTTTTCAAAGAAGACATATAGATGGACAACAAGTACATGAAAAGATGCTCACCATTCCTAATATTCAAGGAAATGCAAGTTGAAACTGCAATGAGCCTTGGCTGCTGTGGCTCAGTGGATTGAGCATTGGCCTGAGAAACAAGTGTCGCTGGTTCGATTCCCAGTCAGGGCACATAACTAAGTTGCATGTCAGGTCCTCATTTGGGGACGCGTGAGAGGCAACCACACAGTGATGTTTCTCTCCCTCTCTTTCTCCTCTCTCTAAAAATAAATAAACAAACAAATAAATAAATAGAATTGTTAAAAATAAAGATTAAAAAAATTTATAAAAATAAATAAAAAATTAAAAAATCGCAATGAGATATCACCTCATACCTGTTAGAATGGCTATTATCAAAAAGACAAAATATAACAAGTGTTGGCAAGAATGTGGAGCAAAGGGAGCCCTTATGCACTGTTGGTGCAGCTCGTATGAAAAACAGTATGGAGGTTCCTCAAAAAATAAAAAAACAGAGCTACCGTATGATTCAGCACGTCCACATAAGAGTATTTATCTGAAGAAAATAAAAACATTAGCTCAAAAATATATATGCATCCTCATGTTCATTGAAGCATTATTTACAATAACCAAGATATAGAAACAACTTATGTGTCCATCAATAGATGAGTAAAGAAAATGTAATAGACACACACACATACACTGGAATATTATTCAGCCATAAAAAAGAATGGCATCTTGCTGTTTGCAACAACATGGATGGACCTTGAGGCCATTATGAAAAGACTTATTCTGATGATCATTTTGCAATATATACAAATTTGGAATCATTATGTCGTACACTTGGAACAAATGTAATGGTATATGTCAATTTTACATTCTTATTGAACAACTCTTAGTAATAAAGTAAAATAAGTGACTTCAAATTATTTCAGGTGATCTTGAAAATGAAAATCTTTGCTAGAAAAGGTATTATGGATTAAGTAAAAGCAAAACCTTTACATTAAATGTAAATTTTTTGATACTGCTAAAAATTTTTACATTGGGATTTTTTAAATGAAAAATGTTTTTAGTTCTACCAGATTGGTAGAAATCAGTAGAAAGAGATTTTAGAAGGAATTAAGAAAACAAATAGAGCTCTTCTACGGCTTAAGTTGCCTTCCATTTGGGACAAAGTAGGTGACAAGCCCACAGAGTTAGGGTTGAGAATCTAGAGGAGGATGGAATTAGTCTTTTGCTTAACAAATGTAATTAAGCACCTACCAGGTACTAGAATATGGAGTCAGGAACGGAAAATACACACTTGAGCTGATTAGGACAATTTTACTTAGAAAGAGCTTCTAAGTAGCATATAGGAATTGATGTAAATGAATTGTTAAGTATGTCACAGAAATATTTTCTGTAAGTAATGTTGACTGGGCCTAAATTGTGGGCCAATGGGGATAGGCTACACTAGAGCCTGTGGGATTACGTTCTACAAGATATTTATTTCAGGGTAATTAATTATGTGTTTTAACAATACATTATCATTTCTTGTATTGGTTAGCTTGATAATCGTCGTCGTCGGCAGCCGTCCGTCTCGAGAGACGATGGTGTAGCTTCTTAAGAGTCTATCTGCACTGCCGAGAATGGCTGTGCAGTCCGACTCGGGAGTGACATCGTATCTGTCTCCTCCCGTGTTGAATTGACATCTTGCGATGACGCTGAAGCTACAGAGCCTGGGCAGGGTGATATGGAGGGTCTGCTGTTGCCCATGCAGCAGACCCCCCCTCTCTTCGCAGCTGAAGGGTCCAAGGGAAAGACGGAGTCAATACAGCTTGGCTTCAGGTGCGCCGCAGGAGTTGCCGGTGTTGACTACAACGTCAAACCGCCTTAGGGACTCCGGCTCTGGATTTTCTGTCGGGGTTTACTCCCTTAGCCTTTCCCCTGAAGAGGTATGCCGCAAGGCAGCGGAGGTTTTTTGGAATCAGAGTTTTTCTTCTCTGTATTAATCAGTATTTAGATGTAATTACCTATTGTGGCATAATTGTTGATGTCATTAGCTTGATAATGATGCATAACAAATTACACCAAATTCACTGGTGTCAGCAGCTTCCTAGTTTTCATGTATGTGCTGGTTGGCTGGGCTAGACTGATCTAGGCTAGGTAAGTGGATGGATGGATGAGTGGGTGTGTGGATGGGTAGGTGAATGGATGGAAATATGAATTGATGGGTGGGTTGATGAATAAATGGGTAAGTAAATGGTTGAAAACGAATGAAAAGGAGACTGCATTCTCGAGATTTTCTCAGTATCTCACTAAATGCAAATCTCTCTATGCAATTCAAGCATAACAAGTTCTCATAAACCTATGATATCTTGAATAAGATTTTATCCAACTTTTGCATTTTTGCAAGAATCATTTCATATAATTCTTAGAAGAAATTTATAAGTTTTATACTCTCTCCATTTTACAGATAAGGATACTGAGGGTGAGTCACATCAGAGCTTCTGTCTATGTACTTCACACCTACAACCACACCTGCTTTCAGTGTCTGACACGGGAAAATACTGAGTCTGCAACAGCAGACGTGGGATGGGCTGGGCAGTGTCTGGAAGCAGTTGTATGTCTGCATCACTCCTAAGCAGGATCGTAAGTGCCCGTGTCTTGCCTGATGCTGAAGGCCTGGTTGTCTTTCTGGGACATTCTCCCTGATCATCATACATTGTAAACATGTCCCTCTTGCTTCTTCTCTGTGGCAGATCCATGGAGAACAGCTTCAGAGAGACCATTTCTCTCTCACTATTCTAAAATCTTCTCCAGAGATTTAGTGAGTGCTGAGCTCTGTGCCTGGCTGATGTTCCCTCTGTGGCCTGATCATGATCAGTGACTTTATTTCCAGTGTCTCTCATGGCCATGTTATACTTTGCAAACCACTTTGAGAACTGATCTTTACAGACCCCTATATCTATTTCTGAATACTGCAGTGTTTTTTTTTCAGAAGTGAGCAGAAATTTATGAGAGACTGTCTGTATTAAATGTAACTCCCAGATGACATGAGCAAAATGAAACTACTGATGTCCATGGAAGGTATTAGTGACAGGCATAGACAGAAACCAACTTGAACTGGTGTAATTATAGGTTCACAGGCAGGGCTGTCACCTTCCTCCTAAGGCTGCCCTGGCAGTGTGGCCATGAGGAAAGCAGGCACTTCCTGAGCTGCTGGGATAATAATACACCTTATATTTGTTTGAAATAACCTAGGCACAAGAAGTGAGATTAATGATACATCCATCCCCAGTGTAATCACTAAAATTAGCAGAAGCAAGTTGCATAATGCAATTGGTAAAAGTCCTTTTTTTCCTGGTGCTCCTGAGTTAAGCTGGATGGTTTGGGTAATGAATAATGCTAGGCCTGTTAATGAGAACAGGAATGTTTAAATGGGGAGGCTACTAAGTTCTTTGCTAATTATTATCCACTAGTTATGGAAGAATGGCATTTGAGGTAAGAAACTGCTCTCGTCCTCCTCCTTCCTCTCTCTCTCTCTGCTTCTTCACCAGGCATTTTATAAATAGGGGGACTTAAAGACATAACTCTTAACAGAAAATAGGAAGAGCAATACTCCCTAGAAAAATATACAGCACATCAAAGACCACACACATAAGGGGAGTGTGGCTTCATTTCTCTCCTCTCATGGCTGCAGACACCTGACACAGGTAGGGGATTGATCAGCTCACCAGCATGAGACTTGGGGTTTTGTTCATCTGCAGTTTGTGTCCCCTTCAGTTCCATGTCAGATCATCAAAATCAATTTCCTTTTGATTTTTAAAAATAATTTATTTATTTGTTTGTTTACTTGTTTTTTATTTTTAGAGAGAAGGGAAAGGAGAAAGAGAGGAAGAGAAACATCTCTGTGTGGTTGCCTCTCACTCGCGCCCCCAACTGGGGACCTGACACGCAACCTAGTAATGTGCCCTAGCTGGGAATCGAACCAGTCGAACCAGCGACACTTGGCTCTCAGGCTGACGCTCAATCCACTGAGCCACAGCAGCCAGGGCCCTTTTGATTTTTGCAACAGCCAAACGGGTCAGCTAACCAATGACAAAGAGCGTTATTCATGGCAAAGAGATTGTTGCATTACAAGTACAATTTTGTAGGAATTTAATAACAACAAACAAAACAACCTTAACCAAGAACACAACTTTCCTGCATTATTTACTACCTTGAGTGCTATGTAACAGTCCTTGCTCAGGCTGTCTTCAGAATAGAAGACTGTCTTCCAAAAGTGACATCCATGCCCACATTGGGCAGTATAGTGGTGGTGACTTTCCTCGTGTGGCCTGCAAAGGATTTTATCTTCCAATTTCTTCTCCCTCCCTCCCTCCCTCCCTCCCTCCCTCCCTTCCTTCCTTCCTTCCTTCCTCTCTTCCTTCCTCCCTTCCTTCCTTCCTCCCTTCCTTCCTTCCTTCCTTCCTTCTTTCCTTCCTTCCTTCTTTCCTTCCTTCCTCCCTCCCTCCCTACCTCCCTCCCTTCCTTCTTTCATTCCTTCCTTCCTTCCTTCCTTCCTTCTGTCCTTCCTGCTTTTCCATCCACATGGGATGCTATGGAGTAGGTAGGGAGGGTGGTGGGGTGGGGGTGGGGGCCCCAGTGTCAACAGCCCAGGACCTACTGCTGTTTGCAGTGCTCCTGGTCTCTCTACAGGGCCAATTTGACCATAAGTGCAAAGCTTGGGATGAACCTTGAAGTTCTCTTTATGAAATGGGAGATGTTTAAAAATTAAATTTTATTTTTTGTAATCGCCTTCCAAATCTATAGAAAGTGAAAAGGTAGGATCTCACAAGGACTTCACTTTTTCTTTGAATTTTCTCCAGCTTTAACAACACATCTGACTGGGGCAATGCCATCTTATTTCTAGTTGATTTCTAAATATTTCTGATCACACTTTACTTACTCCAACAGATATTTTTCACATTTAACAATTTCAAATCAGATATATCTTACCATAAATGACACTTTACATTTATACCTGGCCACATTCTCCTTTCTTAGTGGTGTGTCTTATAACTGACAGATTCTTCCACTTAATTTAAAATATTATTATGGGGGTGGTGTCCTAGTTCCCTAAAGATGAAGTTAGTTCCTGGTGCTCCATTTCCTGGGAAACACTGGAGTCTCCTATGAGTTCTTGATGCCCCATTTCCAGGACAGAGACAGAGGAGTGGTGCTCTAAAGCCTGATTTTTAATCTCTGTACTGATGATCATTGTCAAAGACAATCTAAACACCACCAGTCTTAATTTTCCAGGATTTAGTATTACTCTGAAGTGTGCGTGTATTATTTTGGGGTCACTGCTGAGTAGGTACAGTGCTTTACTTTACAAATTCCAAATCCTTTTTTGGAAGATAAACAGGATTATCTTTTTATTTCATACTCTGTTTGCTACTTTGACCAGATTCCTTCCTTTCTTCCTCCTTTCCTTCCTCCCCATTCCCCCCTTCCTCCCTTCCTTCCCTCTTTCCCTCCTTCCTTTCTCCCTTCTATGTGCCTTCATTTATTCCTTTCCCATCCCCTCCTCTCCCCTGCTGTCCCCTCCTCTCCTTTTGCCCCCCTCCCCTTCCATCCCCTCCCTTCTTTCTTTCTTTCATCTACCGAATTTCTTCCCTTTTTTGTTTAAAGCTGCACTTCTGCCAGGCCCTGGATCCTGTTGCCCTTTGTGATGTTGCTATGTGAATACTCCTCTTGGCCTACATCAATTGTATGTTGGTTCTTCGTTAGCTTGTTGCCCATAACAGCTCTCTCCTGTCCCTTTTTGCTGAAAATAAAATGTGCATTTTCCTGATTTTTAGATTGGAAATCTGATTGAGATTTAGGGCTGCCTCTGCTGATGGATTATTTTCTGAGAAGGTCTTGCAAGCATCCTGTCTTCTAATGGTCTTCTAGGCATGATCATTGGTCACACAAGTTTCCTTTGCTTCTTGGAAACCAGGTTCCTGCTAAAGTTCCATTTCCCACCGTCTTATCCCCTCTGCCCCCTGCCCCGAGGGCATCCATGAGCAGCTATCTTAGGCCAATGTTTCTCTTAGGGAAAAATGAACACTATCTTGATCACTGGAAGCCCCCTGCTACCATCCTGTCCCTAAAGTCTCTTTCTTACCTGGGATTGAAAGCGGAAGGAGAAAAGAGCCTGCTAACCCAGGGGACTGTGAGGTAGGGCAGTAAAATGGTTCCTGGTGACTCCTATGGGGTTGTTATCCTACACCTTGGGTGAGCAATAGAGATAGCTCTCCCTTGGTTGAGTGGAGGGGGGACCAAAGAATCTTACGAGAGCCCTTTGGACCTGTGGACATCTGACTGCTAAGGAATACACTCAGCCAGTGGCCGCGACTGGCACTGCTGGTGTCAGTCGACCTTTGGCACTACTGTCTTCTCTCATAAGAGAAGAGGAGCTCCAGACATCATTTCAGGAAGGCACACCTACCAAAGGAGGCAAAGGACAAAGGACACAGCTGGAGGGTTCTTCAATGTGTGAGGGAAGCTCAGGTGAAGGTCTTTCATTTCCCATGGGAGTCCCTCAGGTCCTTCTTTGGTTTTCTGAATTCATAGGTGAATTTTCCTGGAGTTGATTTCTGACAGATCGGTCCATTGGTGTGGTTTTCCTGCACATCTTCCAGTGTACATTGACAGACAAAATCTCCTTGTATAGACTTGTAGAGGAAAAAGGAAATCAGAAGAGGTGTCAGGCTTCCAAATTGGAGCCTATTTTTACATAAGTAGTTGAAGGTAATAAGGTCTGCTTCTATGTAACTCAAATTTTTTTGCTAGGCAGCTTTAGGGGAGGGTATGCCTTATGCCATTGCACAATTAGTAATTGGATTTGGTGGCCTTTGCATCTCAACAAATCTCCTGCGGGCCTAGAAATTGCCACTGTGCTTAATCCTTCTTATAGAAGAAACCATTTTTGTTTTTTTTTTAAGGGATGTTGGTGCCATCCTTCTTCTGGGGCTTAATTTTCTGTAGGTGGAATATTAGAGTTTGGGATTCTTTGGGGAAAATCTTATATTTTGTAACAAAAGGAAAAATGTCAAATTAAACAACAATAAAGAGATTTGGAAGAATTTCAGCTTTTAAAAAGGGCCTTCTGCTTTCCAATCCCAGGAGAAAGAGGTTTCCTTTCTCTTTAGAATATTCAAAATCAGAAAACATTAGAGAGAGTTCTAATTTTGAACACCACTTTTCTTACTGGCATTTTTTTCTACAGATATGGTTTAAGTGTTTCTACTGTTCGTGATTTTTATAGCCTTAGTTTGTACCGTGTCATTAAAAAATTACTAAATGAATCTTCTTTATTTACTCTGAAGGCAAAATACATTCATTCTCAGGTAATATTTTATATTAATGTTTATTTGAAATTAGATACTGCTTTTGTTTTTACTAAAAAATACATTGAAACAGTTTTAAATAAAATTTTGGTACTAGCACTGTGAAATATTTTACAGTATAAATATTACAGGAATGAATTTTCACTTTATGTATTTTAGTGCTATCATTTTTTTCTTCCTCTGTTTAGCTGACCCATTTCTAAGGATCTGCAATTAGCAATGCTAGAGGCTTTGGTGGCTGGAACAACGAGGTGAGGAGTTTTTCATTTTGGGTTCCGTTGCATTTCCAGCTTTTGCGTATAGATGGCACTTTTGACTTACACAAGAGCATTGCCGATCAGACCTTCGCACTGAGAAAACACTCACAATGGTCTGTCTCTGTATAAGTCAGAAATGTATTACTGTTCATGTGGAGGCTGGAGAAATTAAAATTAAGCCTCTCCGAAGACAGCACTATTGCATCTCTCTAAATGCTAAAACCTTAAACATACAACTACCCCAGGTATGAAAATTAGTACATTTTATTGTTTCTATGATTTTTATTATGCTTTGGTGCATGGTAATCATTGACTGGAAGAGCAAAAGAAAATGGTGTAATGAAAGTTTGATTTGAAATAGTATCGTGTGGGGCTGTGAATGTTTTTAGTGACTAATTTGTTGTGAAAGGCTCTTGTAAATATCTTGGTTTACTCCCCTTTTTCTCTCATGTGCACACACGTGTGTGCAACTGTATGCGCGCACGCACACACACACACACAAGGCTTATAGACCCCTCACACACAGAGGGGGAAAAATCCGGCTGTTGTCTTGCAAGTGTTAGTTATCATATTAATTAAAATCTGGTGACACGATAACACCACCAGCTGTGTGGGAAAGCGAGGGAAATTAACAAACGTTTGATTTGTTGTCTTGCTAATGTGACACTTATTATACAGGTCAGAGTAAAACAATACCTCAGCCAAAATATGCTAATGAGGCGAGGAACTGTTGCAGTTGTAAAAACATTGGTGTTTATTATAATGAGGCAAAATAGCACGTTACCTTTAAGAGAATGAAGTGATCTTTGAATCCAAAAACACAACTAAGTTTTTAAACAGTATGTTGTTAGAAGTAAAAATAAAAAAAGTGCATTAACTTTTCATATGTGAGTTTTGAAAAGACAACGTGAAAACATAAATTTGCTGTTTGTTTTAAAAGTATTTTATTAAGATAAGAAATAGTGAATTCTGCAGAACATTAGCATATTGCAAATGCTGTTGTGTGCTTTATTACCAAGTAGCCAAATTTATAAAGAGGGGGGTGATTTAAAATTGGGTTATGCTTAAAGAGAAAGAGTAATATTCATTTATTCATTTTGGAGGTTTAAATGCTTCTACTAAGAGTAAAAGTGGAAATTGTTGTTAAAAATAGTATAAACAGAAGAATATAATTTTAAAGGAATCTGTTACCCCTACACGCCCCTTCCCCCCTCACCCCGCCCCCTTATTCCTGCAATAAAGAACAATTGGACACTTTCTCAAAACACTGGCAAACTTTTTCTATCACACTCCAAATCAGGGGTAGGAACTCTCTGTGTCTCTGTGTCCATGGGGTGGAAAGAAGATACAGAAAGCCTGAATTCGACGTAGCTCATATCATGCATTTCTTGGAGGTCATATTCATCATTTTGCATTTACATTCTCACAAGAATATCTGATTTTTGTCTTCCCAAAGGGATCTCCACATCAGTGCTTTTTCATCCACTGTTATCTTCTTCAACCTAAACAAGAGTTTGTTCCCTTTCTTCCTTCCTCCTCCGTTGGTATTTTGCCCAGGCTACTGAGATGGGGTGTACGAAGTCAAGCATTTGTTTTACAGTCTTTGACCACAGATTATGTAGATTTTGCCCGAGAGAACACTAGTCATTGGGAACTGAATGCTGAGCGTGCCATCTAGATCAAAGATCAGATGGTAGGGCTGGAGGGGGCAGAGACTTCACCTTCTCCAGGGGGTGGGGGTGGGGAGCGTGATGATGGAAGCCCAGGAAAGGTCAGGGCAGCAGTGACTCAATTTTTCTACCTGAACAGCCTGAGCTCGGGTGGAGGTTTCGTTCCCCCCAGGGCTCTATCCTTTGGAAGTGTGAATATTCTTCTTAATACTGGTCCAGAAGCCATGTGACTACAGTGTGTGTTTACCTGCCAAATTCACCTGTGAACCTCAACACTGACCTTGGGTCTCAGCTGTGATGATTGCAGTTTCTGACTTGCATTGATCACTGTATGTTCTTTTGGCAGAGGAAAAATTGTTTTGTATCTGTCTATCACAATATCCTGAATAATTCCATTCAAAAAAGAAAGAGTTGATAATTAAGTCAAAATGGCAATTTCCGAATGCTGAGGGTGCTGGCAGGGTCTGGGCTGTAAGTTGTAACTTTAGAAATGCTGCAATAACAGTTTGCTTTCAAGCTGTGATTTTGAGCTATATCGAGAGGGACCCTTGTCATTGATTAAATCTATATAAATAAACACGTCTACTTCTGTATGAGAGCAAAACGCGATTAGGTTCAAAATATGACACTGTGTACACATATTCTCAGTCATTGGGTGGCAATTTTCAACTCTGTTCAAATTGACAGAGCATGGAGAGATTAGCTCACCAACAAAACTTCCTTTTCTCTAAATCCAGTAGCTTTAATTAAGCCTGCGTGACAGAACTGGCATTTCAAAATACAAAGACATTTAACTCTGACAAAAAAAAAAAAAACAGTTTATTTAGCTTTGAATAAATTTTTTTTTTTTTTTGCTTTGAAGAGCTTGTTTTTTTTTTCCTAAACATTAAATTATTAATGAAAGAGTAAAAGCGATAAATGGAGTACAGTAATAAATGTTACAGTTGTGGCTGCCAGATACACATTCGAAGCAGGAGAAAATTTCCAGTGTTCTTTAGTTTGTTCCCTTGTGCCCTGGGAGGTTTGTATAGATTCAGGAAGCAAGCTTTTGTGTAAACTTCCCACCTTGCGGTAATCCGGAGCATACCCATAATATGTTCAGTGACGTTAAGAAGAACCAAATCAATAACAGAGATGTCCAGGGTAAGATTTGAATCTATTAAATAAATGCCATCCAAATACCATTATATATATTAAAAAGAACACTTAACGTTGATGAAAAATCAAGGTATATTTTTCTATTAGAGTAAGATGATTGAACTGGAAAATACACCATTCAAGTAGCATTACTAAATAGTTTCTGAGTCTGATCTCAGCAGTCCCCCTTTACTACCACATTATAAAACTAAAACTAAAAAAGAAAAAAAAGGAAAGACAAGAAAAACCCATTTGTAATGGCTATTAGTGTAAGGTGAGTCCTCATCCAGCATTATAAAACAGTCTGATTTGTCCAGACTGTGTTAAAATTTATTAATGTATTTGGGAAAGCCAATGGCTGGTTACTATTATGTACTTAAAAAAAATTACAAATCACCTGAAGAAAGGATGTTGAGACCTTGGATGTCCTTCTATTCACTTCATGCATGTAAACCAACAGGAATATTCCATGGTAGGAACTGTACAGATTCACCTTAGGAAGAAGGAACCTAGGCACGTTTTAACAAAGTCCTGTGACAGATTTAACACAGTTGTGGCCAAATGTGCAAGGCTACCAATATCAGCTGTAACCAGAACATTTGCATCGTTCATTTTATACTGTTGTGTGTGTGTGTTTTTTTGTTTTTGTTTTTTAATCTAAGTAAGAAAAATAGCTAGCCTCAGGCCAATTTACACTCTGATCTGAAAGAATTCTGTCAGCTGGAGAGAGCTCTTGCCTTTGTTTGTGTGTGTGTCTCTCTCTTTTAAAAATATTCTCCCTCTTTTTTTTTTTTTTAAATCCACCCTCCCTCGGCTTTTCAAGCTCTCTCTTTCTGACTCAACTCAATTAATTGCCGAGAAGGCCACCCAGCCTTTTACAGAGTATTGTCCTGCACTTCACCTTGCTTTTTCGGGAGGTGCTTAGAATATGTCTTTGATATCTGGCTACTGTACCTCTTTCTAATTACATTAATCTGTGTAATTATGCTCACGTTCATTTAATTATTCTTTGCATAAAACCTAAAACAGTTTATTCTCACGACACAGCAGATTTTGTTCTGGTTTTCAATCTGCCTAAAGAATTTGAAAAACTATTATATAAAAATAGACAATATTCCCAAGCTTCTAGCCTTTCAGACAGCACATCTCACTGGAATCACAAGCTATTAGATGCTGCTGCACTTTACAATTCTTTACAGTTTTCAGTTTTGTCTTGATCCCATTTATAACTATGTAACATAAGACTGAGTTAACCAAACCTGCTTTTGTATATAGAAAATAGAAATCTTTTATAATTAATTGAGAAAGGTATTATTCAGTTATTTCCTTACCCAGACATTTCTGACCTTCTAAATGTTAACTTTTGCTACTCTGTCTGCCAGTTACTCCCTAGCCCTTTTATTTCAATGGTAGTTAAAATGAGCATGATTCGGGTTGCCCTGCTCCCATGCCTTGGTAACGTGGCATTAATTTTTATTTATTTCCTCTAATTCTCCACAAATACTGGGAAGGGTGTGGTATAGAGAAAAGAAGTTCAAAACATACCATTTGGATTTTAAGGACAGTTTTTGAAAAAGAGCAATTTCCATATATCAACACTTTGTGGTGTGATCCATGAAACATTTTGATATGATTTAGCAAAAACAGCTTTTGCATCAAGAGCGCTATAGCCACCTTATCTGCATATGTAAAGAATGCAAAATGGAATCACATTAGGTATAAATTCAATGCAAAAAAGGATGCCCTTCGTTAATGCAACATTAGGGTAGGAAATTCAAATGCACAAAAGTCATAAAATTCAATGTTCCGGTTCTCACAGCAATTACATCTTGGTCACATTTGCATAGTTTGGCATTTTATATATGCTGTGAAGTTTCCTACCTTAAGAGGGAAGCACCAGCTCTTTGCTCAGCCCAGCAATCAGTAGGAAGGAAGAACTGGTAACGATGAATAAATTGTGAAACGTGATTTTTCTCAGTTGAATCACAGTTTGTTGTTTCCAAACTGAAACTGAGGGTAGATGGATCTTTTCTTTTTTGAAGAAATGCCAGTTATGATACTGGGCAGAATATAAACCACAGGAGAAGATCAATGAACCCCTCTCTGTCCATAAGAACAGGTAGACTCTGGTTGAGGTGTGATGTCTCTTCTTGATTGTCAGTCTAAACTGGTAAGGTTCTTCAGGAAGGCTGTTGATTTAATAATAAATGGTTTGGATACAGGTTCATAAGGCCCACTGAAGTCACACGTTGCCCACAGCACAGGCCATTCGAGCAAAGTCCTAGCCCTAGAACAGAAACTTACGATGTGCTTACATGGGGTGTAGCAATAGCCTGTTAGAATAGGACATGTTCTCTCATTTGGTCTTAATTCTACTACTCGTATATTTCCATTTCTCTGCTCCGACTCCACAGTAGTGGGGTGTTCTTACTCTCATCTTTGGACTGAGGCTGAAGAGGCTGCCTTATCCAAGGTCAGGGCTGAAAGAACTTTGAATCTCAGAGTTCTGATTCTGAATTCCTTCTGCTTTCACTAGCAGCTTTTGGCCTGCTGTTTGCATGTAACAAACAGAACTCTGTTTTGTGGAGGTGGAATCTGCAAGGCTCTCAGCAGATTTTGGTGGGAGGATGGGTAAGGGAACTGTGCTATTTAAACATTGGTCACAAGTGGACTTTGAGCCCAGCTACTCAGAAGGGACCACAGAACCACCCTAGAGAATTCTATCTTCTTTGGCAGCCTCTCTGAGGTGCCAAGAGAGTGAGTCATCTGATGCCTCCACACCCAACATCAGGAAGAAGCCAGAGTCCCTCTGGGCCAAGCAGATGATTAAAATGCCGGCAGAGATCACGGCAACCTCGGGATGGGGGCTCTCGAAGGATAGTTCTCTCCCTGGAAGGAGCCCAAGCTCTCCATTAGTACATTAAGGGCCAAAGTAGTGTCCAGAGGGCGATTCAGGACACACCCAAGTGCTTTTCCATGAACTGCTTTCAGCTCATGCAGAACCCAGCTGATGGCCGCAGGAGCCCCTGCTTCTCTCGCCACTTCCCCTGTATCCCTGCCTGTTCTAGCCACTCCATCCTCAACACCAAGTCCTGGTTCCATGCTCAACTCCAAAAGTGTGGGGGATTCCTACTGCTCAGCACATACAGAGTTATTCTTTCAGATTTTTATCTGTACCAGGTTTCACAAGCAGCCTCTCCTTTGGCGACTGACTACCTGGCATAGCGTCTTTGATGCATTGTTATGCTGGCAGAGATTCACCTTCCAGGCAGGAAAGGGTGGAGTGGAGGGTTAGAAAGCCCTAATCTTCTTAGAAAGTACTAGCTGATGAGCCCCAAGCCTCCATGCCCTGGCACTGGGGTTCTAAGTCATGGTGCCCAAAGTCCACCTTCCCATTTGGCTTATGGCTTATGGTTACCTCTGCTACCTTTGCAAATACAAAACAAACAAAAATGTGTATGCAGCTCAGGTGTGCTAAGGAGAGCCAAGCATCAGTGTATATGACCTTGAGAGAGCCTCTGTCTCTGTGCCTGTTCTATAATTAAAGAAAAACAAGCAGAGGTTGATTATATCTGCCTCAGAGACCTTTGTGAGGATCACAGTGAAAAGCCACCCCAGATGGGTGTCCTTGTAGAGGGACCCAGGTTTCCAAATAGGGGTTAGGTGAAATCACTCGGAAGCTGTGAGAATTCGGGTCTTTTGTCGACAGGTAGGAGTGACTAAAAGAGATATAGGGTCAGTTTGTCTGGATGACATCTGAGAAGCACAGCTAGGACCTACAGTCAGACTGGTATTTACAAACTGAGCCTGTTAGCCTTTTATTCCTTCTCTTTCCTCCACCCTCCACAGGAAGCCATAAATCAGGAGCTAACACCCCACCCATCCTGGAAGAGATTCTATTATGTGCACTTGTGTCTTATTTCATTTTTAAAATTATCATACAGTAAAATTAGTTTTTTTTTTCTTTTTAGTACATAGGTCTATGAATTTTAACATAGGAATAGATTATATAATCACCACCATACCCAGGATGTAGAACAATTTCATCAGCTCTAGACTGCCTCCTGCTGGCCCTCTACAGTCACAGCTCTGGCAACCAACCACCTCTGTCTTCCTGGCATGTGGGAGTTTCAGTTCTAAAACTGAGAAAGTCCCAAAGAAACCAGTACATGTTAGTCACCCCATTACATAACCCCTAACTCTGGGAACCTGGTCTCTTTCCCATCATTAGCATCTTCAGCCTCTGAGGCCTTGTTTCTTGCTCACCATAATGCCTCTGAGGTTTATCTGGGTTGTCTAGTCCGTCAATAAAAAGATGGTTGCTCTGACTGCTGAATAGCACCCCATGGTATGAATGTACCACAGTTATATTATTCATTTCCCTGCTGAAGGACATTTGAATAGTTTCCAGCTTTTGACTTTCATAAATAAAGCTGATAAGAATATTTTTCTTTGAATGGAGAGAAGTTTCCATTTCTTTAGGAGTAGGATGGTTGGCCATAGGGTAAGTGCATGTTCAACATTATGAAAACATGCCTAACCTTCTTCCCTGGGCACTTGAGATGCCACCAGCAGTCCCACAGTTCCTGGGATATTTATTAAAAAAATTCTAGACTTCTAGCCAAGTTGGAGGCGTAGACAGACACTCTGCATCTCCCTCCACAACTAAGAAGGAATACAACTACCTCAAAACTAGAAACAACCAGAAGTTCCAGAAAATAAAACTGCATGGAAGTCCAGCAAACAAAGATATAAAGAAGAAATACTCATACAGAGAGATAGCAGGTGCGGAGCCAGGGCAGAGAGGACGCGGCATGGTGGTGGCAGCAGTGACGGAAGCAGCAAGCCAGCAGAAAGCACAATCACATGTTTTAAAAAGTCAGGAGGGACACCTGGGGAACATGCCCAGTTCCTTACCAGACCTTGCAGTCCATGGTCCGAGCACTGTAGAAAACCAAGCCTCATTGCTTTTGACTGTGCAGACCAGTGGGGGTTGGGGTGGAGGCAGAAACTGCCAGTCTCAGCAGAGTTCGCTTGTTTAAAGGACCCCCACTGTCCTAGAACATACGAAGACCCACCCACTCTGGGAACAATGGCCAGGGCAGCAGTTAGAGGGGTGCCAGTCCGGTGCGGAAGTGGGAGAGGTGCCTGGATAAGGGGCGAGTGCTGAGCAGGTGACATTGTTCCCTCTTGGACCCCTTCCCAACATACAGTACCACAACGTAGTGAAACAAGTCACCCTATACTGATGAATCCCTAAGGGTCTGCCCCTTACAACATAACAGGAGCGACAGCTCTACTTGGGACACAGAGGCAAACAAACACAGGAGCCTGTCAGAATGAGGAGACAGAGAAGTATGGCCCCAAAGGGGAAACGGATTGAGGTTCCAGTGGGAGAAGTAAGCGACGAGGAGATAGCCAACCTCACAGATGAGGAGATAGACAACCTAAAAGATGTAGAATTCAAAACACCGGTGATAAAGATGCTCACAGGCTTGACAGATGTGCTTGAGTATGGCAAACACATAAGAGAAGAAGTGAAGGCTATGCTAAGTGAAACAAAGGAAAATCCACACAAAACCAATGGTGAAGTGAAGGAAACTGGGGTTTATATCAATGATTTGGAACATAAGAAAGGAAAAAACAGTCAACCAGTGCAGAATGAGGAAGCAAGAATTGAAAAAAATGAGGAAAACTTCCCCAATTTTGCAAAGAAGATGGACATACAGGTCTGGGAAGCACGGAGGGTCCTGGGCGAGCTGGACCCAGAGGGGATCACACTAGGATGCAAAGGTGAAAGATAAAGACAGAGTCCTGGGGGCAGCAAGAAAAAGGCAGACAGTTGCCTAGGGGTGGGGTGGGGGTGCCTATAGGACTATCAGCTGATTTCTCAGAGGACACTTTGCAGGCAGGAAGGGACTGGCAAGAAGTATTCAAGGTGATGAAAAGCAACCCACAACCAAGATTACTCTATCCAACAAGGCTATCATTTAGAATGGAAGGGCAGATGAAGTGCTTCCCAGACAAGGTGAAGCTAAAGGAGTTCATCATCACCAAGCCATTATTATATGAAATGTCAAAGGGACTTACTTAAGAAGATCAAAACTATGAACACTAAAATGACAGCAAACTCACAACTATCAACAACTGAATCTCAAAAATACAAACAAAATCCAACTAAGCAAACCAGAATAGCAACAGAATCATAGGTATGGGGATCATTTGGAGGGTTATCAACTGGGAGGGGAAAGGGGGAGAAATGGGGATATGGTGCAGGGACTAAGAAGCATAATTGATTGGTACAAAATAGACAGGGGGAATTTAAGAAAAATATCGGAAAGGGTGAAGCCAAAGAACTTATATGCATGACCCATGGACATGAACTAGGGGCTGGGATTGCTGGTGGGAAGGTGGGTACTCGGCAGAGGGGAGCAAAGGGGAAAAATTGGAACTACTGTAACAACATAATCAATAAGATATACTTAAAAAAGAAAAGAAAAGAAAATTCTAACTAACAGAAACTGAGTGGGGTGGGGCATGAGTCTTGGAATCAAATTTAGCCTCTAGAAGACCTTGACCTAGATTGGCAGGGACTTCATGGAGAAGGTGCAGGGAAGTCTGCCAGGGTGGAAGGGCATTTGGGAAGAGGCGAGAGTGCCTCCGAAGAAGAAAAGCCAGAGAGGATCCCTTTCTTTACGATTATTGAGGGAAAATAAGAGAAGGTAGTTTAGAAACCAAAGGGCAAAAAAATGGGAGGAAAAGTACCATAATAAAAGCAGACACTGGCCTAGACTGAACAGGGTTGCTGGGGGTGGGGGGTCGGGCAGTCTCCAAGCTTAACTTAAATTAATTATAATCTTTAAAATTAACTTTAATTAAAATGGATGAAATACTGCAAGACAAACATTTTGAAGACTGGTGTGAACCTTGGTCAGTTCCTGCAGAGGCCCGGGATGAGTGGCATTGTAAGGCAATGTGGGGTTTTGTGTTAGTTAGTACATGGAATCTTTTGTGTTACTCAGTCTTCACTCACCAAGCATCCATCTCACAGGTGTGGAAAATGGCCCCCTGTCCATTCTTAATTGTGGAAAATGTAATTCCCTCACTAGCCAAAAATTAACAAAAGTAGCACAAATAAAAATGTGATGACTCGGGTGCACTTCCCTGAAATGAAATTGTTTTCTTGCATTTTCAGTAAGCATAAAGTGGGCAGTGGAAATGAAAACAAGTCTCTTTATCTTTTAGAGCCAGATCAGAGGTTATTAAACCAAAGGAGTGCACAGAAATGACAGGAATTTAATAAATATGCAGAGGAGAGCTGAATAAATGGGAAAGGAAAAGAAAAATATTTAGAAGAGAAAAACACAGGTCAGAAATCTTTTCGAAGCCCCCTTTAATTTGGCTCAAGTACATCCACATGAATATCAGATAGGATTAGTTCCAGTTTGCTGGGTTCTCAAACAGCTGAGAAATAGGCAGCAGACACAGACTCCCGGTGACCCCTCCAGCTCTGTTCAGCACCTTTGTTTTCATATGAGGTTAACTGAAAAAAAAAAAAAAAAGAGAGAAATAACCTTTAGCTACCTAATCCACTCACTTATTTTTTCCCTCCTGAAAAATGTAACTTAAATAATAACATATGTATTCATTTGATTCTAATTTCTAATGATAACCAAAGCGACATCCAATTTAGAAGACAGTATCAAAGTGATCCAAATACCTAAGTGCCCTTGTAATTAAATTTACTTTTTATCAAACACTGCTTAATTGACCATTGTCTTTCTCTCAGCTGCCTTAGGATAGACGTGGCTTCCAGCCGGCTGTGGAGTCGCTTATCAAAGGCTGGCGGTGGGGTTCTCTTTCTCCATCTGCTGTGCCCTCGGTCCATGCAGGGGTTTCCCACAGCCTTGTGGAAGTGTGGAGCATTTGGGGTGTGACAATGCCTGGGATGCTTTGGACAGTGGGGATGCTTCAGTTTCTTTGCTGCCTGGACAGTCCTGCCCTGAGAAGACTGTTCCACTGATGTCCTGTGAGCCTGCCAGGGGCCCTGATGGTGCAGGCGTGCTGGAGCCAGGCCATGTGTCTGGCTCGGTGGACAAGATGGGCTGCCCTGTCATCATGGAACTTGATGTGTCTTCTTTTAGAGGAGGCTGGGTGGCCAGACATCATGCAGGACAGGAGAAGTGGCCTGACTTAGGACGTCTGGTCAGACAAGCTCTGGAGCCAAGTTAGGGTTTCGTATTTTATCCTGAGAGTGATGGAAGTCACTGATGCATTTTAGGAATGGGAGTGACACAGCAAAGTATGCTTTCTTTTACTCTTCTGAGAGATCACTTTGTCCAGTTTGCAGAAAATGAATTGGAGGAGGCCTAAAGTGGAGGTGTATTTCTGCCTCCTGAGCAGCTTCTTTGAATGTCTTCAGGCAGATGCCACCCTCAGCTAGCTGAGCAGTGTGCCTTCCTCTGACCATTATTTTTGGCTTAGGGCTCAAAGAAGGACTCACAAAATTCATGCATAAGCCCTAGTGAGTCTCTAGAGTCATGTGCCTGCACCTCAAATGTTAACACACATCAAACACTTTGTGTGCAGGGTGGGCCTGGGACTCTGCCTTTATAACAACCCCTTGGTGAGGTCTATGCAGCTGCTCAGTAGTCCTCACTATGGAGGCTCGGGCAAAGGGATTGTTCTGGTTTTTGTTCAAGTGCCCTGGAGCCTCATGTCATGTTTTATATCAAAAGTTCTTGACTGCACTTTAGACTTGCTAGGGGAACAAAAAAAAAAAAAAATAGACCAACAGAAACAAAATTGCTGGGGACCCTGCTTGCCTGCAGCCTAAGAGCTACTCTGCGTCCCATCTTGGTCAAAAGTAGGGATATTGTAACCTGCAGGTCACTTTTCGAGCTGACACTAACGTATGGTTCTCTTGTATTGGAGAGACCCCAAATGCTGTACTGTTGTAAGGTCTTTCAGGAACAGTCAGTTCTCTTTTCTAGTTCTCTGTTGGCTAGGTGTTTTTAAAGCAATAAAAATCATTAACTCTAAAAAATTGCCTAGGATTAAATGAAAACCCCGATAATCTGTAGAGCAAGTATCCAATGTTCAAAATAATTTAATCATGTCACGTCCATGATACAGTAGAAAGAAATATTTTGAGAGGAAAGATTTGGTTTGAGAGGATAATGTGTGTTGTGTGTATATGTGTACATGTATAAATGTGTGTATCACATGTGCATATGTTTGTGTGCATTTATGTGCAGATATACATGTATGTACATGCACACGCATACACACATGCACAAGTGCAGCACACTCACTGTGTACAGAATGTACACATGTATATACATTCATGTATATGTGTGTGCACACTTGTGTGTATTATAGACATGTTTATGGGTGTGCGCATGCCTGTGATTACAGATGAAGAAATGATGAGAGGGACCATACCAGGGTTGTATTGTTGAGTGTGCTATTCCTTAGGATCCTCCTTGCAGGAAACCCAAGTACTCTGACAATCTTATTTTAGATCCCTGCATGGCTGCTGGGAGACAGTTTGCTGATGAGTGTTTTCATCATCAATTTGACAGGTGGAGAAGTCAGGAGCTGGGCGAGGTTAAGTGGCCTGAGTGGGGTGAGGCCCAAGGCCATGTTGGCATGGTGGCAGCTCTGCCTGTTCCAGCACTCTCTCTGCTGGCCAGCACATAACTACTGCTCTGTGACATTGCTCGTTTGGAAGGGCAGTGTTTATATACTTGCTTGTCAAAACTCCCAGGAGGTTAACTGCTGCAGACTCAGCAATTAGCCTCAGTGGTGCTCTGCCATGAACACAGTGCAACCTTGTTCCTTCCCAGAGACCTCATGCTCTCAGTTAGGGAGACAGATATGCTGAGATCAGGTGATGGCAGCAGACCCACAGCCTCTGAGTAAATTCCTTGAACATTGAGGCAGGCTCCCCAAAATAATATTAGTCTGGGAAGGGCTTCAATCAGAAGAGCAATGTGAGTTTGTGAAAGAGAAAGTGGTAGATTCATGAGAAATAATTGCTCCTTATTCCCTGGAATGTGCTTTAGAATTAGGTCCTTTCTTGTAAATAACACACATCAATTATATGATAAAATATTTTGGGCAGACAATACAGAAAGGAGACAATGCTATGAATACCCATGTGCTTCACCATTGACCTTAACAAGTAACTTGTGATAGATGTTCCTCTCTCACAGTCTCCATTCTTCTTCCCCAGAGAATTGGTATTATTTTTTAAAATAATTTATTTGTTTGTTTGTTTATTTTCAGAGAGAGGGGAAAGGAGAAAGAGAGGGAGAGAAACATCACTGTGTGGTTGCCTCTCACTCGCGCCCCAACCTGGGGACCTGATGTACAACCAAGTCGTGTGCCCTGACTGGGAATTGAACCAGCGACACTTGGTTCACAGGCTGACTATCAATCCACCGAACCACAGCAGCCAGGGCGAGAATTGGTATTCTTAAGATCAATATGCAATTTTAACTTGTAGTTTGAAAATGTTATGTAAATAGTGGCCTGTTGTATAACTATTTTGTGCTTCTTGGTGGGGGACACTTCTAATGATATCTGTGGTGGCATGTAGCTTGTGCTCATTCATTTTCACTGTTGTCTAGTTTTTCATCTCCAGCTGATGGACATGCAAGTAGTTTTGAACTTCTTGATGATATCAGCAGTGTGGTAATGAGTTGCTTTGCATGTATTTCCTTGAGTGAATGTATATGCAAGTTTTACTGGGTATAAAACCACAAGAATTACTAGGTCTTAGGGATGCACCTTTTAAACTTATCTAAATATTGCCAGTTGTCCTCTAAATCAATGAAGAAACTTCAGTGCTGACCAAGTTTATTCCACATCCTCACCAGCACTTTTCATACATTCTACCCTGTTAAATGAAGCAGCTGGCAGGAGTGAGTCATATTCTCTCACCAACTGTGGGAACCAAGTACCCTATTCCCAGTCAATACTGAAGACTGATGGCTCGTGGAAAACCCTGCTCATTAACAAACAGAATATGATACTTAATTTCAAAACAATAAAAGATCCTGGGCCATTTTACTGCTGCTTTGTCTCATCCAAAATGGTTCACATGGGTGGGATAATAATTGAGTGCAGATGTAATTTAGTACTGTAATCACTCCAATTTCATAGATCCCTATTAGAAACATTCTAGCAAAAAGCTAACTTGGTTATAAATATTTGTAAACACAGTCACATTCTCTATGGAGATGTTATAGTTAATCATGCTAATGGGGGGAGGCACAAGTCTTGTGCCCTTGGTAATAACTTTCTTATGAACATAAAAGTATTGTGGGATTAAATGCAACGTAGTAAGATCAACACTCTGGTCACATAAAAGTGACTCTCATAATGTAGCTTTAGAGATAAACTTGAAAACAGTTTTACCAACAGCACTGACTGGAAGATTTGTAAATAGATAAAGAGTTTAAAAAGAACCCATGAAACACACAATTTGTGTGTGAGATTGAATTTTTATGTTGCTGTTTCAATGGTATAGTCTCCCTCCTGTTCTCATTTTCATCTCCCAAATTAACTGAAGACTTTCCTATATAGCTTTCCCATGTAGAATCCAAATGACACTCACTTAGCATTAACCAAGGACTTTTTGTATGCCTGGCTCCAGTATGTGAGAAGTTGTGGTGAATGTTGGCACATCAGCTCAAGTAGGGAGATGTGGAAGACAACAAGAGGATGCTGGCTAACACCATCCAAAGGGCAGGAGCGCTGCAGGAAGGTGACTTCCTAAAGTAGGTTGCTACCTGAGTTGTGTCATGGGGCAGACCTGACAAGGGTATGCTGGTGGTAGGCTGGCAAGAGGGAGGGAGAAGAGGGAATACATCTATGGTGGTAGGGTGAATGGGGCAGGCAGAGGATGTGGTTGGGGAATTGGCTTACCTGGAGTAGAGGGCCAATTGGGGAAGTCAAAAAAATGAGGATGACTCTGGATGGGGAAAAGAGAGAGGTAATGTCTTTGTTCTTTGGCTTCCAGTCTGATACTGACCTTTTTGGTAAAAATGTTAAGTTTTGCTTCATGGATGCCACTCCCAGAGCTAGAGGTGGGGCCAATGTACCCCATCTGCTTGACCTGGGGTGGTCTGTTGTCTACCCACAGTATGGCGGGAGTGATGCTCTGGATTTCCAGGGATACATGGTAGAAATAATAAGCATTTCTTCCTTGCTCTTTTGGGAGGGATATTTGTTCCTGGAGCCCAGTCATCATGCTGTGAGGAAGACCCAGCATGGTGTTGTAAACAGGACCATATAAGGAACAACTGAGGTCCCTCGCCCACAGCCCCACTTGAGCAACTAGCATAAAGGCAGCATCAACTTCCTAGCCAGGCGAATGAGCCATCTTTGAAATGAACCCTCTGGTCTCAGTAGAGCTGTCCCAACTTTCACCATATAGAGCAAATGAGCCATTCTCACCAAGTCCTGCTCAAATGATAGGTTAAATCAGATAAGGAAATTCCTGTGATCGAAGCCATTCAAGTTTGGGGTGGTATGTTATATAACAATAGATAACGGAAAAAACATCCTTTACAAATTGCCAACAACCTCATATTGATTACTTTACCCACTTCTACTTACCTATCCAGAGGTAGAAAAGAAGGTAACTTTAGAGGTTTGTTGTGGTAGTGGCTGCTCTCCTATCAGAATGGTCCACAGGAACCAGCTAAATATAGAGCTGACAATTTGCATGGGGATCAGCTCAAGCCACTGGCCAAGTGGTAGTGATGCAGGAACACACAGCTCAGCATAGATGTCACTCTCTTCTAATGCCTAAAATCCAAGGCTCATCAACCTTAGTTTATCTAAACCCTAGGCATGCTGTCAGTTAATTTTAGGTTTTATTATGGTAATATCCAAAGTAGAAACCATCATGTCCCTTCATATTATGGAGTAGGAAAATGAAAAGATTCAGAGACTAGCTCAAGATTATAGAATTAGTGGCAGATATTCAACCTGACTTTTAACTCCATCCACCCACCCATCATACATTGTCCACCAGCTACTCACCCTCTCCATCTATCAATCTCTCCATCCTTCCATCCCTCTATCCAACATTTATTGAACATCAGGGTTGTTACTGGTAATTCCTAGATAAATAGCTCATGGTTCCTCTGTGCATGAGTCTCTTGGCTTATTGAGGTGGCAGCTTATAAAATGGTAATTTGAATACCGTGTGGGAATTACACTGACATGGTACCATCTGGATCCCAAGTGGAGAGGAGGGCTATTTCTCCAGCATGTGTGGGTGGATTAGGAAAGCTTTTCTGGATTTTAGAGGACAAATGGGTGTTAACTTGGGCAAGAAGAGTGGTCTTACATGTGTGAAGTGTGTTCCTCCATCTAGCAGCATCAGCATCCCCTGGGAGGCTGTTAGAAATGCAGAGTCTCAGGCTCTACCCAAGTCCCCCTGCATCAGGATATGCATTTTCACCACATTGCCATAAATTCCTGTGAAATAAAAGTTTAAGACTGTCTGCTCCACACTGTGACATGCTCCTTCTCACTCTCAGCCACACCTATTAAATGCAAGGCCTTTGCCAAATTCTGATACAAAATCTCATTGTTCTCCGTGGATACTGAGGGTGCATGCACAATCTCCCCACTTGTCTAATGTCTTAGCTAGAGCATTATAGAACATGAGGGAAGCTAAGGTGCATCTTCAGCATGGTGCATTCAGCGATTTAGGCTAGCACATTAAATAAAAGCAGCAACATTTGATAAGCCAACCATGAGCTTAGTTCTCATGAAAAATGGTATGAATTATATAAAAATTAAGTGGCCTCTACTTCCTTAATGTTAACAAGGAAATATCTCCCTCAGGACAGAAATATTCAACTCTTTGACAACCACGTCTTCGTGTATCTGGTGAGGTAAGGTCTCAGCCACGCCTTGTCATTGGGCCGTGTTGGTCAGTGTTCGAAGAAGTTCCCAGCTGATGCTCCGTGAGCCAGGCTGCTCCACCTGTGACCGCAGTCCTTGCAGACTGGCCTCGTTTGGGCTGAGGGGCTCTCTGTTACCTTTGCTCAGGCCCCCTCCAGGGCAACTGGGGCTTTGCTGAGTGGCACTTTGTGATCGGCAGGTTTGTTGGCATCGTTTTCGCAGCATGACACTGAAACAGCTGAAACAGTACTGTTGAAAGTTCCCACCTCTGACTCACTTGGCAGTGGTGACAAATGCATAATCCAGAGAGTGGGCAGACCTGCATGACCTTCCACCCAAGATTCAGAGCATATCTCTGCATTGTCACGGGAACAGGCTCACAGCTCCCTCACCCCAGCACTACTCACATTTCATCTTTTGTTCTTCACTTGGTCTTCGCTGGTATTTTCAGAAGAGGAGCGGAGAGGCACAGGATGTGAAAACAGGCAACTAACAGCTTGAAGATATAAGGCATTGTGCTTCAACACTGCAATATGAATATGCTTTCATATAATGCACATACTCAAACATTGAAAAGACAAGTTGTTTAATCTGAACATAATTTAAGACATTTTTCATTAAAGTACACATATTTATTACATAGTGTTATATACATTTCATAGATATTTTTAAGAAAAAATTGATGGCTTTAAAGGTAAGTGAAGTTCTACATACAGGGTGGGACAAAAGTAGGTTTACAGTTGTGAGTATACAAAGCACAGAGTTTTTATTCTTGTGTTATTATTTGTTAATTATTGTATCATTTTTTATATGATCAACTATAAGCTTACTTGGTGCCACCTGTATTTAGATTTAATGTCTCATCTATCCTTGCACATGTTATGTTTGGGTTTGTATTCACTCTCCTTCACTGTTAGTATTTGAAAATGTGACTATAATGACATTTCTTTTTACCAAAAAGCAAATTCATTAATTAAATATAAGCAAAGAAAAATCACTAACCTCTCCCCCCACTGAACTCAACTTCTCTTTTCACTGCATATACTTTATTTAAATCTTCATTCCACATCTCGTTCTCGAATTCTAGATTCACTTTTCTGTTACCTAACGTGGGACATTTTGAGGTGGTAACTTGTTGTCACTCTAAAATCAGTTCAAAGGAAATTCATAACTTTCTAGTACTAAAACCTGCTTTTTTGATTCCCAGTTTCATTGGATGGCATTTCTATTCTAGCCAGTCCCCGGAAGACATCTAAACACTTTTCTTCCCTTGTACTGATTCACCAAATAGTCGTTGGCAACTCCTGTCAATTATGCTACCTTCATATTTATTAAAATCCAAAAATTATTTCATCAGGTTATATAAATATAACAATGGGTTTATAGCAGAACAGTTATAAATATAAAAATTATAAAGTAGATGAAAATCACCTATAACCACCATTTGTTTGCTGTTGTTTCCTTCTGGTCTGTTTTCTACTACAAGAAACTTCTTCCCACTAGTCTGTTACTACATGAGAAATACCACCCATGTGTCTCTCCTTCCCTCCATTTCCTAGGCCTCTGCCTTCCCAAGTCCTTCTTTGTTTCTTGATGGGATTACTGCTACAACCAGTTCACCTGCCTCCCTGTCCATATTCTTGCTCCCTTCCCAGTTCAGCCTGTGCACTGTCAGGGTAGGCTTTTGAAAATGAAATTCTCATTCTGTCAATCCCTGATTAAAATCATATTCCTTCACCCTCCATAAGACAGTGTTCACATTTCTTATCAAGGCATGAAGATCATTTTGAGCCAATTCCTTTCTCTCTTTCTTAATACTTTCTGACATGTCTGCTCTGCTCCAAGTTGCCCAAATTACTTGGAGTTCTTCAGATATATAAGTGCATCCTCATATTGCTGAATCATTGCATTTCTCCTGCCTCGTGTATCATCCTGGGTTCTCTTGAAATGCACCCTCTTCCTTTTACAGCTCTGCAGGAGAATGCCCACTGATCCTTTAGGCTCACTTGTTCTGTAAGGTCCTCTTCTGCCTGGTTCCATGGAGGACCCCTTCCTCACACCAGGCTCTGGAGCCTTTTGCTTACCAGACTGCCTCCCCAAGGGGCATATTCATCATTATATCCCCAGTACTTGGTGCTGTACCATGTGATGGAACCTCAATAAATGTTTACTGAATAAATGAGGGAGTGAATGAATGAATGAATAAGTGGAATCTGAAGCTTGGTAGCAATAGTACATTTTCTGTCACTTCAAACTTCACCAGTTACCCTGGGTCATCTTCTCTCTGTTTTTCCTCTGTCTTTTTCAGAACTACACTAATGATTGCCACACCATAATGAGTTGCTTGGCAAACTGGCCAGGATTCTACCATACTGTAAGATCTGCCAGACAATGCTCTTCACTTGTCAACTAAGGTTAACAGTTAGCAACTGGCAGTGGCAAACATCTCAAAGCCACAGAATGAGGCCTTGAGTACTAAGACATTATTGGCTTTTGTTGAGACTACCTATCAGATGTATTGACCTGAAAACTAAATGTTGACTAAATGAAGGCTATGGTCAATATTTCACCTTGAAGGACAACATGCTTGTGTGGTTTGCAGAAATATGTATTCTTTCACACATTTTGAATGTCTTTATTAATGATCCCTGGGAATTAGTTTGAGTGCTTGTGACTATAGTGACAGTTATCACTTTAGTGCTTAAATCCTCTAAGAAGAGAAACCAGAAGACTCTTCCTTACCAATCCTCCATTGTAACACCTCTACTCACCTGGGCCAGGCACATGTGCTGTCCAGCTTTGCTATGGTAATCACCTCAGAGAGAAGGACCAGGTCCTGTGGGAACCAGATTGGAGCTAGCAAACCCAGAGCCTCTAAGGTAAATAGTTAAGTGAATCATTTTAAGTTAAAGTTGATGCTACATTCAAATTATTTACATTTAAATACCATTCAGGTCAAGATTTGGCAGCATGTAATACTGCCTCTTTGGCATTTATAAAGCTGTGATGGACCAGATACATGGGTCCTGAGGATAAATGTTTGGCTTTAGGAGCACGTGGTGGCCAGTGGGCTCTGTGGAGTATTTCTCAGGGTTTCACTGTACCTCAACACATTTCTCAGCTGCCTGGTGTAGATGGCAGGCTCTTGATGATATAGTGCAGACTCAGCTGAAATTCTGTGCCATTAGAAGTTATGTAAATGCCCTGGAGTAAAGTTGGCCTCACCATTTTTCAAGGAAGCACAGTAACTACAGAAAGGCAGGAGTGAGGGGGGCACATTGCTTAGTTCTGAGCTCTATTCTTCTCCCCTTGAATGGTTGCCTCATGTGTCTCTGCTCACTTTCCCCTTTCTGAATTCATCGTTCTGTTTTGCCTTTCTCAACTCCAACTTTTCCGCTGGTACCAAAGAGTCCTGATTAGTCAATGCCCTGTTTTCAATGAAGAGTACTACCTCTGGGGAGCCTTTTAGACCTTTAGGGGCATACTTAGTCATGATGTGGATGGGGAGGGTACCCTTGACAAAATCATGAGATTATTGTGTGATGCACAGGACAGTTCTACATAATTAAGCAATGTCCCCTGTCACACACAGCTTTTACAGTCCTTCATGAAGGTGAAAACCCTGTTTCTAAGTATCTGAGCCTCAGATCAACTACTTTTCCATGGCATTTTTCAAAGTGTTTCTGCATAGTTTTAATATATACTAAAATTTCCAGAAATACTCATATGCTTAAGTTGAGGGAAAGTTATTCTTTATGTTATTTGGAGCTTTATCAAGAGTTGATCACCATTTCAGAAAGCCACATCACTGATAAGAACATCACTTACCTCTGAATCACTATGTGCTCATCTGTCTCCTTTGAGTTTTGTGGTTATCACATTCTCAGAAATCCAAAAATCAGCACCAATATGGATGATTTTATTATGCCTTTGGGTGTGGTTATGCCCAGGAGCTTACATATTGAAATATATTTTATTTCTATTATAATTATGTTCTTTTTCATTCTGTTAGAGCATTATGCTGATTTTCAAAACTATGACTAATCAGGGTAGATTTTATTATCTATTATTTCTTTTTAAAATATGTTTATTGATTTTTTAGAGAGGGAGGAAGAGAGAGAAACTGATGTAAGAGAAAAACCTGTTTCATTCCTTATGCTTATGATGGGAGATTGAACCCACAACTGAGGAATGTGTCCTGACTGGGAATTGAACCCACAACCTTTTGGTATACAGGATAACACTCTAATCAACTTAACCACGCTGGCTGGGGCTATTATTTCTTTTAAAGAAAGCATAGGAGTTTATTTTTAAAAGTTATAAAAAAGAACATTGGGTCTAATTGGACTGAAACTCATTGAGTCAATGTGCCCTCTCATGTATATAGGCAGAGGGCAGTTCTCATCTTCCTGACATCATGCTCTTTGCCCAGCTCTTTCCAGAACTTGGAATCTGACAAGGACATGAATCAGGGAAGGGCACTGTCTCTGGGATTTCATTCATTTCTAGATTCTTTTTGTTATTTTGCTTAATTTTACATATCTCTTCTTATTTTGAAATTTCTACCTCCTCTCTCTCATTCAAATATGTGATGAAACAATATTGGACTATTATGTCATATATCATTTCATCATGTAATGGTAATATGATCTTCCTTTATGTATGTATGTAGTCATATACATTATTGTATAATATGTATGTATAGTTTTCCTTTTGGTTTTATTTATAGTTTCAAGCATTCTCTGTTCTCATTGAGCTTATCAATCAAATATGTTCATTCTAAGAAATGTACAGGGGTGGGCAAAAGTAGGTTAATAAAAATAATAAGTACAATAATTAATGGAAGAATACTCATGTACTCACAATTGTAAGACTACTTTTGCCCACCACTGTATAAATATTTTATTGATGACCTAAATCAGAAATTTAAATCTCACTTCACAAAAAAGTGATAAAAAATGTAACTTAGCTGATTCATTGTAAAATTGCCTTGATTTTGCTCTTATACATAGTAGTGGATATTTTTAACTTAAAAATGCTTCTTTTGATTTATTTCTTTTAAAGCATATGAAGTCTTTATAATGTATCTCCTATAATTATTGAGATAGTAGGCTGTTTGGGTTCTGTGAATTTCAGTTGTCCGTAAATAGTGCCCTCATCAACCTCCAAAGTCTATGTTTTCACTTGTGTGTGGTGATGGAGGGAAGACAGCACTGTAAATAAACAGAATGGAATAGAGAATAGTACACAGGAGGTATGGAAGCCAAGAGCTAGGAGAGAATCATTACAACACTGCCTACTTGTTTGATGATTCAATTCTTTTTTTAAAAAATAAGTTATTTGTTTGTTTGTTTGTTTGTTTATTTATTTATTTTTAGAGAGAGGGGAAAGGAGAAAGAGAGGGAGAGAAACATCACTGTGTGGTTGCCTCTCACTTGTGCCCCCAACTGGGGATCTGGCGTGCAGCCTACTCATGTGCCCTGACTGGGAATCGAACCAGTGACACTTGGCTCGCATCAATTCTTTTTTTTAAAGTATATTTTATTGATTATGTTGTTACAGTAGTTCCAATTTTTCCCCCTTTGTTCCCCTCTGCCCAGTACCACCCTTCCCTCCAGCAATCCCACCCCTCTTAGTTCATGTCCATGGGTCATGCATATAAGTTCTTTGGCTTCACCCTTTCCTATATTATTCTTAACTTCCCCTGTCTATTTTGTACCAGCCGATTATGCTTCTTAATCCCTGTACCATATCCCTATTTCTCCGCTTTCCCACTCACAGCTGATAACTCTCCAAATGATCCCCATATCTATGATTCTGTTCCTATTCTGGTTTGCTTAGTTGGATTTGTTCTTATTTTTTAGATTCAGTTGTTGATAGTTATGAGTTTGTTGTCATTTTAGTGCTCATAGTTTTGATCTTCTTCTTCTTAAGTAAGTCCCTTTGACATTTCATATAATAATGGCTTGGTGATGATGAACTCCTTTAGCTTCGCCTTGTCTGGGAAGCACTTCATCTGCCCTTCCATTCTAAATGATAGCCTTGCTGGATAGAGTAATCCTGGTTGCAGGTTGCCTTTTATCACATAGAATACTTCTTGCCAGTCCCTTCCTACCTGCAAAGTGTCCTCTGAGAAATGAGGTGTAGTCCTATAGGCACCCCCCTGTAGGCAACTGTCTGCCTCTGTCTTGCTGCCCCCAGGACTCTGTCTTTATCTTTCACCTTTGGCATCTCAATCATGATGCGTCCTGGTGTGGTCCCCTCTGGGTCCAGCTTGCCTGACACCCTCTGTGCTTCCCAGACTTGTATGTCCATCTCCTTCGCAAAATTTGCCAAGTTTTCCTCATTTTTTTCAGTTCTTGCTTCCTCATTCTACACTGGTTGACTGTTTTTTTCTTTTTTATGTTCCAAATCCTTGATTTTAACCCTGGTTTCCTTCCCTTAACCATTGGTTTTGTGTGGATTTTTCTTCATTTCACTTAACATAGCCTTTACTTTTTCTCTTATGTGTTTGCCATACCCAAGAATATCTGTCAAGCCTGTGAGCATCTTTATCACTGGTGTTTTGAATTCTGCATCTGTTAGGATGTCTATCTCCTTATCTGTTAGGTTGGCTATCTCCTCATCGCTTAGTTCTCCCACTGTAACCTTGATCTGTTCCCCCTTTTGGGCCATACTTCTCTGTCTCCTCTTTTTGACAGGCTCCCTTGTTTGTTTACCTCTGAGTCTTAGGTAGAACTGTTGCACGTGTTATGTTGTAAGGGGTGGAGCTTTAGGGATTCATCAGTGCAGGGCAACCTGTTTCACCACATTGTGGTACTGTATGTGGGGGTGGGTCCGAGAGGGAACAATGCTGCTGCCACCACACCACATCCTCTCTGCCCTGGCTCTGCCCCTCCTATCTATCTGGATGAGTATTTCTTCTTCATATCTTTGCTGGACTTCCATGTAGTTTGATTTTCTGGAACTTCTGGTTGTTTCTAGTTTTGAGGTAGTTGTATTCCTTCTTAGTTGTAGAGGGAGGTTCAGCGTGTCTGTCTACGCCTCCATCTTGGCTGGAAGTCCTGATGATTCAATACTTATCACTTCTATCCTTCATCATCAAAAAAAGAAATTCTCAGTCTCCTTCTCTTTTCTTTTCCTGGGAAAGAGATCACTATAGATGGAAACTGGAATGTTGAAAGACTGAAGATACAAATGCATTGATTTCAGATTGGCTCCTTTGATGTCTTAAAGCCATGGGTGGCTTGACTCTGGGTCTCCTTTTTAGCAAATAATAACTGTAGGCCCACGGTGTTCCTGGCACTGTGCAGGGATGCCAGAATGCAGAACAGAATTGGACGATTCTCCCCAACAGGTTGGTCGTCCTGATCACACAATGTGGTGCACACAATAAGAAGCATAGTGAAGGCATAATTCAAGTGACTCAGGAGCCCAGGAGAAATGACCAGAGCCAGGGAAGTCAGGAAATGCACCACGCATGTAGATTCTGAATCTCTGAACTGATTTAAAAGGATAAGTGAGACTTTTTAGGCAGAGAAGAGGGAGTAGGGAAAGCATGCCAGGCCGTCAGAACAGCATGCTCAAGGGCTTGGCTTACTGAATGGGACAGGCACTATCTGGGTGAATGGCTTGTAGTTTGCAGTGGGGAGCAACTGAGGGTTGAATCTGGAAGGTGGGCTTGAACCAGATCAGAAAGAGTCTGGCATGTCAGGATAAGGGGTTAGATATCTTTAACTTTTGGCATTTTAATTATGATGTGTCTTGGTGTGGTCCTCTTTGGGTCTAGCTTGTTTGGGACTCTGATTCCTAGACTAGTATGTCTATTTCCTTCCCCAAATTAGGGAAGTTTTCCTTCATTATTTTTTCAGATAATTTTTCAATTTCTTGTTCTTCCTCTCCTTCTAGCACCCCTATGATTCGGATATTGGCACATTTAAAGTTGTCTAAGAGGTTCCTAAGCCTCTCCTAATTTTTTTCAATTCTTGTTTCCTCATTCTGTACTGGTTGACTGTTTATTTCTTCCCTATGTTCGAAGTCATTCATTTGAACCCTGGTTTCTTCCCTTGACCATTGGATTTTTCTTCATTTCACTTAGGCTACCCTTCACTTCTTCCCTTTTGCTTTTGTCATAGTTAAGCATATCTGTCAAGTCTATGAGTATCTTTATCACCAGTGATTTGAACTCTTCATCTGTTAGGTTGGCTATTTCCTCATCCGTTAGGTTGGCTATTTCCTTGTCGCTTAGTTCTCCCACTGGAACCTTGATGTGCTCCCTCTTTTGGGCCATACTTCTCTGACCCCTCATCCTGACAGCTTTCTGTGTTTGCCTCTGTGTCTTGGATAGAGCTGTTGCATCTACTACATTGTAAGGGGCAGAGCCTTAGGTATTGGTATGTGGGGGAAGGGTCTGAGAGAGAACAATGCTGCTTGCTCAGTGCTTGCCTCTTTTCCAGTCACTTCTCTCACTTCCTGTATGGGACTGGTACCTCTCTAGCTGTTGCCCTGGTTGTGGTTCCCAGAGTGGGTGGGTCTGCAAATGTTCTAGGACTGGAGGGGCCCTCTAAGCAAATGAACTGTGCTGAGAGATTGGCAGTTTCTTCCTCTGCCCCAACCCCCACTTGTTTTCACAGTCAGAAGCAATATGGCTTTATTTTCCCTGGAGCTGGAACTGTGAGCAGCATAATCTAGTCAGGTGCTAGGAGTGCTCCCCGGGGTCCTTCCCTACTTTTTTAAATGTGTGACTGTGCACTTTCCACCAGCTGGCCACAGACTCTTGCTGCAGCCACCACCTCCACACCACATCCTCTCTACCTTGGCTCTGCCCCTCCTACCTGGCTGCATGAGTATTTCTTCTTTATATCTTTGTTTGTTGGACTTCCATGCAGGTCAGTTTTCTGGGACTTCTGGTTGTCTCCAGTTTTGAGGTAGTTGTATTCCTTCTTAGCATGTCTACTTACACCTCATTCTTTGCCAGAAGAGAGAGCCTGCATTCTTAACCTCTACATTACATTTTTTTTTTAATGTGGTTGTGTGCTTCCTTTTATAGCAGCTCATGTTGAAAAGTTACCTGCCAGATCAATGATAATTACATGGTGGCATACTCACCTTCCCATAGTGCTTGGCACTTTTCAGATTGCTCTGACATACATAACCTAATTTGTTCTTCTAAAAGAACCCTCTCAGGTGAGTAGGACAGGTTTATCATCTCAATTTCCTCTGCGGAAATTTGAGAAGCTGGTTAAACAACTTTGGTAAGACATACACAGCTAATTTGAGATAGAGCTAGCCTTTAAAGAAAGCCCCTGGTGTTCTGCCCACTGTTCCCCATGCTATCTCAATGGGTGCCTATTCTACATTCTTTCTAATGAAATTTGTAATGGGATCTACTATACTTGGCTATCCATGTTTGAAAGTGTTCCATAATGGGAATCTGAACAATGGTACCTGTGGGGAACAATTCAGTCATGGGGGAGTGTTGTAACAAGAACAAAAATGCCACACCTCCTGTCAAGGAAACAATCCTACCAAGTCTGGCCTAAATAGCCATCGTTTGTTGCCTTCCTTCAATAGTTTAATATGGGGTCATTATTGTCATAGAGCTAGGAGCCAGTCTTCCTTTTTTTTCATTTATTTTAAAAGGGAAGAATCTTGGATGCCATTGCCAACTTGTCATGGTTCTGTGATCAGAGAGAAACCTGCCCTCTCCGAAGTTTAAGAATTTTTTGTCTCAAAGAATTAGACAATTAGGGGAAAAGGAGAGTGAGGGATGTTTTTCTGGTTAGGTCTTATTTGTTTTTTTCACCTTGAACAAATCTTGACAAGTAGGCCAATATACTTGCTCCTGGTCATTCTCATTCCTGGTGAACCTAATTCAATTTCAAAGCTCTTTTTCTATGGTTTCTTGATATCAGCATTTTCAAAATTGTGTTCTGCCTGTTGTAATACCAAATAGCTGCATTGTAGTGTCTAAGACACTGGGTGGATTTCTCTTCTCATATTCCAACAACCTAGGAAATGTTCTTTTAATTTCTCTAATTTTCTTTGATCATCAACTGGTAGTTTTGTTATTTTGTCCACTTCATTAGATGTTATTGAATGATGATATTGTGACATACATGTGCAAAGGTTAAAGAATTAGTCTCCCCAAAACTCATCTGCTAGGAGAGAGATATAGAATATACATATTAATAATAATAGGAAAGAGGTGACCAAAAGCTTGCAGTCAGGGAAGGCTTTCTGAGATAGGTGCTATAGTATTTGGCTTTGAAGGGTACCTGGGAGGGTGAGGAAATATATTTTGGGCATAGAAAGGAGCATGGATTAAGGGCAAGAGGCATGAGAGAATACAGTGGATATAAGAAAAGCCATAAGCTGGAGCCAGAAATGTGACTGGGTATTAGCAGGAAGGCACTTTTTTTCAAGTAATGGAAAAGTTAAATAGGGCTAAATTTACTCATAGGATAAGAAGTCTGAAAGCTGACAGCTATTGGTACTGGTTTAGCTGTTTGAAGGTCAACAGAGATCTAGATGTCTATTTTTCTGCACGTTGACCTCCATCCCCATGCCTGCTACCTCATGGTTGTAAGAAGATCCTCATGTTCAGGTGTCACATTTGCATTCAAGCCAGAAAAGGGAGTGAAGGTACCATCCATGTGAGCTCCAGTGTATGAGAAAAGCAATAGCTTCCTCAGAAACCTTGTATCAACTTATATGTATATCTCACTGGTTAGCGTGTGGCCCATGGCCACCCTGGTCTACAAGAGATTGGAAAGAACCCTCCAAAGTCAGAGTTCTGTCAGCAAGAAGGGAAAATGTCTACTATCATTATCGATCTGCAAAAAGTGGAGTGAAAACATAGATGCAGGCTAGACAGTGTAAGACCTGAGGTGTCCTACTAAGACCTCAGATTTTATGTAGGAGGCACTGGGAAACCAACTAAGGATGTGCATTTGGGAGTAATGTGATTTGACTTGTATTTTAGAAATGTGATTATAGCAGCAAATTGGAGAACAGAATAAAAGGGGCAGGACCAGAGATGGAGAGAGAGTTGGGAACCCATTACAGCAGTCCAGTGAAAAAAAGGACAAGGGCCCAGCCTTGAGGAGTAGGATGGAAATTAGAGGATAGATGGGTGATATACCTGGGAGGTAGAGTTGGGGTATTGATGAAGGAGTGACTAGGGTGTCTAGGATGAAGTATAGGTTGACACCCAGGATTTCACCAGAGGGTATAAATGAATTCCCAAATGTTCCCACACCTCAACGTTCTATCTTTAGTTTGCAATGCATGGAAACACACAGGGATCATCTCTTACAACTTCACATTAAATTTTTGGTTACCATTTGGAGTTTGAAGATAACCTTCCTCTTTTTTTTAAACCCACCTTGGGGAAGGTTAAAGAGATCAGTGTCCTCCAGAGCTAAGCCTCAAAAGTGGTGCCTAACTTGCTTTGAACAGGTCCGTCCTCCATAAATAGCAAATTTGGCAGAAAAGCTGGGTAAGGTTTCATGATTATATAAAAACTAGTGTTCATTTTACATAAAATGTCAAGTTGGACTTTAAATAGCAGTCTCAGAAGCACAAGCCATTTTGTTATCCATTAAGTCGTTTAGCATCCACTGTACAATTTTTCAAAATTATTTTCCCCAGAGAGTTTGCTGATATACAGTATTCTTGCAAAAAGGGTGGTAAGAGGAGAGGGGAGAAATTGTTGAAAAGAGAATATCCTGCAAACAATGCCTTATTGCATTTGCTTTATAATTTAAGGAAAATGCAGACATCAAATTTGAGACAAGAAGTCAAGGAGAAAATGTTTAGTTGTCATTGTAAACTTTGGGTTTTGTTTGGTGCAGTTCAATGAGAGTTTTCTGCTTTGCTGCCATAGTTGTTTTTATCAAAGTCACCTGCAGTCATAAATCCATTACTCTGTCCCTAGTCTGAATCGGACCCTGTATTATACACAAACACAGGTCAGAAAGAAGCTGTGATCTTCCACCTGGCGATAGCCCTGTCTGGTTGGGGAGACTGAGTCTGCACAATTCAAGTAACTTAAATCTTCAAACAGGCTGCTTGTATCTAGAGGTCTTGCTGTGTGTAATTGTAAAATGCCATAATGACAGGGGCTCTAAAGAGCATTTTTTTTCGGCAGGACTTCAAACAGCCTAAAAGCTGCATATAAAATATTGGTATATAAGGTCTGTCTGGAAAAAGTCCAGCCATTGTTAATATAATGAGAACAGTTTGCATGACATCGATGTAACCTGGCAGCCAAGGAGAGTGGTGTGGAGTGTGCATGTGTGAACAATGACAGTTTCACTGTACTAGTCAGTGAGGGTGGTAGATGTTGTTAAGTGAGCATGTGTACTGTGTGGCTGTTGCATTAAAAATGACTGAGTGAGTAGAGCAATGAATCTGCATCAGATTTTGCGTTAAGGTTGAACATTCCTCCATGGAAGCTATTCAGATGATTCAGAAGCCCACAGCTAAGGGCAACTGGTGATTGGCAGCTTCATCACGACAGTGTGCCCACTCATGCATCATGTCTTGTGCAGAGTTTTTTGGTGAAACATCAAATCACCCAGGTGACTCAGCCCTGCTACAGCCCATATTTGGCACCCTGTGACTTCTGGCTTTTCCCAAAATTCAAATCACCTTTGACAGAAAAACATTTCAGACCATTGATGAGATTCAGGAAAATACGATGGGGCAGCTGAAGGCAGTTGGGAGAAATGTGTGAGGTCCCAATGTGCCTACTTTGAAGGAGACTGAGGTGTCATATGTACAATGTATCTTCTTCAATAAATGTCTCTATTTTACACAGGACATGGCTGGATACCTCCAGACAGACCTCATATATCCTTACAGACTTTTTATTTTCTGGGGCAAGGATCCAGTGTTTATCAAATACTCAAGAAGTTTTGTGTCCACCAGAAATGGGAGGAACACAACATCCGGGCATTACTGTCCCCCGAGAAGATATGTCAAGTTTAAATGAAAATATATAGGTCATCAGACAGACCCTTCTAATCAAGTAACTGTCCCCAAGAGGCTGGGGGAAAACACAGGCAGAGTAGTGGGTAGAGCTGGGCTCATTCCCAAGAGATAATTCCCTTCGGCAAACCCCCTCCCAGCTATAATCTGAAGTTGAGCCTCAGCAAAATTTAAAATGTGCAGGTGTCACAGAACTGTGGACTCTGTGGGTGCTTGGCCCTGAAAGGCCCAGGGTCCCCTGATATAGAGAGAAGAGGCCTGTGTGTTTCCAGGATATTTTTTAGTCATGCAACATTCAGGTTTGGGAGAGGCTGGCAGAGAAGGTACCTTCCACTTGTATCTGTGCCTCAGTGGTCCCTTACTTTCCTGAGGTGTGGCTCACTGGGGGATATGTGTGATTTGGAAAGAGAATTTGCAATGAGGTGGAGTGCTTTGAATTCCTTTTGTTGAGCATCAAACACCAAAGTGAGTCCTTGAGGTTAACCTGGGCATTGTTGCAAATTACTTCCAACAGGACCCTTCCCACCCAGTGGGAGCCTCATGGCCCAGAGCTTCAGCCTGCCCAGCTGAGTTCAACGCTATCTTTGCCTTTAATGCAGATGACCAGCAGCTTGACTTCCTTACATTGTTTCTGGAATTGTTCATCCTTCTTCTAACCCAGTGTGCAGGGTCCTGGTCTCTCGCTGTGGTGGGCTGGGCACTGTTGAAGGATGCAGTGTCACTGCACAACCCACTTGACTAAAAATTTAAGTTGTTTTATAGGGGTGCTTTCTTTGATGTTTGGGTAAGGGATTTTTTTCTAGGGTATCTTAGCTTGGACTGCTATTACAAAATACCACATAGACTTGGTGGTATCACTGTCCTGCTTAGATGTGATTATCAAAACTGATTGGTGAGTCCCAACTTTTACCTTCTGCCACATATTTTCCAGGGATCTCAAGAGTATAAAAAATTATTAGGACAAACTAATTTTACTTGATGTCTTAGCGTGTTTGGGCTACTCTAACAAAACCCCATAGACTGGGTAGCTTGCAAACAACAGAACTTTATTTCTTACAGTTCTGGAGGCTGAAAGTCTGAGGTCAGGGTGCCAGCACGGTCGGATTTTGATGAGGTCTTCTTCTTGGCTTCTTGTGTCCTCATGTGGTGGAAGGGGGGGGGAGAGCTCTCTGGGGACTCTTTTATAAGGGCACTAATCCTATCATGGGGGCTGCACCTTTAGGAACTAAGCACCTCCCACAGGACCCAACTCCTAATACCTTCACCTGGGGATTGAGGATTTCAACATAAAAATTTTGGAGGAACACAAGCATTGACACTATACCACTTGACTTAAATGTTATAAGTATATGGGGAAAGGAATAAGAGAAAGTTCAAACTCAGGATGACCCCATAAACAGGAGTCTTAAGCACAGCTATTTCTTCCAGGATTTCTCCTACTAAAAAGCCCAAAGTTCTGTTATTTTTGCTGCCTGTCAGCATGTCCGGCATGTTCTGGATGCAATTCAGCTCTTCTGGAAAAGCCCATGTGAGCTCAGGGGATTTCTTTCTTTGGTCCCTTATTTCTGAAAACTGCCTTCTCCCAAAGGCAAGCTCTCAACTAGTTTTCGTTGTTTGTAAAAAGTAATCAGAGTGAGGAACCCAAGCTCTTAATTTAAATGGTAATTTCTCCTCTGTTTAAAACTGATTGTGGTTAATATCAAGTGAGGTTAACACATTCTTCTTCCCTTCAGATTTCCTTCTTTATGTTATTTCGAGGGAGTGACTTTCAGCTCCACGGCCCACTCAGAAGTTGTAGAGCAGTACATCTGCTTTAAATGCTCTGTGTACACAACAGTGGCTGATTGTATATTCTTCACCAACACACCAAATAAAAAGGAAAAGAGGCACAGTGCTCGATAGGTTAATTTGGAATGTATTTTGTTAACAAACGAAAATTTTAAAAGTACCAGAAAAAAAAAAAAAGAGGAAGAAGAAGGAGAAAGAAATCTCCAACAATTCGAGTTGTCTTTGCAGTGGCTTTGTCATGGAGTAGCCTCTCCTTCTCAAGAATTCAAATGAATTTTGAGAATCCCCTTAGAAGTGACAGCCCAAAGTGTAAGAATGATAAACGGCTTTGGCCTTGATAATTTTTATTAAGCACTAAATGTCACATTTAACCTGCATTACTGAAAGCAATTACCCATGTATCAACAGTCAAGCAGCACAGAGTGATGCCTGGAGCAGTGCATTTGGCTCCATCTGGGAATAAGGATTTTCAATTAGGAGGCAAATAGCTGCAGAGGGGCTCAGGTCCTTCAGTGGCTCCCAGAGGAGGCCTGCAGAGTAAAGTCTTCATGCGCAAGTCATCGCAGGCAGTGTCAACAGATCATCCCCAGCCATCTGCTGCCAGAGCAGCGCTTACTTTATCAAATCTCAATATTTACAGACGCTGATCAGCTCGTGGGACCAGGATGGCTCCCTGCCAGGGAGTTCTGGGAAATTCATTTTAAGGTGTGTTTCAGTAGGCTAATTAATTTACAAGCACCTGTTTCATCGCTGGGAGCTGTTAGCACAGCAGATGAGCCGCAGCCCGGGAGGGAGACTTTATCCTGGCTAAATTGATTTCAATTGATTTTAATTTGCTGATGGCACAGTTGTAGGTTTAATGTGAGCATAGCCTGAAGCCCCATTTTTTTTCCTTTTTGAAGTAAGCCTTGTGGATGGCTTATTTTTTGGCCCTGTCATTGCTCAGTAGGAGGCTTGCATGACAGACACAAGGCTGCAATAGGCTCTTGAAAGCCACAGTTATTATGTCTAATCAGATGTTAGGTGTAGAGTTTCAGGTTAACATCCAGAATAGCCAGGTAGATTTGGGTTTCAGAGAAACAATGAATAATTTTTTAGTACATGTATGTCCCATAGGGACATAGTTATTTGTTTATCTGTAATTCAAATTTAATCAGGCATCCTGGATTTTATCTCCTGAAGCTGGTGACTCCAGTTAGGGGGCTACTGAGTAGTACAGGAGCAAGTTTTCCCCCTATCTGGGTGGTCTTCCATGCTGCAGAGAAGTTTCTGTTAAGGAAAGTTGATTTTTATTTCTAAGTCAAATGAATCAGAATTTCTACCTCCAGGCCCAATATCCCACTTCTGTCACTATGTGATTATAATTCACACAAACATTCCCTCTTAGAGCAAGAGCCCCTTTTCTCAGTAGGCTCCTTGCAATGGCAGAATGAATCTGCTATGGACTAAATGTGTGTCGTCCCCCCCGCCCCCCGCAGTTCATATGTTGAAGCCCTAACCCCCAATGTAACAGTATTAGGAGGTGGGGGCCTTTGGGAGGTAATTAGGTTTAGAAGAGGTCATAAGAGTAGAGCCTTCTTGATGGGATTCGTGTTCTTATATGAAAAGATCCCAGAGGGCTTGCTCTCTTTCTCTGCTTTGTCATGTGAAAGCACAGTGAGAAGGCCGCTGTCTGAAAGTCAGGAAGAGGGCCCTCACAAGAGTACGGCCCTGTGGGCATCTTGATATGGGGCTCCAGCCTCTGGAAGTACAAGGAACAAATGTCTGTTGTTTATAAGCCTCTTTGTCTATGGTGCTTTGCTATAACAGCTTGAGCAGACTAAAACGGAACCTGACAGATTAGGTTTTGCTCAATGTCACACAACTAATTAGGGTGAGCACCAGGACCTTGATTGGTATTTCCTTTTGGTGACAAGCAGATATTTAAAGTTTGGACAATGCTTTTCCACATGTAATTAACATGTTCCAAATGAAGCTCATTTGTGTAGGGACTCAGTTCCCCAGTTTCCTATGCCTTCTGTGGGCCTCCTCCCTCACGCAAGTTGTCACCTGAAGTTACTGCCTCACTCTATTCCAGATCTTCATTACATTACAGGATGATTGTTAACCCAGTCCTAGCTGCTATGTTCTACATTTTTATGCTCTAAGAATTTACCCCTAATTAATTAAATCTTTATTGTGTAAAATTATGTTTTTGTCATTTATTTAAAAAATTATTATAACTACTTACAGAAGATAATGTGCTATGCCCTGAGGGATTTGAACCAAATATGAAATCTAGACTCATACCATTAGAACGATAAAAATAAATATGCATATATCTGTAATCCAAGTAAGATTTCACCCCTGCTATTAAGACTTAAACGAGAAAACATTGTTGGAAGTACTCATAGAAAGATGGCTGCCTAGAGTGCTGAATATCATCCTAATAGTAATTATGAGGGCAGCTTTCAAGAGCTATTCCTTATGGTACACTTTAAGATGGGCCACTGGTAAATCTAAATCCAGTACAATAAAATCACAAAGTGGTGGGTCCCAAAATAACTATAGACATGCTTTTGGTCTGGCCAACCTTGAGCAAAGGAATGGATGAACACATCTTTCAATAAGACTTCATAGTGGGTATTTCTCTCGATGAAGTGTTCACAAACACTAAGTAGAACTGATATTCAGCCAGTGGATTGGGCGAGTTTTTACTGCCTGAACAGAGTTTGCCATGAAGCTGTCTAATGTTGTTCCAAATGGAGAGCTGAAATAGGCTGTTTCCCCAAATGTCCTCATTCTTGCACTGCTTTCCTGGTGTTTTTGCTATCTGAGTGCCATTTGTATATAATTAGGATTTTCTTTAACTTAATTTTCTTTTAAAAATTAAAGTACTATTTTAGCTGTTAAGTCAGCAATATCATGCATGAAGTCATGGGTTTGATTACTTGTTTGCGTTTCTTTTCTGTTGCTTGTTCATCCACACATCACTAAAGCACTCGTGTCTGTCCTGAAGCCTGCCTAATCCCAGAGTAGATGAGGTATCAAAGTCCTTTGGAGAAAATGAAGCGTCTGGCAAGAATAGGCTTAAACAGTGACTGCATCTCTTTTGCAGAGGGTTAATGAGAGCACCAAAGGGTAAAGGTTCTCCACAAAAGCCATGTTCTCCTACCTTGCAGAGAAATCATGGTGAAAGTCTCAAGGCTCTGGTCACAAAATGTAGACATGGATTTAGGGGGTTAATCCCTGGAGAATTCCCTTGGCTGCCCACAGGCCTATGTATAGACTCTGCTTGCAGCTGGGAAGTGCTATGAATTCAGGCCTTATGGATGTGGAACAATGTGGGTAGACGTACACACTAAGCAAGTGTTCTTAGTCTATGAATAGATTAATCCAGGCTGGGACCCCAGAAAAGCCAAATCTGATACAGTGTGTAGGACTTTCTTCTGGGAGAGCTCTGGGGTTCTACAGCTGAAGACAGGAAGGAAGGGAATGGAAGCAGGCCTGAGAGAAATCAGGATGAGCACAGCCTCGACCATGGACCCAATTGGCCCCACAGGGTGTTCTGAACCTGGCTGGCCTTTCACAGCTTCCAGAGATGGGACCAGAAGTCCAGTCCTTTCTACTATGTGTGGGCCTCCCTTCAGGTGCAGGCTGTACTGGGAGGGAGGTGGTTTTGACTTTGATGAAGGCAGGCCTGTCCAGCCAAGGCAGTTCCTGAGAAGGGCTGACAGCTGAGGGCTATCTGCCAGCAGCACTTTCTGCAAAAGGAGAGAACAGGACCTTCATTTCTTAGGTCAGATTGATGGGGACCACAGCATATGGTACACAGATGAGGAGGCAGACATATTTGATGGCTAGTATTTATTTACAACTTACAATATGCCATGAGCCCTTTGAACATTATCATGAATCCTCACACACATACACACAAAAGCAACTTATAAGGAAAGGTTTTTTAATTACTTCCATTTAGTGTATGACAGAGCTTTCATCCTGAGGTGGCAAAGAACTTAACCAAAGACAGCATACACCTGTAAGTGGATGAGCCAAGATGTGAGACTGGGTTGCCTGGCTCCAGAGTCCATCATCTTATGGGAAGTTAAGTTCTAAATCTATGTATTTATACACACATGTTATATACATATACATATAATGTGCTTACATATGTATATAATATGTAAATAATGAGGGGACCACCCAAAACTTGGAATATGTTTATAAAAATTTGTATACTTTAGTACTTATTCTTACATGTTTAAACTTCAATCACCTTCAGTGTATTCTCCATTTGATGTAATACACCTATTGAGACTTTTTTTCACTGCTCAAAACACTTTTTGAACTTGTCAATTTTAATGCGTTTTAGTGCTTCTGCTGTTCTTTGTTTCACCTCTTCCACATTGGGAAAACATTTCCCTTTGAGGAGATGTCCGGGCAAGATGAAGGTGTAGACAGACACACTGAATCTCCCTCCACAACTAAGAAGGAATACAACTACCTCAAAACTAGAAACAACCAGAAGTTCCAGAAAATCAAACTGCATGGAAGTCCAGCAAACAAAGATATAAAGAAGAAATACTCATCCAGACAGGTAGGAGGGGCGGAGCCAGGGCGGAGCGAATGCGAGGTGGTGGCAGTGGCAGCAGCGGCAGCGGCAGGCCAGCAGAAAGGACAGTCACATGTTTTAAAAAGTCAGGAGGCACACCTGGGGAGCGTTCTCAGCTCCTCACCGGACCTCGAAGCTCATGGTCCCAGCACTGGGGGAAAATCAAGCTTCATTGCTTCTGACTGTTCAGACCAGTGGCAGTTGGTGTGGAGGCAGAAACTGCCAGTCTCAGCAGAGTCCACTTGTCTAAAGGGCCCCCACGGTCCTAGAGCATCTGCAGACCCACCCACTTTGGGAATCATGGCCAGGGCAGCAGCTAGAGGGGTGCCAGTTCAGTGCGGAGGTGGGAGAGGTGACTGGAAAAGAGGCGAATGCTGGGCAGGCAGCATTGTTCCCTCTTGGACCTCTCCTCCCCACACAGCACCACAACATGGTGAAACAGGCCTCCCTGTACTGATGAATCCCTAAGGCTCCGCCCCTTACAATGTAACAGGAATGACAGCTCTACTTGGGACGCAGAGGCAAACAAACACAGGAGCCTGTCAGAATGAGGAGACAGAGAAGTATGGCCCAAAAGGGGAAACTGATTGAGGTTCCAGTGGGAGAAGTAAGCGACGAGGAGATAGCCAACCTCACAGATGAGGAGATAGTCAACCTAACAGATGCAGAATTCAAAACACTGGTGATAAAGATGCTCACAGGCTTGACAGATATACTTGAGTATGGCAAACGCATAAGAGAAGAAGTGGAGGCTATGCCAAGTGAAGCAAAGGAAAATCTACACAAAATCAATGGCGAAGTGAAGGAAACCGGGGTTCAAATCAATGATTTGGAACATAAAGAAGAAAAAAACAGTCAACCAGTGCAGAATGAGGAAGCAAGAATTGAAAAAAATGAGGGGAAATTTCCCAAATTTTGCAAAGGATATGGACATACAGGTCCTGGAAGCATGGAGGTTCCCGGGCAAGCTGGACCCAGATGGGACCACATCAGCATGCATCATGATTGAGAGGCCAAAGGTAAAAGATAAAGACAGAGTCCTGGGGGCAGCAAGACAGAGGTGGACAGTTGCCTACAGGGGGGTGCCTATAGGACTATCAGCTGATTTCTCAGAGGACACTTTGCAGGCAGGAAGGAACTGGAAAGCAGTATTCAATGTGATAAAAGGCAACCTGCAACCAGGATTACTCTATCCGGCAAGGCTATCATTTAGAATGGAAGGGCAGATGAAGTGCTTCCCAGACAAGGTGAAGCTAAAGGAGTTCATCATCACCAAACCATTATTATATGAAATGTCAAAGGGACTTACTTAAGAAGAAGAAGATCAAAACTATGAACATTAAAATGACAGCAAACTCACAACTATCAACAACTGAATCTAAAAAATAAAAACAAAATCCAACTAAGCAAACGAGAATAGGAACAGAATCATAGGTATGGGGATCATTTGGAGGGTTATTGGCTGGGAGAGGAAAGGGGGAGAAATGGGGAAATGGGGCAGGGACTAAGCAGCATAATTGGCTGGTACAAAATAGACAGGGGGATGTTAAGAATAATATATGAAAGGGTGAGGCCAAATAACTTATATGCATGATCCATGGACATGAACTTAGGAGGGTGGGATTGCTGGTGGGAAGTGGGGTACTGGGCAGAGGGGAGCAAAGGGGAAAAATTGGAACTACTGTAACAACATAATCAATAGAATATGCTTTAAAAAAACAAAAGAAAACAAAAACAAAAAAACATTTCCCTTTGAGAACTTTTTTCATCTAGGGAAATGAAAAAAAGTCATCACTAGGGGCAAGATCAAGTGAATAGGGAGGGTAGGGCATAGGGGTCATGTTGTTTTTTGGTCAAAACTGCTGAACACTCAGTGCAGCATGGGCAGGTGCACTCATAAATAACCCATCATGAAATGGGCAAACACACTGAAAGTCTTAAAAAAAAAAAAAAAAACCCACAAATTCACTGAAGCTGAACACAGCCTCTCACACAATGCCAGCTGGTACACTGATGCAGATGGGTTCCTAGAACAATCACTTAGTGGGAGAAGCCTGTACCACAAGAAGCCTGACTTCCAGAAGATAATTCTGGGTTTTTGTTTGTTTGTTTTTTGTTTTTGTTTTTGTTTCCACCTCATATATAGAGAGATGTGTATATTCATATAGAGCAATGGTATGTTTACTAGTTAAGGTACCAACAGAGATGGTATTACCCAAAAATGTTTATCAGTTTGTGAATGAAATAAAAAAAATTATTCCCTGTTGTCATTTAAGAACCATCGTAAAGGAAGGAGGCCTGGAATATAAAGTGTGTAGGTGGATCAGCCTGTGAAGATGAGAAAGAGGAGGCTGGGATTCAAGATTCTGGCCATTAAGTCCCCATCACAACCATAGGAGTTGAGTGAAGAAGTAATTTGAACACTTTCCCTCCCAAGGAAGGGTGTTTAGGACAGTTTGCACCTCAACTCATTAAGGAGTCTCAAGCCGCTAGGTAGAAGGGCCCAGGCTTGTTGAGAAGCTCAGCCAACTGCAAGGCTCCTCTCCTCCCCAAACACAGCTTCTCGCCTCCCACCTCCTTTTTTCCCTGTCCCATCTCCCATCTGGTCTCTGGACCAAGGGTGGACCTAGGGGTGTCCAGCAGTAAAAGCTGCCCACAGAGGCTATGAGGCATGTCTGTGTTTACAATGAGCTCTATTGCTTCAGGTTTTGAAATTCAAATGCAGTTCAGGATGGCTGCAGTTATTTTAGTCTGGAAAAAAACCCCAAATACCTTTTATTAATAGGTTCATTTCAGCTATTAGGGGGAAAAATAAGTAAATTACCTGTACAGCAACTTTAACAAGTCCCATATACTTGTGTATCTTCCAAGATAAATTGGTTGTAAAATGCTCTCAATGAGTTAACTTGCTGCCTGAGCTAATTAATTATAAGCCAGCTGAATAATGATGATTGATATTAATAATGTCGAACTTAATTTTGGAATATATCAAGTCCTTGTTAATGACAATAAAACTGTGCCATCTGCAATGGAAAATATTAGCATTTCAACTTTGTAGGGACTGGAATGGGGAGAAAACATATGGACAGCTCATCTACAAATGCATGAGGTTAAAAATACGCTTGTGTTTCCCCTACTAGAAATGATTGCATGATTCATCAAAAGATTTTTTGCTACCCATGTTGACACTTGAGGTAGTATTAAGGGGCAGCTTTTGAATGTGTTAAACACTAGTATTTCTAAAATGAGCACATATCATTTAACCCAGATTGGATTTCTCTCACATATGCAAAGATTCTGGATAAGTCAATAAAAGCTATAAATATGTTTGTTTTCTTCCAATCTGAGTTCTGCAAAATGACCAAGAATATAACAATTATCTATAGCTGTGCCTAGAGTCTTCATGGTCTTCATGTAGAATATTGTCCTGAGAAACACAGTCTTTAAATTCTTAGAAAAGTAACTGGGCAACTACAGCAAATAGTATGACTGGTATTGTAAATGGCTCACAGACATTGAGGAGGGGATGTGTTATTATCATTTTAAGAAAGACCTGGGATCCCACCAGGCAGGGCTCATTAATTTAAGACAGTTGAACTCACAAGCACCAGAGCTCACAATTCAATTATGAAGGGAGAAAATCTTCCCAGGGTGATTTATTTAGCTTGTGATTTTTAATTAATTCTGCTTCATAAGGGAATGCGTCAGATTGTAGCATGGGCTCATAACCTCAGGGCTATTGATCTTTATTTTAGTAAGCTGTGCCCAGGCACATGCGCAGCATAAAATACCTTCATCCTGTCTCTGCCACATTTGGGTGACAACCTCAAGAGTTAATGATGGCATAAACCTTCTTTTAATGGAGCAGGCAGCAATTTCTATAAACTGTTGGGCTGTGTCCTAACCCTACAGAACATGCTCATGGCAATTGTCCTTCATCCTCCTTCACCAGTTTGGACACTAAGACTAAATAATAACATATTCAACTCCAGATAAGACTGTTTATTAAGAGTATATTTACAATCCACCTAATCTGCTACTTTTGGGTTCCCAGAACACTATCCTAATTTCACTTAAAAAAAAAAAAAAAAAAAAAAAAAAACTTTAAAAAATGTATTTAAAAATTATTTTAAAAAACTTTTCTTTTTTAAAAATTATTTTTAAATATATACAATATTATATTAGTTTCAGGTATACAACATAGTGATTCGACATTTATATAAATTATGAAATAATTAGCCCAATAAGTAAAGAACAGCATTGAGAGCATAGTCAATAATATTATAATAACTACATATGATGTCAAATGGGTACTGGACTTATCAGGGAGATCACTAATTTCACTTCTCATAATAAAGTTCACTGTTGTCACTTTTTTCTTCTATGAACCAAACTATGGCTTACCTGAGTGCCTTGGTTCCTAATCTTCTCCTTCCCAGACTTTTAACAAAGCTGAGAATGGCAGGTGGCACCCTAGAGATAGGGAGTAGGATAGAATAGCTGGGTTCTGAGGAAAACAAAGGCTTTGAAAAGATATTGATGGATGCTATATACCATCGAGACAGACGGCTGCCAACGAACCATCAAGGACAGTGAAAATTTGCTTATGAAGAAAGTTTGGACTTTATTTTATTATAATGTACATTATTCATTTATTTGACATATCTTAAAGTTGACTGCTAGGGACCAGGCACTATGTATAGATGGAGGACTAGTGAGGATAAGCTAATTATATGAAAGAAACAAATGGCCCCCGGATCTCAGTGACCTGAAACAGCAAAGGCTTACTTCTCATTCACCATGATATATGCCTCAGGTACATTCGGGGCTCTTCCTGCAACTTCCCGCCTCCAGGACCAACTCTCTGGAGTGTGGCCAGCTGTGGTAGAAAAGAATGGCAGCCCTGGAAGACCTGGTTCCAGTAGTTCAGTGCTTTGGGACCAAATTGACATGTATTATTTTCACTCACAGTCTAATGTATGGAACTAATCAAGGGCCTTCCCAAACACAGGGGTAGGAAGAGCATGTCTATCATGTGTCCAGGGAACTGGCGGACACATTAGTTTGGAGACACTTGTTGGGAAAGACAGATGTATCCAAACCATGTGAAGTGTGCAGTTCTGTTGGGTAGCCTGACATCAGATGATTATTGAATTAACTGTGAGAATCCTGACACATGGCTGTGGAATCTCACAAGGAACTGATATGCTGTTTTTTGGTGCTGTTGTCATCCATGACTATGGTTTCTTATTCTATGTCTTTCATTCCAGAGGAATAAATCATGGAATTATAAATATTTACAAGTTGAGGAAGCTTGACTGATGATAAGTCTCAGTGGTTTTTAAACTATATTCAGTAAGTCTCTTAACCAGAAGAGTTCTGACTTGGCCCATTGGATTAGTTTGGTTTACATGAAACTGCCATGATCAAACATTCTCAGCATAGAAAAGGGCAGTAGCAATCTAATATTTTGGATTTATGCATCAGACTTAACAAGAAAATTGATTTTTGGGACACTGTAATAGAACAATAATAAAAAGATGTAGTTTAGGAAATAAAATAAAAGCTGTGTTAAAAAAATAAAAACATGGAAGAAAAAAGAAAATAGTTTTGGTTATTTTAAAATATATATAATACAAACTGCTTGTCTCAAATGCTCTTTGAAAAGTGAGCAATCTGAGGTCCAAGGGAGTTAGTGGTATCTGAAGGATACATTTCAAACTACTGGCAGAGCAAAGCCACTGCTTTGATTTTTTAAATTGGCGTTTACTGTGTTAAAATATATATAACAGAAAACTTACAATTTTATCCATTTTTAAGTGTGTGGTCCAGGGGCATTAAGCACACTTCCATTCTTGTGCAACCATCACCATCACTCATCTCCAGAACTTTTTTATCTTCTTAAACTGAAATCTTGTCTCTGTTAAACACTACTCCACCCCCTCCAGCATTCTACTTCCTGTCTCTAAGAATTTGACTAGTCGAGATACCTCATATGAGCAGAATCCTACTGTATTTGTCCTTTTGTGACTGGTTTACTTAGCATACTGTTTTCAAGGTTGTTGTAGCATGTGTCAGAATTCCATTCCTTTTCAGAAATATCCTACTGTATGTATAGTCCACATTTTGTTCATTTATTCATCTGTTGGTAGACATTTAAGATGTTTCCACCTTTGGCCACTGTGAGTAATGCTGTTAAGAACATGGTTGTACAAATATCTCTTTGAGTTCCTACATTTTGTTCTTTTGGGGATATACCCAGGCATTACCCAGTGGCTTTTAAGAACTTGAAATGCAGCTAGTGTGACTGAGAAACTGAATTTTTAATTTTATTTAATTAAAATTAAATATTAAGTGTTAACATGTGGCTAATAGCTGCTCTCCTATTGGTCAGCACAGCTCTGGACAGCCTTATGTGAGCTAATGTATTTCCTTGATATTTGTATGAATTTGATTGTGGTTTTCTGTTACTTTGCAAACCCCCATCAACCATTCTCTTGTTTCTTGTTATTGTTTGTTTGGATGTTTGTTGTCAAATCGATAACTTCTGGGGAGGAAGTGAACATGCATACATTTGCTCATTCTCTTTATTTTTCTTTTAAAATATTGTTTATGCTATTACAATTGTTCCAATTTTTCTCTCTTTGCCCCCCTTCACCCAGCCCTCCCCCAGCTCTGACAGTCAATCCCCACACTGTTGTTCATGTCCATGGGTCATTCCTGCATGTTCTTCAATTAGTCCCTTCACCTTACTTCATTTAGTCCCCACCTCCTGCCTTCTTTCTTACAGCTGTCAGTCTATTCCATGATTCTATGCTTCTGGTTCTATTTTGCTCATTAGTTTATTTTGTTCATTAGATTCCTCTTATAAGGAGATCATATGAAATTTGCCTTTCAGTGATTGGCTTATTTCACTTAGCATAACAGGCTTCAGTTCCATCCCTGCTGTGCAAAATGTAAGTATTCCTTCCTTTTTACTGCTACATAGTATTCCATTGTGTAACTGCACTAGTTTTTAAACATTTTTTATCCACTCATCTACTTATGGGCACTTACATTGCTTCCAAATCTTGGTTACTGTAAATAACACTGCAGGGGTTTAATCTCCAAAATATATAAAGAACTTATATAACTCAACACCAGGAAGACAAACAATTCAATTTAAAAAAATGGGAAAAAGATCTGAATATACAGTTCTCTAAGGAGGACATACAGATGGCCCACTGACATATGAAAAAATGCTTAACATCACTAGCCATCAAAGAGATGCAGATTAAAACCACAATGACTATAGCAACAAAAACAATAAAGTACCTAGGAGTAAACTTAACCAAGGAGGTAAAAGACCTCTACTCAGAAAACTACAGAACACTCAAGAAAGAAATTAAGAAAGATACAAATATATGGAAGCATATACCATGTTCATGGATGGGAAGAATCAACATCATTAAAATGTCCTAAATACACAAAGAAATTTATAGATTCAACACAATCTCTATTAAAATACCAATGACATATTTCAAAGATCTAGAGAAATACTTCAATAATTTATATGGAAGCAAAAATGACCCCAAATAGCCTCAACAATTTTGAGAAGGAAGAACAAAGTAGGAGGAATCACAATACCTGATATCAAACTTTATTATAAGGCCACTATAATCAAAACAATCTGGTACTGGCATAAGAATAGACATATAGATCAACGGAACAGAGTAGAGAGTCAAGAAATAAACCAAGGTCTCTATGGTCAATTAATATTTGACAAAGGGGACAGGAGCATAAAATGGATTAAATATAGCCTCTTTAACAAATGGTGTTGGGAAAACTGGACAGGGACATGCAAAAAAATTAAACTAGACCACCAACTTACACCATGCACCAGAATAAATTCAAGAGGGATAAAAGACTTAAATGTAAGTCAAGACACCATAAAAGTCATAGAGGAAAACATAGGCAGTAAATTTTCAGATATCCCACACGGCAATATTTTCACTGATATATCTTCTAGGGTAAGAGAAATAAAGAAGAGAGTAAACAAATGGGATTACATTAAATTCAAAGCTTCTGCTCGGCTAAAGAAAATATAAGCAAAATGAAAAGGGAACCAACCATATGGGAAAACATGATTATGTGGACAAGGGTTTGATCTCCAGAATATATAAAAAATTTACACAACTCAACACCAGGAAGAGAAACAATCCAATTTAAAAATGAGCAAAGGATCTGAACAGACACTTCTCAAAGGAGGACGTACAGAGGGCCTATAAGCATGTGAAAGGATACTCAACATCACTAGCCATCAGAGAAATGCAAATTAAAACCACACAGGTCAGAATGGCCATCATAAAAAAATTCACAAACAACAAGTGTTGGCGAGGATGTGGAGAAGAGGGAACCCTAGTGCACTGTTGGTGGGAATGCAGACTGTGAAGCCACTGTGGAAAACTATGGAATTTTCTCAAAAAACTAAAAATGGAACTGCCTTTTAATCCAGCAACTCCACTGCTGGGATTACACCCGAAGAATCCTGAAACACCAATTCAAATAAACCCATGCGTCCCTGTGTTCATAGCAGTGCTATGCACAATAGCTAAGTGCTGGAAACGGCCTAAATGCCCATCAGTGGACAAGTGAATCAGAAAACTGGTAAATTTACACAATGGAATACTACACAGCAGAAAGAAAGAACCTCTACCTTTTGCAACAGCATGGATGGAACTGGAGAGTATTATGCTTAGTGAAATAAGCCAGGCGGTGAAAGACAAATACCATATAATCTCACCTAATACAGGAACCTAATGAACAAAACAAACAAATGAGCAAAATAGTCCCAGAGGCATGGAAACAAGGAACAGACTGACAGTGACCAGAGTGGGGAGAGGTGGAGAAGTGGGGAAAGAAGGGGAAGGGTCTAGTCAAGGAGCTAGTATAAATGACCCATGGATAAGGACAACAGGGTGGGGACTGGCTGTGGGAGTCGGGGGAGGGGAGGGCAGTGGAGAGCAATGGGGCAGAAAATTGGGACAACTGTAACAGAACAACAAGAAATTTAAAAAAACCTTATTTAATAAAAAAACCCACAATGAGATAATACCTCACTCCTGCCAAAATGAATATCATTAATAAATCAACAAACAAGTTCTGGTGAGGATGTGGAGAAACGGGAACCCTAGTGCACTGTTGGTGGTGCAGACTAGTGCAGCCACTGTGGAAAACAGTATAGAGTTTCCTCAAAAAATTAAAAATGGAACTGCCTTATGACCCAGAAATTCCACTGCTGGGAATATATTCTAAGAATCCTGAAACACCAACTCAAAAGAATTTATGCCCTCAGTTATTCTCTAATATGAACAAGGCTGATTTTTTCTTCTGTAATGTACCTGATTCTGCCTGCAAACCTACTTGATATGATTCAGTATTGTTTAACATATATGCAGGGAGCATCTGAGCATTTAAAATAGCAGGTCTTAGTCCATTAGTTTCTTCAAATGACTTTGAATAGTTTTCTCTCCTTTTTCTTTATTCTTTTGCATGCAAACTACCTTTTTGTGGCATTCCACTGTTTTCCCCATATACTTACTCTTCTCCAGTTGTTTTCATCTTTTTGCATTTTCTTTTGCATCCCATGTGCTTTTTCCTGTGCTGGGCATCCACATTATGATGTAGTTTTCTGCAATCTCTGTTCTGTTATCTATGGCTCCTACTGCATTGCTGAGCAGTGCAATGGCATTATTTATAGTGTCAATTTCTTCCTTTGTTATTAGTTAACTTATTTTAAAATTGTTGACTAAAGCATAGCTGGCATACAATATTGCACTAGTTTCAGGTGTAAAACATGGTGATTTAACATTTATATACTTTATGAAGTGATTACCACACTGTCTAGTACCCATCTCAATTTCTTCCTTTTAGATGTTAGCTTCCTTTCCTTCTTAACTTCCCTGCTTATCATCTCACATTTTATCTCTTATCTTAAAATTCATTTTCTGAGGTCCTTTGAGTAAGGAGCAGTTTTATAAAATTTATTTTGTTGTGGCATGCACCCTAACCCAGAGTATGAGTTCTGTCTGGAAAAAGCCCAACCATTGTCAATATAACAAGAACAGTTTGTGTGATATCGATGTAACCTGACAGCCAAGGTTAATGGACTGGAATGTGCATGTGTGAACAATGACAACTTCACTGGACTAGTCATTGGGGGTGGTAGAGGCCACTGAGTGAGGACATGTACTGTGTGGCCATTACATTCAAAATGACTGAGTGAGTAGAGCAATGAATCTGCATCAAATTTTGTGTTAAGCTTGAACATTCCACCACATGGAAACTATTCAGATGATTCAGAAGGCTGCAGCTATGGGCAACTGGTGACTGGCAGTTTCATCACCACACTTGCCTGCTCATGCATCACATCTCATGCAGAGTTTTTTGAGAAACATCAAATCACCCAGGTGACTTAGCTCCTCTACAGCGCAGATTTGCTGCCTGTGACTTCTGGTTTTTCCCCAAACTAAAATCACCTTTGAAAGGGAAGAGATTTCATACAGTTGGTGAGATTCAGGAAAATACAACAGAGCAGCTGATGGTGATTGGGAGGACTGTGTGAGGTCCCAAGGTACCTACTTTGAAGGGGACTGAGGTGTCATCGTCCTATGTACAATGTTTCTTGTATCTTCAATAAATGTCTCTCTTTTCATTGTACATGGATGGATACTTTCTGGACATATCTCTTACTCTCTCATCTCCCTTATGCATGCTATGGTCTCTGTTCTTTTGTTTCAGTCAAAGTTATGCAACAGTTTTATGATAGTTATTTTTCCCTTTTCTTACTTTTGAATTGGGAGAAAATTCTGTCCAAGATTGCTGTTTGCCACACAGAGTGCGCAATTCTCTGTATTCCCTGTCTCATCCTTTGCATTTGTGCATCAGCCAGACCCAGATTCCCAGGTTCAGGAGTGCAGGGAAGAGTGAAGAGCACTGTAAGCAGGAAGCTTGGTGTCCAGAGCTTCTCCTTCAGATTGCCCAACAGCTGTACTGTGGTGAGTCCTTCAGGTTGGAGGTATAGCTCATGTTCCAGCAAGATACTCCAAGATTTTATGTTTCCCTAATGTGCTGCTGTGAATACTGGTTTGCTGTAGCAACAATGCTTCTCCCAGGTCATAGAGCCTGGTACTCTAGCCTGCTGCCTGGGCTGTATTTTTCTTGGGGGAAGGAGGGAGGTGTGGGAGGGATTACAGATCCTTCCTCTGTCCTCCCCCATCTCCAAGTTTACCTCCACATGATGGGCCTAGGGGGGAGATTGTCCAAGATTTTTCTACCTCCTGCTGCTACATGTTACTCTCTTATAGATTTGAATTGGGGGGTCCCAATTTCTGAATTATCATTCAGTTTGACCAACTTGTGATGTCATTCTAATCATCATGTTGGTGACATTTTCTTCAGTACTTTTACTTCTTTTTGAAGATTTCGATCAGTTCTAGGAAGAAGAACAGGAGATTCTACACCCCGTCTTTCCTAGAGGTGTTCTGGACACTAGAGAATGGTTCATTTAGAAAGAGACCCATATCTCAGTATAAATAGTTTTCCTGCAAGTTGAGATTTTTATAGTGGTGCAAAGATTTGTTAATCACAAAGATAATAATTATGATGAATTTCAATACTATCATATGCAGATAGGGTGTTTTGAACACTGACGAGGGGAAGCTTGGGATCATGGAAATATTAAGAAATTACATGGACCAGCAGCATCCAATCACTCCAGAACTCTTTGGGTTTCCTTTCAATTTTGCCTGATAGAAGTAGGTAAAACAGAAATTTTGAGAAATTGGCATGTCATTTTTGAGAAATTACTTTAGCAGCACAGCATGAGAGACAATAGAAAAAGAAAACAATATTTTTGATATGAAGTGCCACAGCCAACATATATAAATAAATACAATAGCATTTGCATTTAATGCAGTTAGCAAATTAAGGCAGAAATGCAAAAAGAAGTCTTGATGCCAGAAAGTTTGGACTAATCCATAGTGATTTTGTAATCATGAACCCAAGGGAGAAAACCAAAACAAGAGTATATGGTTTTTTCTTAATAATTAATTAATTAATTAAAATCCATTTTTGAAGTTGTAGCTAAGGTATATAGTTGAAACATTTTGCTCTGTATATGTGTTAATTTTAAGATAAGCCCTATCAGTAGAGTGTAAGGCAAATACAGAATTCTGTTTGCATTAAAAAAAGAAAATACAGGGTAGGGGACAAGACAAGTGCACAGAGAAGTTTGCCAGGCATGAAGCTAGGTGGCTCAGGGGAAGAGTCATTTTCAAGACTCTCCTGCTCTTTCATCTCCTAATTCAGTGAAAGTTCTTAACTCTTTGAGTACCAACGTCACTATGAGCGATGCTGATAAATTTTCCCAAACGTGCCAGCATCACTCCAGCGACTCTCTTTTCGATGGCTATAAATGTAAATAACAATGGAATAATTCGAATTTTATGTTTTGTTATCATGATATTGACATGTTAATTCTGTTATAATTTTTACTTACATTTTAAACGGTCCTTTTAATTTATTTATCTTTGCAATAATTGTCAAAATTCTATGCAGTGCATGATAAGGAAGCTTTTGCTATTGTATTGTTTTTGCATTTCATTTTTGTTAATAAACTATTTTTCACTGTTGATATTTATTGATGTCTCTAGTGTGAATGCCATTTGTGTTCACTTTTTTGTATGTTATAAAGTTTTCTTTTTTCCAAAAATTTATGCAATATTTAGCATAATTCTTGCTTGTTATCCATGTTGCTATGTGTTTTTCAAATTATAACATAGGTTTTATATTATGCCATATATTATACTTCAAAAGCCATATTGAAGAAAAGAATTTATTTTTTCTAAAATGTTATAATAAAATAATTTTAATGCAAAATTTTTTTTTGCTAAATTGCATCAAAGAACACTGCTTACAAAAGAAGAGTAGAGACTTCTGGCCAAGATGGAGGTATAGATAGACACACTGCGTCTCCCTCCACAACTAAGAAGGAATACAACTACCTCAAAACTAGAAACAACCAGAAGTTCCAGAAAATCAAACTGCATGGAAGTCTAGCAAACAAAAATATAAAGAAGAAATACTCATACAGACAGGTAGGAGGAGCGGAGCCAGGGCGGAGAGAACTCGGTGTGGTGGCAGCACCAGCAGCAGCAGCGGCAGGCCAGCAGAAAGGACAGTCACATGTTTTAAAAAGTCAGGGGGCACACCTGGGGAGCGTTCTCAGCTCCTCACCGGACCTCAAAGTTCATGGTCCCAGCACTGGGGGAAAATCAAGCTTCATTGCTTCTGACTGTTCAGACCAGTGGCAGTTGGTGTGGAGGCAGAAACTGCCAGTCTCAGCAGAATCCACTTGTCTAAAGGGCCCCCACGGTCCTAGAGCATCTGCAGACCCACCCACTTTGGGAATCATGGCCAGGGCAGCAGCTAGAGGGGTGCCAATTCAGTGCGGAGGTGGGAGAGGTGACTGGAAAAGAGGCGAATGCTGGGCAGGCAGCATTGTTTTCTCTTGGACCTCTCCCCCCCACACAGCACCACAACATGGTGAAACAGGTCGCCCTGTACTGATGAATCCCTAAGGCTCCGCCCCTTACAATGTAACAGGAGCAACAGCTCTACCTGGGACGCAGAGGCAAACAAACACAGGAGCCTGTCAGAATGAGGAGACAGAGAAGTATGGCCCAAAAGGGGAAACTGATTGAGGTTCCAGTGGGAGAAGTAAGCGATGAGGAGATAGCCAACCTCACAGATGAGGAGATAGTCAACCTAACAGATGCAGAATTCAAAACACTGGTGATAAAGATGCTCACAGGCTTGACAGATATGCTTGAGTATGGCAAACGCATAAGAGAAGAAGTGGAGGCTATGCTAAGTGAAGCAAAGAAAAAGCCACACAAAACCAATGGTGAAGTGAAGGAAACCGGGGTTCAAATCAATGATTTGGAACATAAAGAAGAAAAAAACAGTCAACCAGTGCAGAATGAGGAAGCAAGAATTGAAAAAAATGAGGGGAAACTTCCCAAATTTTGCAAAGGATATAGACATACAGGTCCGGGAAGCATGGAGGTTCCCGGGCAAGCTGGACCCAGATGGGACCACACCAGCATGCATCATGATTGAGAGGCCAAAGGTAAAAGATAATGACAGAGTCCTGGGGGCAGCAAGACAGAGGTGGACAGTTGCCTACAGGGGGGTGCCTATAGGACTATCAGCTGATTTCTCAGAGGATACTGCAGGCAGGAAGGAACTGGCAAGCAGTATTCAATGTGATAAAAGGCAACCTGCAACCAGGATTACTCTACCCAGCAAGGCTATCATTTAGAATGGAAGGGCAGATGAAGTTCTTCCCAGACAAGGTGAAGCTAAAGGAGTTCATCATCACCAAGCCATTATTATATGAAATGTCAAAGGGACTTACTTAAGAAGAAGAAGATCAAAACTATGAACATTAAAATGACAGCAAACTCACAACTATCAACAACTGAATCTAAAAAATAAGAACAAATCCAACTAAGCAACCAGAATAGGAACAGAATCATAGGTATGGGGATCATTTGGAGGGTTATCAACTGGGAGGGGAAAGGGGGAGAAATGGGGATATGGTGCAGGGACTAAGAAGCATAATTGGTTGGTACAAAATAGACAGGGGTAAGTTAAGAATAGTATAGGAAAGGGTGAATCAAAGAATTTATATGCACAACCCATGGACATGAACTAAGAGGGGTGGGATTGCTGGAGGGAAGGGGGGTATTGGGCTAAGGGGAGCAAAGGGGATAAAAATTGGAACTACTGTAAGAACATAATCAATAAAATATACTTTATAAAAAGAAGAGTATATTTATATGTCGTGAAATTTTCAGCAAATTATTACGAATAATAATGTTTTTATAGACATTTTTCATAAACTCTGCCTTTCTCCTTAAAATAGCCTGGCATTTCTCACATAATTTTAGCAATTATGCATGACACTCAAAGGGTTCAAATAAAGGCCTTTGAGAGCTGAGCTTCACAAACCTAAGCTTATGAAATGAAAATAAAATCTCAACACTTAGCAAGTTGAATATTTCTTTCTTTCTGTAGTCCTGTTTAATACTCATGATCAATGAGTAACATGACCGGATGACCACACTCTGCAGGCTTTTCAAGAAGGTATCTTCATCAGAGGGCCATTTGTCATTGCAGTAGTCCCTCTGTATCGCGGTTCACTTATCATGGCCTCATTGTATAGCGGGATTTTAAAAAATATTATATTTAGTTATTTATCTTGAATTTTTCGCTATATTGTGGGATTTTGTAGTACTGTATACATATGTTGTTAAAGTTACATAGGTTTAAGAGTGTAGAATAAATGTAAGCTTCCTACTTCTGGGGGTGAAAGTGGGGTAATACCTCACTTATCATGGGTATTACATTTGAGACACCCCCCCACCCGCGGTAGGTGAAAATCCGCGAAGTAGGGACCTTACATTTATTTTAGTATTTATATATATTTTAAGGCTCTATAAACTCTTCCCACACACTTACAAACCATTCCCAGTCCCTTATTAGCCTTTCCCACTCCCTTATTAACCTTTTCTACACTTTTATAAACACTACTTATGTTCTTAAATATATTCTACACTCTTAAACCTATGTAACTTTAACAACATACATATACAGTACCACAAAGTCCCACGATATAGTGAAAAATCTGAGATAAATAATTAAATATAATATTTTTAAAAATCCCGTGATACAATGAGGTCGCGATAAGTGAACCGCGATATAGAGAGGGACTACTGTAGTTCTTTTTGCCTGTGTGGGATTTGTTTTCCCAAGTGCAGTGCCTGGAGCTTTGATGTGTTGTAGAAGAAACACATTGTTATGACAATGTTAGCATCTCAGCAAATTGCAGAGCCTTGAGGATTCCATTCAAGATGTCATGCAAACACTTTTTGGAGCTAATAATGTAGTGCCATATATACAGCTAGAAGAATTATCTAAATAGATAGCATTTGAAGGAATAAAACAATCAGAAGGCTTTTGGGGGATAATGAAGATTACGCTGAATTTGCAAAACTGGATATACAGCTTTTAAACCAAGTAGTATGCTTCAAAGTGTCTTCTGACTCCCTTCTCCAGCTACTGTTTATGACATCAGGATATATTTTCAGCATTTGTCTTTTTATATATTAAACTAGATCTCTAGGTAATATTGTTGTAGAAACAGTCTCTCAGTTTTACCTGGCAACCATGTAGTTTTTTGATTAATAATATTGATTGGAGAAATATTATTTCTGTAAATTCAGAGAGTGAAAAAATAATTTTAATAGAGGCTAGGGCAGAGGTGGGGAGATTATCAGGAGGTCACTCAGTGCTAATGCTCCTGACAAGTTCCCCAGCTCTGCCCCTTTTTTATAGTCTGGTTTCTTCCAAGTTCTCCAGGATGATTCCCAATCTTTGTATATATATCAGGGCCATAGATGAAATAAGAGCATGACAGCTGTATGTTGTCCTCTCCATCCTTTACTTTATGGGACATGAAGACAACTTGCACTTTTATTTTTAAGACCCTTTAACATTGCAAAGCACAGCATATTGTTGATAACCTAACCTACACCTTGGTAATAAGGAACAGTGCAGTCTTGACAGCTCATTTTCCATTGTAGTGGTCACCAACCTTCAAAAGCACTGCGGGCTTTGGTGGCGGACTCATCTTTAAGTAGTCAGTGCTTTCCCTGCCAGGTGCTGTGCTGCTCCATTTGAGAGTCACTTCCTAGCACCACGTCACCACTGTTATCAGGACCATGGGAAGTGATGGGCAGCTGCAATGTGACCTGAAACAAAACCATGTGCTGTTCCTGATGACTTCATTTTCCATATTATCTCAGGCTGTGTGTATGTGCATGGGATAACAGTAGGAGTACAATTTCTGAAACATAAGCCTAAAAATATCAAATGTAAAGATCAGAGCCAGGAAAGTGAGTGTGGTGTACTGGGAAAAATTGCTATGTGAGATAGAGGGGAACCAACACAAATGACCCTGTGCCCTCTTCAGGATTGCTTAATTACAGTGAGTCTTTGTTTCTTCACTTCTCAAAGATGGGTCAGGCTAGAATCATGACCTGTAAAGTCATGCCTGGGACAAGCATGTTGTGGCCTGCTTTGTGTTTCAATGTGCCTCCATCCATGTTGACACGTTGGCATGTTTATTCGATCATGACACATTTTTCTATACTCCATAACCTGTTTCAGTCCCTGAGATCAGAGTTAATTCTCCTTCTCCATTTCTCATCCCTTCATTAAGTACTTAATCATCTTCTGACTATGTCTTAACTATTTGGATTTATATTTGCTCTCTTCACTCTATTGTCAATTTCTTGAAATCAGAGGTTCTGATACCTATTTTTGAATCTTGCAATTCCTGCTATAGGCCCTATGCACAATAGACACTCTTGAAATACTTGCTATAGTAACTCAGTGAGTAAAATCATATGCTTTAGGTAACCATGAGAGGTTGTATCCTCTGTTACCTCTCCTGTCTTAGAGCCTAGACTAATGTGGCCATTGTCACTTGCATGTGGGACAGAAGGCTGGAGCAAGTGGGTACTGGACCAACACTTGGCCCTGAATCAGGGCCCTTGCTGGGCATCCCACTCTGCACCAAGCCCCTTAGGCTTGCTATTCTGATCTCATTCCCTCAATCCAATTTCATTCAAGATTTCTGAGAAATAAGAACTTGGTTCCTAACAAATGCCTCCAACATGAAACATTCCTAGACTTCCTGGACACAAAATGGAACCATGGTCCTCTTTTTCTTCATAAAAAGTGTCTTTGTGAGAGTGCTTCTTTGTTTAGAATGGGGGGAAAAGAATGAAATATACTGTGGAGTACTCAGGCAGATGCCTGCTTCTCTCGAAACACATGTATTACGGCATATCATGTAATGGTATGCTGTGGGGAATAGTAATGAATAGTTTGGGCCACAATAATGTGCATTGTTGATGTTTGTTAAAATAAAGATATTCAATTTATAATAAAAGGGATTAAAAGCTTAATTCATGACTATGTTAATATTTGTCTGCAAGTACACAGATAAATGGTGACGCACCTTATCACGTTGAACACCTGCATGCACAAGTTCCTCTACTGAGATCTCCATGGGATTGTATGTTTTACAGAGCTTAAACTTTCATTTCCCAAAATAATGATATCATTCATTTACAGATATAGATAGGCTCTCCTTACTCCAACTCTATCCTGAAATGAGTATTGTGACTTCAGTTACAAAAATATGGGATTAATTGCGGCAGTGATATGCCATGATTTTCCCGCTGTAATAACAGATGACTAAACACACAGCAGCCAGCAGCATTTGCATGCTTTCCCTTCTGCACGACTGCAGGACATGTGTGGCACCCCCAGGATTCTTCATCCAGCAGAGGGATTCAGGTGAACCTGGCTTTGTGGAAAGTGGCTAAGTCACAGATGCTTATAAATGAATGATATTTTAAATGTTCTGGGGAGTTTGTCCTTTGAAAGAGGTTTTTGATGAATTCTTTGGGTGAAGTGTCCTGATGAAAAATTTGCAAATGTTTATCAGCAACTCTGACTTGACTGACCATCCCTGGGCCAATCCCCTGGAAGATGCAAAAATAAGATCAGGCTGTGCTTTATCTAGCTTCAGAGAAAAAAAAAAAAAGAACCAATATGATTAAAACAACCAGAGGTACTGAGCTATACATGTTATTCCTCAGGATATATGTTACATAGATGGCATATTATAGATATATTTAAACATCTTGGTTGTATTAGTGACCCTGGGCTCCTATAACAAAGTACCACAGACCAGGTGCCTTAAACAACAGAACTTATTCTTTCAGTCCTGGAGGCAGATGTCCCAGATCAAGGTGTGGACAGGGCCATACTCCCTCTGCAGGCCCTAGGAGAGGATCCATTCAGGTTTCTCCAAGGTTTCTGGTGGTTCCTTGGCTTCTGTCAGCACAACCTTAGTCTTCCCATGATGTTTCCCCTGTGATCTCTTTTCTGTGCTCAAACTTTCCTTTTAATAAGGAAACTAGTCATTGGATTAGGGTCACCGTACTCCAGTATGGCCTCATCTTAAAACTGGTTACAACTGTAATAATCCTATTTCTAAGGTCACATTCTGAAATACTAAGGATTAGGGCTTTAGGATATGAATTATTGAGCATACCATTCAATCCATAACACTGTTGTTAGCAGTTACTGCTTTGGGCAAGGCAGATGGCAGAGACCAGTGTGTTGCCAGTGGGCAGAGTAGATACTGCCACATTCAGGGAGGTGGTCTAGAGAAGTTGGGTCCTGACCCAGATCCATGCTATGATCACTTGGCTGGTTTCATGTTCTTGGAATTTTATGAGTCTATAAGAAGAGGAGATAGATAAACTGGCCCTATAATCACTTGTGGAATAAGTTACACCCCTTGGCTAGGGAATAGATACAAATATGTGTGGTAGACCAGAAAGCCTATATCTTGGTATGCCAGGGAGGGACCATGTCTTTGTGACATCTACTGAAGTCAAAGAAGTGCCTCCTGGCTGTAGCGGCATTGTCTTCTGCAATGGTACTGGTGGTATTCCAGCTCCAACACAAGCAAGTGAGTGTTTCCATGTATCACCTTGTCTCGTCCTGGTGGAAATGAGCGAAACACTGAGAGCTAATGATTTCAATCACACAATCACATAGAGAGGGAGCTTCCCCTCATCCGTCCATTGTGCCAGGCACTGTGCTAAGCCTTTTGTGTTTATCATGGTGTCTGACCCTGTCTCAGGAGGAAATCCTCATCCCATTGTCTAGATCAAAGTGGGTGTTGAGTAATTTTCTCTAAAGGTCTCAGCTATATGCTGGGTTTTGCTGCCATCAGTTTGGGTCCAGAAGGCATGCTCTCAACTATGTGTTCTAAATTTCTTCCACCAAACCCATTAAAAGGATTTCAGAAGGATGAGTTAGAGAAGACCTTGAAGATGAAGGGAAAAGTGACCGAGCTGGTTCTAAGAACTGGTTAAGCTCTGATGTCTAGACAGTGGGTCTGAGTAGCTTGAATGCTGGTGAGTAGGGTGTGTTTGCAGGATGGTGGGAAATCTGGCTATTGTGAGCTTGAACTGTGTGAGCAAAGGGTGAGAAATAAATTGGATAGGAAAGATTGGAGTGATCAGATTATGGAAGGTTTTGAAAGCAAGCAGTAGTGTTTACAGTTAACTCTGCTTGCAGTGAGCAGATACCATAAATTCTTAAGAAGGACATTGATGTGATGAGGAAGGACAAGGGCTACTGGTCACAGATGGCCTGGAAACAGAGCGCTGTGGGGCTGGGCCCTCACAGAGGACAGTGGCAATAATGCAGGTACAAAATGATGAGCTTTGAAGAATAGATAAAAAGGAAAGAAAAAAATTTTAATATAAGACACTAAATTAGAAACAGATTTACTGTAAAGAACAGGCACTGTACATCCCTGATGATTCACAGCTTTCATAATTTCACATCATTTAATATGTGATGCAGAGAATCCATTGCATATTCACTTAAAGGTGATTTAAAGAATAAACATAGTGTGACTTTGCATATGAATAGATTCAAGCATCTAAAGAAAAGTTGTCAAATCATGCATCCTTATCTATTTCAGTTTGTAGCTTAGAAAATATAAGTATAGGAAAAGAGGGAGGGCGAGACTCTGAGCACTTGTATTTGCCATGGGTGGGTGAGTGGGGACAGACAGACTGACTTGCCAGGCAGCACACCTTGTGGACATGTGGAGCTCACAGTTCAAGAAATCTGAAATGCCAGAAATTAGAAGTGAGGCTGGTAAACCCCGAGTCAAGGTCACAAGTTGTACTCTTCTCACTTTATTCAGTTGAGATAGGCAACCCTGGCTGCTCAGTAATGACTGGAAAAAGAATTGGAGAAATAAGTGTTGGATGGATGGTTGTTGTTGTTGGGTCAACAATAACCTCAGAAAGGTCTTCTGGAAAATAGCTTTGGAGCAATGCAGATGGCTTTCCTCAATTTTCATGAGAAGAAGCTGTGGTGGATTTAAATGACCTTCCACGTTCACCCAAAGCACTTGATGGCTTCCCCTGGCTCTTACACCACAGTAGAGCTTGCTGGTGAGACCGCCGATATCCCCTCACCATTGTCCTTAGTCATTGAGCCCTGATTCTGGCTGAGCTGTCCCAAATAAAGATTGCATCTCTCTGCCTTTTCTGCAGCAGACAGCTGTATCTCCAAGTTCTAGTTAATAGAATGAGTCAAAAGTGTATGTGTGACTTTCTGAATAACTCTTTAGAGGTACAAAGTGTGCTGTTCTTCATCCCTCATCTCTGCCTGCCAACTGGTAGGATGTTGGGAGGGCCAGAGTAACAGCAGCCATCATGGGCTGGGAGGCACGCTGAGGGGAAGGAGCTGATTCTTTGATGCTCGGGGACTGCCTGCTTGGGCTCCTTCAAGTGAGGGAGAAATAAACTCTTACTGGGTTAAGACACTCTTCTCTCAGGGTTTTGCTGTTGGTACTCTCAGTTAAACTTAATCTTGACTAATACTCAGGGCTGCAGCTTTTCCCATGAGACCAACCAGAAGAAATGCTTCTGTGAAAGGAAATGTTGACCCACATTGAAAAGAGGTAAACCTGAGGCTCACTGTGAAAATAGGAGCCTTTGCCTCATTTCTGTTTCCAAAAGAAGCCAGAGCTTACTTTGAATATAAAATGTTCATTGAATTTCTTTCTCTATAAGGCATCAAAGTATTTCTTCTTGGGGTAAGTACTTTTTTAACAAAGGTTTGAGTCAGCTGAACTGTTAAACAAATTAATTTCTGTGAACTCAGTTTCCTTTCCTGTGGACTGGGCACAATATTACTGCTTTGAAAGTTGGTTATTATAATTGCCTAATAGAGTGCCCAGAACTTGGGGTGGATTCAAGACACAGTGGTTATAGTTTTAGCATCTTTATCATGAATCTTTAAGTAAATTTTGGAATAAAATTTAACAAAGGACAGGATATTTTGCTTTCTTTGCAAGTATCTAATTCTAATTCCTATTTTGCTTTGGTTTTTGCCCAGCTGCTTATTCTAATAATTTACAACAAATTTAAATAATAATATAAAAATAATCAACTTTTTTGATAAATGGGGCTAATATCTAAATTCATGGTATAAAGTAAATCCCCAAATATGTCCAATATGTCTTTATCTGATTTACTGTGCTTTTGAATTTTGGTTAATAAACTGTGACAAACTAAGCTTGCCTTTGGTCTTCTGTAAAGTGGGAAGAAAAAATATATGTGTGTATGTCCATGTATAGCTATTATGGAGTTTTAAATAGGTAGTTTGTGACCATTCATATAAAAGAGGAATAAATATAGATTGAGGGGGACTATTTAAGAATTCATTTCTACAGGGTGTTGCTTACAACACAGTTTAGATATATCTTGAACTGGACATTTTAAAAGATAACTATGTTTGTAGGAAGATGGGTTTCTTTATTTTTTTGTTCCCTCTTTCATTTATACAGAATGACTTTTTTTCTTTAAACAGTGGAACTTTTGTTATGCTAATCAGGCAGGGACCATTTCCAATTCAATTTCACCTGGGCCTGGTCAGCCCAGTTTCCTTTTGTGGCCGTCTCTGGGGACCTTCCTTGTCTTCTGAGCTGTAATTTAGTTGGAGCTGCCGTCAATTTCCTGTGCTCATTACATTTGCAGTGATATCCCAGATATTTCATTGTGCTGATGTTCCCAGACCCAGAGTGGAATGTAGCACCCGAGTGGACCACTCTGCCGGGCCTCTCAGCCCAGAATTAGTCTTCCCTGGCCAGCACAGTTCAGTGCCTTTTCAAATGTCCTGTTCTCAGGCTGGTTTGCATTGAGTCTGGGAATGGAAGCTTGGCTCTGCAGAGACCTGTCCAGAGGCACTGCTCCTCAGTAATTAATTAGTGATTTCAAGAATGCGGACAGGCCCGGGCCACCACCACTGCCAATGCTCTTGGTCTGACCCATCTCAGGAGAAATGAGACTTTAAACCCTTTATTTTTAAACTTGAGACAAGACCCCCAGTCATTAAGAGTGCTTTATGATTAGTTTTTATCACAATAACTAGCTGTCATGGACATCAACCAAAGGGATTTTTCTGCCAGTGGTCGTATGAGCCAGTTCCTGCATCAGGGTGCCCAGTGGTGGGAGGCTGGGCAATGGGCAGTTGTCGGGTGGGAAAGAGGAAAACACATACCCACTGGGATTAAGCTGGGCCTACTGAATGACTGAGTGGCCACATGCAACCATGGAAACAAACAAGAGAAGTAATTCACGGGAGCATCTGGATGTCCTTGAAGGTGTGTTTCTTATATGAGAAAAAAAAAAGAATCTTTGGGTCATGCCTAAGGGGGTTGATCATATTGTCTCATAAAAGATTAGTCTTGGTGGACTTAAAATCTACCTTTTTATAACAAGTGAAAGTGACCTTAACAATGAAACAGAAGACACATGGGGGAAAGGGGAGAGAGAGAGGAGACAGAGAGAGAAAGAGAGAAAAAGTGTATTCCAGGAGTCACAACATACATACATACATACATACATACAAGGAGGTAAGCCAATTTGATGGGCAGTAGGGGTGTCATAGTCAGCTTTCAAATAGAGGACAGGTTTAAAAATCCAATTTTAGTACAATTGCTTCAGTGATGGTGGCTTATAGGGTAGGAAAGAAGCTGAGCTGGGAAAACAATCTGGAAAGAATTGAAGTGATTGGGTCATAAGCAGAAACCAAGAGAAAGGCCTGGAGTAAGAAACCTGTTAACATAAGAGCAAGATTTGTGACTGGTTAAAGATAAAAGAGAGAGAGAGAAAAAGAGAAAGACTATGAAGCCCCTGTGACCAGTCATTTCTCCTGCATCCTATGCTTTGTTGGCCTTAGGTGGCAGATCAGTTGCTGCTGATCTTGAGCTGGAAAGCATTTATTAACTGCCCAGGGAGAAGAACAGGTAAATCAGGAAGAGACCATTACTTGTGCAGAAAACATCTTAGAAATGCTAGTAAAAGACATAGGAATACCTGGCATGGCCCCATGAACTGCATCCTGCTTAGAGGAAAATTTGTTGCCTTGAATTAGCAATGACCTGAGCACTAGTCAACAGGCACATACAAAAAGAGGAGGTTTACTAGATGAGTAAGGAAAACTCTGACTCCAAAAAACCTCCGCTGCCTTGCGGCATACCTCTTCAGGGGAAAGGCTAAGGGAGTAAACCCCGACAGAAAATCCGGAGCCGGAGTCCCTAAGGCGGTTTGACGTTGTAGTCAACACCGGCAACTCCTGCGGCGCACCTGAAGCCAAGCTGTATTGACTCCGTCTTTCCCTTGGACCCTTCAGCTGTGAAGAGAGGGGGGGTCTGCTGCATGGGCAACAGCAGACCCTCCATATCACCCTGCCCAGGCTCTGTAGCTTCAGCGTCATCACAAGATGTCGATTCAACACGGGAGGAGACAGATACCATGTCACTCCCGAGTCGGACTGCGCAGCCATTCTCGGCGGTGCAGATAGACTCTTAAGAAGCTACACTATCGTCTCTCGAGACGGACGGCTGCCGACGACGACTAGATGAGTCTGAGCCTGGGACAGTCTATATTCGTAGCAATGCTATTAATATGTTTGGACATAACCTTAATGGCTCATGGCCACTGAAAATGCAGCTATTCTATTTCTTTTTTTTTTAATTTGCTTTTTACATTAAATTAATGATTTCTTTTATTTACCAATGATCAGACTATTAGACACAGGTTGGTGTCTTTCTGTGAAGTATCTATCCTTCCTGAATTCCCATTTTTACCTCCTTGCTGGCAGAACCCCTAAATACTTCAGCACAATAAGTCTAGTTGAACAAGCCAGATGGAATTCTACCTATTGCACACGGGAATGAACTTCTCATCACAAAACAGCATTTGCTACATCCAGCAGGCACTGGGACGCTGGGGGCAGAGTCACACCTCACCTTGCCCAGCAGGCCATGCTGCAAATCTGGCTTGATGTCTGCAAACCTTTCTTTTTTGCTAAAATTATAAATAGATCATCAAGTCACATCATCTCAGCCACATATTTGTGGGAAAGAAATATAAAACACATACATACACACCAAGCATCCTATTTCCATGATATACAGATGGATTTCCCCATTTGTCACTATAAAAGTGAGACTAGCCATTAGGAAAGAGAACAAAGGTTTCTACTTACTAGTTCAATGTTTCTACTTTGTGAGAAAAGTTCTGCTTCCCTTTTATTGTAGACACACATATAATTGTTTACAAAGACTCTTAACTTGAACCTCGTTTAAATGTTGATCATTTCAATGAACTGCAATTAGAATACTATTTGAAAACAAGATATGTATTTAAAGATTTGTTTATTTTTTAGATTTTTGAGGGTTTTAAAAATTTTATTTTTTGATTTTTTAGATTTTTAAAGATTTTATTCATTTATTTTTTAGATTTTTAAAGAATTTATTCATTTATTTTTCAGAGAGAGAGGAAGGGAGGGAAAAAGAAAGAGAAACATTGGTGTGCGAGAGAAATATTGATTGGTTGCCTCTGTACTCCCTTATCTGGGGACCTGGCCCATAACCCAGGTATGTGCCCTGACTGGGAATTGAACTACAGACCTTTTGGTTCTCAGGCTGGTGCTCAATTCACTGAGCCACACTAGCCAGGGCATACTTATATTTTTGGTCAGATTAGCAAAATAAGTTTTTCTGGTGTGCCATAGAATTTTAGTAATTAGTTTATGTGTGGCATGAGATGAGAAAGGTTGAAAATCGCTGCTCTATATTCTTATTTGGCAGTCTGCTAGGGAGAATTAATTCTGGGCTTCAACACTGTCTCTAGAGTAAAACCACATTGTATTAGGGCCAAATAAAATTAAACTGAAATTGAAATGTAATTTAAAACTTAGTGGGTCTCAGTCATTAGCTCCAGCACCCAAAATACTCCATACTGTCTCATTCATGAGTCTCACCAACCACAGTTGTTGACTGGGGACTTTGGTGGCCCATGGACACTCCATTAGCTCTGCGAGGGCTGTAGCCCCTGATGGCAGAGCATAGCCCTGGAGATGCAGAAAACCTGTCCCTCTGTGGCTATAGCATCTTCTTTAGACTAGGAGATAATGCACCAGCTTCAGCAAAAAATTGCAATAAAGATTTGCTCTCTTCTTATCTGAATAATAGCTCCATTTGTTAATCATGGATTAATTAATTTTTCTTCTCATTCCAAAAGAATTCTGAGGAAGCTGGATTATTAACCAAGGGGACAATCGCTATTGTGTTTGCAGAAAGTTTGAAACCAGTCATGTTTACTTTTCTCAGCAAGTGGACTTGTTTTCTCATCTAAAGCTCAGAAGGGTGCACTTAGAGAGATGTGTGTTTTCATGCCTATTCCCCACTCAGCTTTCCTCCCTCCCCCCATTCCTTCTTTTTACCAGCAGTGTTACAACCTAGGAAAGAAGGCTCTAGAACCCAAATTCCTTCAGCATTTCTTTTAAATCTGGGTCTTATTCATTAGGTATCTTTATAGCTGAAAACTCAAAACCAAACAAAGTCTTTTAATGGCCTGCTTGAGCATATTGACTACTTTTTACTATTTTCTCTCAAGGATAGTAGCTACCATCTAGTATAAATTAAATCTGAGGTAGAGGGCTAAATGGCTTTGGTCAAGGTCACTTGGTAAATGGGCATTGGATCTCTGAATATTCTGACCCCTGCAGAACTCTGAGCCGGCTCTCCACAAGCCCCTGGTGTGCTAACAGGAGGCAGTGGAGTCCTGAGATTGGCAAAAAGTCTGGACACTATACTTTGATAATTCCTCGTGATGTCTGTGTTAATATGTAATGACACATTGCCATGACCAAGCCTCACAATAAGAATGCCATAATGGAGTGGGAAATTGTCACTGGGGCTCCCTGGGAGTTCATTCAGACAGGGTTGTTTTCATTTTGCCGGTTTTTAAAATTTTGTTTCTGAATGGCATCTTTGTTGGGATTTCTTTCTCCCTCTAAGACATTTGCTGCACTGTACTAAACATTTTGTTTGTTGGATTGCTAATTTAATTACCTTCTTTGGATGCTTTTGAAATACCACCTACTTGCCTGCAATACTCTGGTCTAGTTTGGAAGTCATTTGGTAGCATTCATTTTTTTTTTCAAAATGAGAAAAAACAAGAGTGATTTTTACTCTAATTATAGATGTCATTATCCCTCTCCTAAGTAGATGCAGATGATAGTGTTCAAGATGGGTGCTAATTTTAAGTATGGGCAACACAAAGGATAGACACTCACTTGATGGAATTTGAGGAGCTTCTCAAACTTTTTGTACCCCTTGAGGTTACCTTGGAGGATGATCACAGGGTCTTGCATGTCACCAAAAATATATATATTCCTTTGGATGAAGGTTCTTTGACTCTTCATGAGAAAGCTCTAGAGAGGCCCCACCACTAGACATTTAAGATCTTGTTAGGGAGACAGATCTGATCAGTATGTGTCATTTGAAATGTGTCTGATGACTTTTAGTTGAAACCATGACCCTTGGACCACACCATGTGAATTGTTGGTGACTTATGAATTAGGTCAGCATGACTATTTTGTGCCTATCTACACAGCCATGGATGCATTAACATCAGTGGTTTGTTTCCCTTGGTCTGTCTACTGCCTGTCCAGCCTTCAAAGGTCAGAGGGGTGAAGGTATCCCTCATGTCAACCCTCCTAGCTTCCAGCTCCAGCAAACTAGAGGCAGCCACTCTCCGTTGTTCTAGTTGTTTCTCTGATATTTGCTCCATATATCTGAATACTGTACTTATACTGCTATTTCTTGATTTTTTTTAGCTTCAGATAATATTTATTGACTTACTAAGATAATAAAGAGTTAACTTCCTCACATATTTCCAGAAACCTATTTTCTCTCTCCTATCCTCTCCATCTAAGAATATTTTAACATTGATACCCAGGATTTATATTAAGTTGATGCTTTACCTACTATTCATGCTGAGACATCTCATATACAAAGATTGAGCTTTTTTTATTATATTTTTTATTTTTCCTGGAGTTGTTTTTTTCTATTTGCATAATTTTTTACATGCTTTCCCTGAATTCATCCCTAAATGCTTGTACATTATTACCCCATTATCCATTTAATATTTTCTGACCATAGTTAACTATGGGTAACTGAAATCATGAAAATAGAAATCACAGAAAGTGAAACAGCAGATAAGGGAGAACTACCATAATTTAAATACAAACATTAGACTGACTTTGTCCCATCTGGATTGATTACTATCTATACCTGACATCTCGATGGTTTTCTGAATTCTTCTGCCTGGACATCCTGGGATGGTTTAACTACTCTGCTGGTAGGATCCTGTCCACTGGATCCCACATCAACCACTCATGATTTTGCCTTCCTTTTGGTGGATCACATGTTTCACTATCTGAAGAAAGTATGTGTGAAAGATAAAAATTTATATCACTATCTTATTTTCTACATTTATCCTTAGTTGTTAGTTTGACTGGGGACAAAGTTATTGTCCCAATTGTCTTTTAGCTTTTGGTGCTGACCTGAGGCTTTTTCTGATTCTTGATTCTTTGTAATAGCCTCCCCACTGTCCTCTCTTACCCCATCCCTAGAAGCATTTAAAAGGGTCTTTTTTATATATATTTTATTGATTATGTTGTTACAATAGTTCCGATTTTTCCCCCTTTGCTCCCCTCCACCCAGTACACTCCTTTCACCAGCAATCCCACCCCCCCTTAGTTCATGTCCATGGGTCATGCATACAAGTTCTTTGGCTTCACCCTTTCCTATATTTTTCTTTTTTCTTTTTAGTTAAACAATTTTTTATCATCGTCATCGGCAGCCGTCCGTCTCGAGAGACGATGGCGTAGCTTCTTGAGAGTCTATCTGCACCGCCAAGAATGGCTGTGCAGACCGACTCGGGAGTGACAATCCCTGCCGCACTTGTTACAGGTGAAGGCAGATGGCTGTTGTTGCTGCTGTTGACGCTGCTTCCGCCTCGATCTTTTCTGGACCGCCTCCTCGTTGAGCGCAGCCTCTGCGCGTGATGTACCTTGCCTGACCGCGAGCCTCCAGGCTAGGCGGTCGTATAACAATAAAAAATAACAATTCCCCCCTCTCAGACTTAAGACCCTTTATAATCTTATAAAGGACAATGGTCAAAGGTCATGCTCCTCTAGCTGCTTCAAGTTGGACATGGTTGTCGCTTACCTACACTTGGGTCCAGAAATCCCTAATAAGAGTAGGGGTGTGGAGGGGAGGGTGGCCTTCCCACATGGGAAGGATCTTGCAGACTCCAGGTCGGTTGGCTGTCCCTGGACCATGGCATGCTTGGTTTAATAGGCTGGCATTTTTGTTGTATTCTGGGGGAAACAGATTTAGCAACAGGGTTAAAAGACATCATTCAATCCATAACCACTGGATGACAAAAGGCAAGGGTTAATTTTTCAATGTCACATATCAGGGGAGGAAAAAAAAGACTCTTTGGAGGAAGTTGTGCAATACATGTCACACCTGTCCAAAACCCTTTTACCCACTATACTTAGCTTGGGCTGAGGGGAATATTTTAGGTTTCCCTCTCTCAGACCTCTGGGCCCTTTCTGTCCAAGCCTTTAGGATAGAAAAGAGAGACTGGTTTTAAAGTGAAGTCCACAGACCACCCCATCTTCACCAACCCAGCCACTTAGTTCAGCCAAACCATTGAGTCTCAGGAGGCAGCGCTGCAGACAGGATTAAGTGAGGCCTATACATACAGACAATCACTTAGGTAATGAGATCATAGGCTTATGCCCTATGAAAACAGAACACACATGTTAATTTATGCAACATAACCCACAAACCAGTCTCCAAGTCTGCAAGACTGTCTTATTGGAAAGACATCCAGTTGCAAGGCATTTGACATTCTTCTTGCCTGTAAATTAAGCATCTTTGATGATGTCACAGACCTAGTTTAACTTTCAAATGAAAACAAACTTTAAATAAAAAGAAACTTTAAAGACAGTTAGCTGCACTACTTTATAGTCTACCACTGAGCATTGTGGTTTTCCTTGAATCATAATTTTTCTCCTTAAGATTACCCTCCTTGTCATTAAAGGGACCATATTAAGTCCAGTTTTAATTTATCCTGTTCGTTTGCATAAACACAAGAAAAGCAGCAAATGATCACATATGATCTTTACATCTGCTTTGCTGGAACTTACACGAGGAACCTTTAGGGTGACTTTCAGTCTGCCCTTCAGGGCACAGAAGCTGAGCCACATACCTGCCATTCAGCTTTGCCTGTAAACACCTGTCTTTTCCAAGTTCTTAGGGTTTTCAGTTGTGCTTTAAGGTTTCTTCTAGTCATCTTTCAGGAAAGCAACCTTCATTCCTTCCCTGGAAAGATTGCCATGGACCGCACAACCAACCAACGTACAAGGCCTTTTTACTCATGGGCTTTTATTACCTTCTAAAGTCAATCCCAGTTCCTCAGGGCTTGAAAAGGGTTTTCTGATCCAGGTATACTGAAGTTTCAAGACTATGATCCTTTTTATTTATAGTATTTATATGTAGGTATTTGTCCATTCTGTGGATGGGTCATAGCAGCCTTCAGTCTGCTCTTCAGTCAGGAAATTGTCTTTAATTCTTGTATGATTTCTTCTTCTACATTTTCTCTATTTGCTGTTTCTGGAGTTGCAGTAATCAAATATTTTGTCTCCTTTATGGATCATTTAATTTTTCTTAGTTTGCTTCTATTTTCCATCAGGTTGATTTTTGTTCTAATTTCTGAATAATTTCATAATTTTTGTTTTATTAAATTTAAAATTTTAATCATATTTTTAATTCCCAAGAACTTCTATTTTTTTCTTTGAATGTGACTTGGTTATATTTGTTACTAAGATGTAATATATTTTCTCCTTGACATTATAAGTGATTAGTTGTTCTTTATTGTTAATTTTTCTTCTGATTTCTGACCAGTTTTCTCTTTGCTGTCTGTCTTAGACTCTGTCTTTCTCCTTAGCACTTTTTCTCACATGTCTGGTTATAGCCATGCAGAGTCAGCTTAGAATGGGTTGTGAGAACCAACTGTTACATTTTCAGGAATTTTGTGAGCCTGTTGTTACATATATATAGCCATTAGTAAAAATTAAATTGTACTGTGTAAACTCCCAATTAAATATATTATATGAACAATAATGGTAATAAATACTCAAAACATCACTCTAATTACTTTTACTATATTTTACCATAGTCCATAATCTCGAAGGTATTTATGTCTATCATATGGTAAATATACTATGCGATGACATACTTCCCACTTTTTTCCCCAACTGTGCATTTAGTAATGTCACAATGACACCTTGAAATCAGCCATGGGAGGAGTATTTACATAATGGAAATTGGCTAATACTATTGAGCAGTGCTCTTCCAACCGCCTACTCCCACTGGAGATCCTGTATGTTACAGATTTACCACCACACTACTGCAGAAACTCTACTTATACTATAACTGGTTCTTACCTATCCAGAAGATATTCATTTGAGGTTATTTTCCAAATCTGAGCATGTGTTTGCATTGATCAATGCCATGACCTCAACCTCAGCCCAGGGCTCCAGGACTCACAAAGAAATGCCCCTCTTGTGGACAAAATTTTCTCCCCAGCAGGCAGAAATTTTCTCTCCTTAGCCTAAAATCAATTTCCTCAAAAGTTAGGTCTAAACAAAGATGTAACTTTGGCTAATAGTCTTTCTGAATTTCACAAAACCATTTTATAAAAATGTTTACATTATGGTTTTGAAATGACTACTTTCCAAAGAACAAGGTTATTCCACCGTAGCTTTTACTTCTCAGTAGTAATGTTTGGGTTCAGTTCTTTTGTATGTTTAAGAAACTGTAGCTTTTTAAGGTATGCATTTTCTATTCTTTATTTGAAAATATTTATAATAGTAATTAATACCTTACTCTGCAAAAACATGTTTAATATTGCTGTAAAGGGAATTGTAGCTATGAATGCCCACTACAATGTGATGTTTTAAAGCATTCGGAATGGAGAGTCCTATAATTAAGACACAAGATGTCTTTGGATTACAGTTTGATTTTCTTAAAAAAGTTAAAATGAAAATTAAATCATATACATATATCATTTATAACAGAACTAATATTCTCTAAGCTCAATATTATAATCTGAAAATTATGACATTGTGAATAGGGAAAAATATAAACAGCTAGAATAAGACAATCATGAAGAAATGAGATAATAGTCTTCAGATGAAACAATTAAATATGAATTATGACATAATTACAGACCCCCCAATGGGTAAAGAAGAAAGCTACTGATGATATAATAGTGTTTTCTGTAATGTCTACTGCTGTTTAGGCTAAAAAGATATTTACTCCATTGCAAATTCTTCTATTTTGTTGTTTTAAACTTTCTCAACTATTCATTTAGACTGGGGATTTATGTATTTCAACTGAGTCAAAAGTAATAATATTGAAAAAGTTTAATCGAAGTCCCAGTGAATTTGTACATCAGAATGCTATTTAATTGCTCTACCAACTGGCATGAAAACACACAATTCCTCCCATAGTTCTTAATTTGGCCATCATTTCAAGATATTATCAGTATAAAACTTCGAAGTCACCAGGAACTTATTTAGGTATACAATTTATTTAAAAGTTGAAAAAATTAAATAGACTATATCAACCTGTACAGGACTAATATCATTCTGATCTTAAGGTTTAAAAATTTTTTTTGTCTTATACATTTCTATTCAGTAGTAAATGTCATCATCCAATCAAAGTTACCACTTCAAAAGGAAAGCTTAGCTTATGGTATTAGGTAGGTGGAAGCTGAGGAGAAAATTTGTCATGTTTACATATAAAGATAAACATATATATCCATATGAACATTCATATACATAAACATACATGCATATAAACACATGCATTCATCGTCGTCGTCATCGGCGGCGGCAGCCGTCCGTCTCGAGAGACTATGGTGTAGCTTCTTAAGAGTCTATCTGCACCGCCGAGAATGGTTGTGCAGTCCGACCCGGGAGTGACGCGGTATCTGTCTCCTCCCGTGTTGAATCGACATCTTGCAATGATGCTGGAGTGTCCTCTCCAGTGAAGCTGAAGCTACAGAGCCTGGGCAGGGTGATATGGAGGGTCTGCTGTTGCCCATGCAGCAGACCCCCCCTCTCTTCGCAGCTGAAGGGTCCAAGGGAAAGACGGAGTCAATACAGCTTGGCTTCAGGTGCGCCGCAGGAGTTGCCGGTGTTGACTACAATGTCAAACCGCCTTAGGGACTCCGGCTCCGGATTTTCTGTCGGGGTTTACTCCCTTAGCCTTTCCCCTGAAGAGGTATGCCGCAAGGCAGCGGAGGTTTTTTGGAGTCAGAGTTTTCCTTCTCTGATGTGCCCTGACTGGAAGATCGAACCAGCGACACTTAGCTCGCAGGCCGACGCTCAATCCACTGAGCCAAACCAGCCAGGGGGGCATGCATTCATACACATATGCATATTTGTATACCTATTCACAAAAACACATTTATATACATATATTCATAAACATACACAGACATAACATTTGTATTTCTATATCTATTTATGTTCATATTCATAAAAACACATACATTCATAAATATTTACATATAACATATTAATATACATACTGATATACTTATAAATCTTCATAAAAATCACCCATACCTATCAGATGTATCCATATCATGTACATATTCATAAACATATGCACATTGGTGGATATACCCATGTACATATAGAAACAGTTGGGCAGATTGTTGGTGCAGTTTATGACTTATGCTATCAGAAACAAGTTATAGTGTGTTTGGAGAAATCAAATGACACTGTAGCAGCTATTCATATTTGTGCTTTATTTAATTTTAAATTAGTGTTAGTTTATAGTCATGAATTGTTGACATGTTTTGGCACCTGTACCAAATCTGACTTGTCAGTGGCCCTGTTAATAAATTTAACTATAACTGTGTTCTGCTTTTTATTAACTTCAATAGATTAAAGGTAAAAATGTATGTGATGGCTCATTCTGGATTTTTCATTTGTAAATTTATATCGTCTTTTTAAAAATAACACTTATTTTTTAAATTGATTTTAGAGAGAGAGAGGAGAAGGGAGGAAGGGAAGGAGTGGGGAGAGAGAGAGAGAGAAAGAGAGAGAAAAACATTGATTTGTTGTTTCACTTACTTATGCACTCATTGACTCATTGGTTGCTTCCTGCATGTGCCTTGACCAGGGATCGATTCTGCGACCTTGGCATATGGGGAAGATGCTGTAACCAGCTGAGCTCCGTGGCTAGGACCAAAACTTATTTTCTCATAGTTAATGTAATTCATGATTATTGTAAAAATGTGGGAAATAAGACAAAGTGTGAATCAGCAGGAGAAATTCAGCTACAATGATAGTTAATTCATCTGTAGCAGTCACCCAGAATAACAGTTATATTTCTCTTTCTGTGATTATTATTTTACAGTGCAGAGATCCTAATGTAATACAATTTAGTATCTTGGTTTTCTTCTAGCAGCATTATAGCATAAGCGTTTTCCCATGTCATTAAAGTTCTTTGTCAATTGTTTGCAATGATTGTACAACATTCTAGCATATAGCTGCAGTCTAATTCACTTATCTCTGGCTCTATTCATGCATATTTAGCTGCTTTCTGTTTTGTGGTAGTAGGATTATCACACAGTGAACATCTTTGAACCAAGGACTATTTTTTAAGAATAGATCTTCAGAAGTGAAGTTACTATAACAAGAGATATGAACACACTTAAGGCTCCTGATATGTTGCCAAATTCCCCCCCCCACCCCAAATGGTCTGAATTTTCACTCCCAATGACAACATGTGAGCCAACACCTTGCATGTTTTCTGACTTGCTAGGGTTTCTAAGTGTCTCAACCTCAGTGCTGACATTCATAGACCAGCCTCTGTTTCCCCCAACACCAGCTTGGTGGGTGAGGGAGGTACTTTTGTTTCCAGTGTGATAATACCAATTTGAATTCTCCAGAGACCTAGATAAGATTTTTCTTAACCTTCCCTGGCCTCACCATGTTCCGTGGCCTGGGGAAGCCAAGATCTCTCTGGATGTTTTCTCAGAATTATCTCTGGTTCTTAATTTATGCTTCTGCTAAATTTGTTCTGTTCTTGGATTTTTTTCATCATTGTGCTTTTTCTCTATTCCATATTGACCTAGATGTGAAAATTAAGCCCTTCTCTGGTTTCCTGAAAGCAAGCAAACAAAAGCCAAATTCCTTTTTAGGAAGAGAAGACCAGCTGGAAAACCTGGAGGGTTATGGGAGGCACAGAGGCTGCACTGAAGCATGGTAGGTTTCCAATGAACATTAGACACAGCTCATAGCAGATTTCCAGGCCCAGCCTCCCTCCCCTCTCTATTCTGGGGGCCCTCAGTGATCTCTAATCCCTCTCACTCTTATGCACAGCAATGCACTTCTCCACCTACCCACCAAATGGTCTCAAAGCAGGCCTTTATATCAGAGTCAAGGTGCTCTATGGAACAAAAGACCCTCCTCCTGGACAAGTTCTGCCTCTTTAAAGGGGAGTTGAGATTATAGTAGCAGTATGTTCTCCTGTGTCCAATAATATTTGATGGATAAACTTAGGGTAATAATTTTCAGATAATTATAGACAGAGAGCAGTATTTGGCACTGGCCACCAAATGTTTGTTCTTCTATCTTCTGTTCCCTTCCTCTACCTCTCTCCTTGTAGAATTTAAATCTTCTTTCAGGCAAGCACATAATTCATGGAGTTGTAAAATATTCTGCTTTAGACTTCATCATCATTTAGACTAACTGAAGGGGTACATCCACCCAGCTTTCCTCCCCGTGGTTTGGAAGTGATGGTGACACTTAAAGACAGGAGTCTTAGAAAAGCAAGGGAAGATGTCACAGAACAATGGGGATAAAATGAAACTAATGAAGAGAGCTCATCCTCTCCATAACATATGAATTGAGTTGTCTCAGCTGTTGTTTCCACTTTTGTAGGCTATGGGTTGAGACTGTGCTTCTTACTGCGTGTCCCTAGACTAGCAAGCACACAGGCATCCTGGGGAACTTGTTAGAAATGCAGAGTCTCAGGCCCAGCCTCTGATGGTCTGAATCAGTGCTCTTGAGGGCAGGCAAAGGAATGTGAATTGTAACTAGGGCCCCAAGTGCTGCCACTGCCCCTCCAGTCTGATTACCAAGGGACTCACGATAAATAGCAATCATGCTTCTCCTAAGCGATGGGCTTTGGGGTTGGCTGGGAGACTGTGTGAGACCCTAACTGTGATGTGTGGATTCAGTGGGTTGGTCTGTCTTGCTGTGTTTCTGTGATTTCTGTGAAGTTAGATAAGATGTTCACCAGGGTTAGGATATGGGACAGCATACTCCACAGGAGCATCACTTGTAATGGTTTAAGATGACAGAGCTGGTGCATTTTATGTAATTACAGTCCATACTTATTCATTATTTTCTACTTAGTTAGATCTATACTTTAAGTAGATGTAGGACATAATACAAGAATATTGTGTATGTATAATGCATATGTATCTATCCACCCACATTAAATACCTTATAATAATGTGGTATACCAAATTTTTAATCAAAGCATCCCTTTGTCAGGGTGCAAAACTAATTGTGTTGTGTGTTGGAGGTCAAAGTTGTTATAATAAAACATCCATCTTGGAGCTTTTTAGAGGAACCTGCTTATGAAAAGGTTAAAGTGGGTAATTATCACACCCTAATTTACAACTACTTGGCAATAAGAGTTGCTTTTCAATGAACCATTAATTCATGATCCGCTGCTCCACACTGCAGGATTCTTCTTGACTAGGTTAGGAAATGTAATTAATAAATGATAGGATTATTTATGGTTCACGGTGCCAGATTGGGAAATACAATGATATACAGAATGAGCTAAAAATGATTCTCGCCAGCAACCTAGCAGACTTTAATCCATGGATTGAATTGTCATATCACTTGATATAGTGAAGTGAATTTCAGATGTTTCTGAGTGTTGACATCACTTTTTTTTGTGCTGAAAGAAAGTAGTCATGCTTCTTCCAAATCAGAGTTAGGGAGCATGCCGTCTGTCTTATTCTGGGGGTGTCTAGATGGATTTTGGGGATGAAGGTAAAGAGATGTTCATATGATTTCCTAATACAGTAATTCTCTCTAAATTATGGCTCCCAAACATAAATTAGGACTCAGATTAGAATCATAACAAGAAAGAAATCTGATGTGCTCGAAAATGTGTCTTCATGTAATCAAATAAAAACAGTGCAACCTGTGCTACTAAGTTTTTCCCAAGGCACTTTTTTGAATAAAAATAAATGTTTATAGTATTTGTTTTCCAAGCCTCTCATGATGCTGACTCATAGGAAGTACTTTGTCAGCAACTTGTGTCATTGAAGATCCAGACTTGTTTTGACCATGTAAGAAGCCAGAGCTCCAGCCTGTCTCTCTGTGGGCTGTCTGGAAGGATTGCAAACAAGTTATAGAGTTTGCATACTTTCACCTGACCAAGACGGGTATTAGTGCCTATCCTGAAATGACAATGACCACAGCAATGATAGCAGCTGCAACGATTCATGGAGTTTGTGACTGTGCCAAGCACTTTGCTATGTGCTTTACTATTTTCATAGTCCATCCATACCATTCCCTGGAGGTAACTGATGCTATTTCAGCCCTAGATGAGGAATCTGGGCTCAAAACTTAAGTGATGTGTCCAGGGTAGCACAACTCATGTGGAGCAGGATAAGTAGGGCTCAGGATCCCAAAGCAATGATCCCGTCCAAGAATACAATAAAATGAGCCACCCACTGCACTAAGCAGTTCTTCTCACACTTTTACAGTGTAGGCTGCAACTACCCCAGGAAGGAGGCCTTATGTTATTTATATTTTTATTTTATCAGCTGCGGTAAAGAGGAAGGTCCCTGAATGGTGGGAGGTGACAGGACTCCAAAGAAGAAAGCACACAATGGCTGGTGGTGGCCCCTTGTCCATGATTCATGAAGGGAACTGACAGAAAGTTGCCCAGCACCCTAATTAAGAAAAGTCTTTATCCAGGTCAGTAGTTCCTAACCCTTTTAGACCCAGTACCCCCCTTTATTACAAATACTTTGGAATGTCCCATTTCAACCTGTACTGGGTTGAGTAACATCCCCCCCATTCATGTCCAGCAGAAACTTGTGAATGTGACTTTATTTGGAAATAGGTCTTCGCAACGCAATTAGTTAAGGTGAGATCATATAGGAGTAGGGTGGGCCCTAATTCAATGATTGGTGCCCTTATAAATGGGAAGTTATGTGACTGTTCTGGAGCATTCAAAGGGCAGATCTTAACTTCTGTTGCACTCTGAAGACATTCAGGGACAGTTAGCATCCCTTGTCTCTATTACCAAGTACCAGAGTACACCCAACTGTGGTGACAGTCAAAACCAGCCCTGTGCCTCTCCAAATGCCCTTCTCAGAGCATACACCAGAGTCAGTGAGAACTGTGGACCCAGGTACTATCCATGGTACCAGGAAACACCCATTGTCCCCTGTGAAAACATCTCTGAGATACTCTGGGGTTTGGAATAGTGCAGGCTGCTCAGACAGAACATGTAAGGGTGGATGCACAGTTTTCTTTTGTTATGGACACCACTACAAAATTCAGATGGGGCATGGTGCTAGGCAATGGTACAGCCAGTGGGAGCATTTTCCTAGTTCCTAAAAGGCAGTTTCAAGCCAGGCAAAGCAATGCCCAGAGCTCCCAGGCACAGCATCTCCATAGATGGAGCTCTGGAGATGCAATTGTGGAACTTGGGTTGTTGACATATGTAGGGTTACTGCCTGAGTTTTAAATTGACACTTCCAAGTCCTGTTTTGAGAGGGGAGCCTTCAACATGTGTACATTTCTCTCCATCTATGGTTTGGATATATTGAACAGAAGAGTCCTTTTCAGTGACAACATGTGCCACGTGCTGTGCTGAATCTCCCTTATATGACATATGTTGCATTTGTGGGGTTTCTGATCTTTACAATAAATTGGCAAGGTAAATATGACCATCATCTCCTTTTCCAGATGAATCTGAGACACAGAAGTTAAATGCTTACCAATTCCACACTAACATTTTTAAGAATCTCAGATAATACCTGAGCCTGACTACTAAGCTGTTTTGATGGCACTGCAGAATTTTCTGGCTCCTTGTTTGTACTTAAACATAAAAACATTCTTCCCTGAAAGGGCTAAGAATCACAAATGCCTTTATGTCAGAAATAGTTGGATTTAATTTTGAATTGTTTAGGCATAAATGATACAGCTTATGAATCAGATGTCAATTTCTATTCTTTCCTGATTTGTCAGTAGTTTCCCAAGTTTATTCCTTAGCAACTTTATCCAAATAGGAGCAACAGCTGGAGAAATAAAACTAGAGTCTTTAATGACAATAGTTCTTAAAGTTCTGGTAAAATGGTTGATGGGTGATGAAGCATACATTTGATAAAAATGGGTGATCGAGATTTGATTTAGCCCTTCCTGTTCTTGCAGAATTGAAGGTTTACATGTTCTAAGTACAATTTTATGTAATAAAATAACTTGCAGCATTTTTGACAGACAGTAATATTTCTTTACCCCAAAGTCTATCATTACAGCTTTTGAGCTTCACTTAATATTTTGAACAATGAAATAGAAGAATCTTTGTTTGGCAGCCTGAGAGTGGAACATTACTGAAAGATGGAAAGTGCCAAAGTTAATCAGGCTGAATAGCACTGACATTTTCAAGAAGAGATTGCCAGGGAATTAGGGTAGAGGAGAGGTTCTTCAAGTTGAACAGATTCTTCTGTGAATTTAAAGGGAGAAAAAAGAGTTAAAAGCACAATTAAGTTTCCTGGAAGTATTTTTCTCCATGGAATTGAATTTCTGCATCTGATTCCAAAATTAGTGTACAATGATACCACTGTTCACTAAGCATCTTAGATGTGAGTGAACTAAGAGAAATAGTTTGGAAGTCTTTTGATATATATTGTTTTACTAAATTCACTTTTTTTTAGGTTAGAAGGGCTATTTGAGTTTCATTTCTGTCTAACATCTAGTCGTTACTTAAGTTTAAAAACAATTAATAGAGAGACATTTGTCTTTTCACCCCAGATGAGCTTCAGGGTTAAGGCTGGAGCCTCCAAGGTTTTCTGATATTGGCCAATATTTTGGAGCTTCTGTTTTGATTTGGATTCTTGTCTTCAGGTAGGGGATTCGATTCTGTCAATTAAGGTAGAACACCTGCTTTTTCTGATTTTTCAGTAGATTTACATTTTGAAAAGCAAAGCAGGTGCTTGAATTTTGTTGCATTATAATGAAATGGAAAAGTGTCAATGTCACCAAAGTGATTGAAAATTTTCCAAAATAAAGTTGAATTCATGAAATGTTATGAGACTCTAAGACCAAAATTCCAACATCACTTTCAAGGAGAGATTCAGCCAAGGAGATTTAGTGGAAGAATTTAGAGACTGATTCTTTATGTACCAACACCCTAGGACTTGATGGATTTCCAGAAAGTTTGGGGGGAAAAAAAAAGAGTGTCAGGACGCAATTTTATGTAGTATGTTTAATATAGCATTTGTGAATAGCAAATTGTCAGGAATTCTTAAGAGCGCTATTATATTTGTGATTCTGGAGCCAGCAAGAGAGAGATATGGAAAATTGCAGCAATTATAGTCCCATCTCATTGATTAGCACCGATTGCAAAATAGTCACAAAAATATTGGCATTGCAGCTTTAGTCTGTTTACCTAATAATGTTCATGCCTATCAAACCAGATTTACCAAAGGGAGGCATTAAAACAACAGAGGCAGCCCCATTTATCATCCTGGTGTATGGGACTTAATGTATATAAGACAAACACTAGCCAGTCTCTCCTGAATGAATCTCTTCCCACTTCTGATGTTTCGTTTGCAATCACTGTTTCTTGGCTTAATGACAGGACACAAAGAATGTTAACTTTAAAATGCTATATGTTTTGGTATGTAAAAAAAGGCTGTCGAGTTGGATGGTCCTATTACATATCATATAGAGAATCATTGGAAGGGCAAGACCTGAAAGTTATGTTCTTTATCTGTCCTTTTCCTATATCTGTTCTTTATTTGTTCTATAATTTCTTTATATTATTATGCATGAACATATTTGATCAAAGGGAAAACCACAGAAATAAAATTCACAGCATCTTGCAAAGCTTTCCTCACTTACCTTGCTTTTCTGCCCCTGGCTTCTGCCCCTGTATTAATATTAATACACATTTATGTTGATCCATGAGTGACAGGTGTTTGGAAAGATAATGAGACCCTTTTCTTCCTGATATTTAGATGGTAGTTGTAGACCATTGTTATCTTTCTGAAAAATTCCTCCTAAAGTTGCAAATCTACTAGACATATTTGGTTGAGATTCAGGAAAAATGAGAGTAAGTTTTTGAAAACACTGTAGCATTCAAACTTAGGGCAAACTCATTGAAACCCTAGTATTTACTTTATTGTTGACTGAAAGCTAAGGCTAGAGCAACCATGAACAAGAATTAAGTCAGTCTTAGAGCCATAAATTTATAAATAGCCAGTCTCCTCCAAAGAGGATTGGATGTAAAAAAAAACTACCAGCCTTTATTTCTTGCCTAGTAGTGGTAGCACAGGTACCCATCTACAAAGCTGAAGTAAGGTATGTTCAAGCTTTTGTACTAGGGTGGCTAGCAGAAATGTGGAAAGTAAACAGCTGAGCTTCCTCCGTCCTTTAGCCTACTGTCCGCTCCTTTACAGCTTGGTTAGCTGTTCCCTGACAGCCAGCAGGAAGCCCACTTGGAACACAGCAGATCCCTCCCTAAACCATCGAACTCCTACTCATTCCTCTAGAACTATTTCACCTGTCACTTATTTTATGAAACCTTCCTGGATTTCCACAAAGTTGAGTGAATTGCTCTCTTTGCTTTGCTCCTAAAGTACTGTATTTATATTTCTGTTTCACAGTGTTTACCCCCTGTGAATTCATCCACTTAGGTGCTGTTCACAGACAGATTGAGGAAGGAGCTCTGCCTTGTTTATCTTTTGTGTCCAACACCTAGTGTTTCAATATTGGTTCCATGAATGGATACATGAATGAGTTGACCAACTCAGTAATGGTTACTAGTGTCATTAACTAGGAAGTTTAAAGACAACAACTGAGAACTATCTATATACAAGGTCTGTCCAGAGGTATCCAGCCATGTAATATGAAAAATAGAGATAGTTATTGAAGAAGATACAAAAAACATTGTACATGCTCTATTCTACTAAAACCTGTTACCCTTTGAATGGATCTTACTTGCCCAATTATGATTTTGTAATATCATGCATTTATCATTGGGAAAAAAAATGAGTTTTCCAGTTATGCAGATCTTCTAAATGTTCACAGATTTCATTGTCTAATACCCAAAGGTCACATTTATCAAAAATATCATTGCCCATGTTGTCAGAGATGTCTTTAAGCACTGCCAAAGGATCAAGTTCATCAGGCTAAAACAAATTTTACAAAGTCTGAAGTTCCTTTTGAAAACTCAAATTTTATCCTTGGCAACCAATACTCTCAACTGTTTTCCTTGAAGTAACAAGGTTTCTTCTTTGCATATTTTGATGAAAACTTTTCCTGGGTGTCGATTTTTCAAGGAAAACTGATGTTCCACAGAAAAAGCTGCTAAGCTGTCCTAATCCTAGTAGCCACACTTGTTTTTTTTCCTTAAGACATGCTCACACTTGGGATGAGGATGGATCTTTATGTGTGCTGGTCGCCTGGAATACTAGAAAGACCTGTACTGCAGGGCTGAGCTTTTATGAAATTAGTACTGACTGAAGGTAGGACATTGTTGAGTGACAGTAGTCTTCTCTCTTTAACTCTGAGCACAGTCATTGACAATTCCGTGGTGATCAGTGGAGTCTGGACTCATGCCTTGACTTGTGGCAAGGTGCCAACCGTTTGCCCACCTGATGAGAAGAGATACTTCTCTCCTAACTTGTTGTTGTGGACTGATTTGTGTCCCCCGTAAAATGATATGTTCAAGTCCCAACCCCCAGTACTGCAGAGTGTGACCTCATTTAGGAACAAGCTTGTTGTAGATGTAATTAGTTGAAATGAGGTCGTAGTGGGTAGGGTGGCCATAATCCAATGACTAGTGTTTTATTAAAGGGAAACTTGGGACACTGAGACCACAGGGGGACACCATGGGAAAACCAAGGTTGTGCTGACAGAAGCCAAGGAACCACTAGAAACCTTGGCAGGGCCTGGACAGATCCTCCCCTGGTGCCTGCTGAAGGAGCAAGGCCCTGCCCACACTTGATCTGGGACATCCACTCCCAGGACTGTGAGAGAATAAAATTCTGTTGTTTAAGCTACCCTGGCTGTGGTACTTTGTTACAACAACCAGAGTACACTAATACACTAGGCTATAGAGAAATATTCTAGGGCACATAATATATTTATTCATGTGGTGATAATGTTTGACAATCCTCCAGATATAGTTAACAAGTTTAAATTATTATTTTTTGCTTATGCATTTTTATTTGCTTCACAAGTTTTTCTTAATTGAATGTGCTTATTGATATAAAACGTAAGTGCTTACTATATTCACCAGTGATTCTCAGCTTTTTTAATCTTTTCCTCCATTTATTATTATTCTTTCAGAGATTTTGTAAAAGCCTTAAAAAAAAAAAAAAACTTTATCAAGCTTTTGTATCCTGCCCTGGAGAGAATAAACTCATCCCTGATTCCTGAGGTGATTGACTACAGGACAAGAATTCTTTTAGGCTGTTTATGGTCATCTTCATTATTACCATTTTTTGTGCTTTCCAGTTGCTGTTCATGTACAATTGTGTCTCTGTATTAGTTCAGAGATAGAGAGAGAGGTGCTGGATGCAGAGTCGGTCTAGGGGCCTGTGCTCCTCTCTCTCCCATCATCTCCTTGCACAGACTAGTTGCTTTGAAAGCTGCACATACCCCAAACACAGAAGCAGAATCATGCTTGGTCTGCAAATTTCCTGCTAAGCTTTTTAGTAATGTCCAACTGCAAACCAAGGAAAGCCAGAAGAGCTAGCATGACGTTGTCTTGTCACATTGTCCAGGGTTTTCCCTGAGTTTGCTTTGCTACCTAATATCCTAGGCAGTCTCTTAGAAAGATGAGTCCTCAAAGCTCCTGGTGGGACCAGCAGCAAGGTGGTTTGTGGTCTCAAATTCTTCTATTTTCATTTAGAATTGGTGCAGGAGCACTGGTAAACATTGTGAGGGAAGATTATTAAGTGATTTGATGCTACTAGTACCTTTTGGAGCTACTAGGGGAGACTCTTTTGTAGAGGAGCTAGAGTGGTTAATTAAATGTTAATAGGATTTATAGGAGGAATAAAGAGAAAATGTATGCAGGAATTTAAAGTGAAGGAAAAGTAAGGCCACAGGAAACTGTCACTGATTCCTGGAAGAGACCCTCCAGTTAGGAGCCGGATTCAGCCACCTGACTACAACTGCCTCCTCTCTGCAGCTACCTTCTCTCTTGTTGTTCAACAGTCAGAGCTGTTCAGAGAGTAACCTTGTCCCTGATGAAGAGCGACAAGGTTTCTACAGGTTGATACCCTGATAGAGAGTTGTTCAAGTGTCTGGGGAGGTGGAGGGAGCCACTGTGAGGTGATCTCAGCTTCAGATGGAAGGCATAATTCACCATGCCTTAGGGGACATGGCATCTTTGGAACTATTTTCTGAGCATTGTTTCAAATCAATGGTTTAATTAGACCCAAGTGACATTTTCATCTACAGAAGTGAGAAGGCCTTGGAGTTGATACACATCAAGATGTCTCAGTTATGCCAAAACTCAAAACAGCACCAAATGCTTTCCAGGAAAAGAAAAAAGAAAAACTTGTGTAACTCCTGGGGCATCATGAGCTTGCTGCTACAGCCAATGGTCTGTAATTGTGGGTTTGTCAGAAGTTGTATTTATTTCTTATGAAGGCACATCACACAATGTATACACAGCAGGGACTTAGAGGTCAAGAACTTTAAGTTCCAATCTCAGGTGGAGAGGGAAGCAAAATTGTTGGAAATTTAGCAGTTGGACTATAACATGAGTACAGCTGAAAGATAAGGCCTATGGCTAGTCACAAGAGTCTGGGAAGATGGTAGATGGCATCTTGCAGCAGGGTGTACAGTCCAAATGTGCTCACTGCTGTGTTTCAATGTCTCTGGGTACTGTTTTTGTTGGTGAAATGAGTCGCCATTGCCTGGAAGCCTGCGACATTCACCCTGATGGGCACCTCTTTCCTGACACTGCCCACTGGGCAGCTCTGAGGGCAGCAGGGAGACAGTTTATATCAGAATCACCAAAATGCTCACCTCTGGATCAGTAGAAGAAACTGCAGTATAGTTGGAAGAGGGTAAATCTGCTTGTCTCTGACATGTTATGGACACATGGACCAGGACAGTTTTTTTCAGTCCCAGTTTTTCTGTGTTTAATATGAGAGTAACAACATGTCCTATCTCCTTTACAAGGTGTCCTAAGGCACCAAAGAAGAAGGTCTAGAGTTAGACTGTGATATGTTGTACAGTCAGGTGGGTGTGGATGGGTGGGAGGGAGTGTCTATCAGTCTTTACTTACAGTGGGTGTTCATTCAATATTCATTCATTCAATCTATGCTTCTCCATGTAACTAACTGTATCTGTTCTGGGTTGTCTGACATTAACAATAAGGCCTTAACTCTACTCAAATTCTCCATGGCTGTGGGATTTCAGTAAATGTCCTCTAGATCCACCAATCTCCTGTCCATACCTTCATGTGTGTTTGTCCCCAGCCTATGATGAAATCCCTTTGGAGAGTCAGGCAAACTTTATTGTACTGAGAACTCTGTCTTTGTGTGACTTAAAAAACCCATTTGCTCAGTCCATGCTGACCTCCTTGGTCATATTATCAACACATATAACCTCCCGTTTTCTGAAGGGTCCCTTTGAGGGAAACAACTACCTGCTCCTCCTTCTTTGGTCTCCTCTACCTGGCCCTCTCTTACTGTTTTGGAGTCTTTAGACTGGCCTTGATCACAGACTTATTTCTGCCATGGTGTCTTGCCCTGTGCAACTCATGGCACACACGTGTCTGTAATAGAGATACCATTGACCCATCAGGAAGCTATAAGATTTGATTCTAAAGAACCAAGAGAAGACTTGTAGAAGTCTGTTTTTAATAGTTAAGACTTTGGTAAAACCAATCACAATGCATATTTGTATTGCAAAGATGGAGCAAATGTAGAGTGAAATGAATAATGGAGAGGCAATGTAGATACCCTTCAAAAGTGAGTTTGATATGGAAATATTTTTGTTAAAGATATATAAAAAGGGTTGCCACTTAAAATTTCATTATTTTCATTAACAGTATTACTGCTCTGCACAGACATGCAGTAGTTTGCTGGCCATATTCACAGGAGGAAATATTCATCGTGGTCCTTTTGAGCATGGGACCAAGCTTGCCCCACAGGACCAGGGCCATATTGTCAACCCTCTGTGTGGAACAGGAAGCAGAAGGGGGCTGGAACTAACACAGGCTTCTGTAGCTGTGGTATTTAGTTGTCATGACTGGGGCCAGTGACCTACTTTCTAGCTACTTCATTTGCATGTTTACCTGGCAGGCCATAGTGAGTACTCCACAGAGAGCCTCATCTCCCTTCCCAGGCAGCATTTATCCATTTCCTCCCCTGTCATTCCTTATAGTGAAAACATCCAGATCCTAGTAAAGTCCCTTTCCTTCTTCAGGGTTCTGCAGCATCAGTACTTTTAGATGTAAGGTTCTTAAACTCAACATTCTGCCACCCTTAGAACATTGATGTCTTAGAGAAGACCACAGATTTCCTGAAATCATGTGCAATTTTGATGTGTATATATATTTTCTGGGGGGAAAATCCAAAACTATTATCAGATTCTCCCAAATGTTCAGAACATGCTTTCACATGGGGGGATGTTCTGTCATGTGTGGCTCCAAATCTAGAATCCCAATATTTGGGGTCAAAGTGTTCTGTATACAAGAAAATATGGTAGGCAGAAAGGAGCTGATTCTGGATATGGTCTGTATCTGTTAGTTTTATTTGACGACTTGACTAGACCCCGCTTCCCAGATAATCGGTTGAACTCCAGTCTAGATGTCACTGTGGAAATATTTTTTAGAAGTGATTAACATTTAAATCGATCGACTTTGAGTAAAGTAGATTTCTCTCTCTGATGTGGGTGGGCTTCATAGAATTAGTGGAAGGTCTTAACAGAAAAAGACTGAGGTCCCCCTCAGAAGAGGAACTTCTGTCAACAGACTGCCTTCAGACTTCAACTGCAACAAGACCTTTTCTCTGGGTTGCCAACCTGAAGCCTGCCCTGGAAAATTTAGAATTGCCAGCCCCCACAATATCTGAGTCAATTTCTTAAACTAAATCTCTCTCTCTCTCTCTCTCTCTCTCCCTTTCCTTTCCCCCTCCCCCTCTATGTGTATGTGTATAAGTGTTTCTTTACAAACACAAACACCTATTGGTTCTGTTTCTCTTAGTAATTACTAAGTGCTAAGTATTTCAGAATAACTCTATGGGGTGGTGATGGCCCAATTCTGGGACCAGAAAGAAAATGAGTCAGTCTGAACGTCTGCCTTCTTTTCTTATAATTCCTAGTGGGATAGGTAGTCGATTGAATGCCTTAGTTTCTGTACAGTACTTGTTACCTTCATTATGGTAGAATTTGTTTTGTCTAAAGTTTTAAAAGTATGCTCATTTCCTGCTTTGTATAATTATTTTTCTCTCAGGCTTTCCCTGGTTCAATTTTGAGCCTTCTTTCCTATACTTCCAAAAGTCGAGAAGAGTGAGCCTGACTGGACTGGTGGGGAGCCTTTTGGAGGCTCTGTCTCCTCTGCAACTTGGCCTCTGTTCCATGCATACAAGGCTGCTTGCTTCTTCTCCCATCTCAGTCCTGGCAGGAGGAAGCATCTCCCAAAAGAGCCTCAACATCCCATTGGGCTCCTCTGGACATGGTGCATGGCTAGTTCAGATTCATGAAAGGCACAGATTGATTTGGCATAAGTTCAGTTGTACAATTACTCCCACCGGGATGCCAAGTTCTCTTTTCTGGCCAAAGGACTTGGCAGAGCCTGGACCCCATGGGGAGGTGAGGGTGCCTCAGTCACCTCTTCTGTCAAGCAGACATCTCCAACACCACTCACCCACATTGGCCACACACTTGAGCCTGACACTCCCCTCATCATCCAGTTATGCCTGGCACAAGGAGGGGAAGAATGCAGCCACTGCAAAGACAGGAAGGGAACATCAGGAGCTTTTCCTGGCCACTGCCACCATGCTGCTACTTCCTGGCCAACTGCCAGCCCTCCCAGATGACAAGCAAAGCAGTCCTCTCTTCTCTCTTCTTGTTTATTTTTGGTTCATCAACATTCAGAAACACTGGGATGGTAAGAGCAGGGTTTGGCAGCTTTTTTGGCTTCAGGATTGTTCTAAAAACTCTGGATTTGGCATTCCTGGGTGGCACTGGAAGACTGCACGTTTGATCCTGTCAGAGGAACGGCAAATGTGCAAACACCACAACAAAGTTTGGGCTTTCAGGGATAAGCAGGTCACACTAAAGTTGTTCCTGAATGCCAAGATCCCAGGAAATGCTCCTTGGCTCCTTCAGGGGGGAAGACCAGGAGTGGAAAAGAAAGGGGCCGGAAAATCTGCAGGGTGATAATGTCTAGGGACAGAGTGTGAGTGAGAGTAGTAGTATATTTCCTGTGTGCCAGAGGTCTTTGGAGACGCCATCTTACTCATTGTCAACAACCACCTTCTGACACACCTTATGTTGTCATGGTTCTTTGGGCCCCAAATAAAATATGGCATGGGAGGTGGAGACTTTTCCTTTGCAGTCTGTGGTAGTCTTTTGCACAACCCTACCTCTTTGACTTCCTAAAGGCATCTTTTCTCCAGACTAATGCCTCAACTTCTCCAGATGGGATTTGGGCATTCCCTTCTTCCCAGCTCTGCTCACAGTCTGTACCACTCCCCTATTGTACCAATCTCTTCATCTTTTCAAACCTACACTTCAAGATCCAGGTTATGTCTTGAATCCTCCTTCAAGCTTTTTTGCCACGTTATCCCTCTCACCAATGTCACTTCTCCATGGCAGCCTGATGTACACAGTTTCATGCCTGTTATGGTCTCTTATCAGCCACTTCCTGGCCTGCATGCTCTTAGGGGCCCATAACTGTGCCTTGTGTTTCTTTGTGGTGCCTGACACAAGCTTGAGTGTTCAGTAAAAAATAAATGCTGACTGACAGAAGCTATGAATGGCAACAGAGAAATAAGAACAAAAGTACCCAACCCCATGAGTGGCAGACAAGGGGAGCAGGGTGGTGCCAATATAGCCAGCTAGTGCAAAGGCATGTGGATTGTTGAGTCCTGAATCTCTCCCCTTTGGGTCAGCTGCAGCCCCATCATATTTTACATGTGGCTCCTCAAAATGCAGTTGGGCATATTAAGAAGTGGTTGTATATCTCTTGAGAAGTACATATTTTCAAAAAAAGAACTGATTAGAAGTTAACTTGACTCTGACTATATATGTATTATTGCCCTAGAAGTGTAACTGTCATTTCAGGTACCTTAGAAGGCAGTATGCTCTTAGGATAGGATTTGAAACAGAGAGAAGTGGTGGTTCAGCACTACCAGGTTGGGTTTGTAGACAATCAAAATAATTTATCAAGCCCCACACTCTGTGAATGGTAGAGATATTAAGATGAGTAAGTCTCAGTCCTGGCCTTGAAGTCTAGAGGGGAGTTACACACCAGTAGCTTCTTTAAGTAAACTCAACCTTGCAGGGTACTGATGAGCTCAAGTATACAATTATTACATGATGTAGTTTATGAAGACTCTGCTCCAATCCATTTTTTTGTCAGTATTTCTCTTGAAATATTTCCTTCCATCAATATCTATATGAATCAGGGCTCTTGTACTGTAACTAACAAACAAAAAATATGGCTAATTTAAGCAGACAAATATTTTTACTGTGGATCAGATCAAAGGAAAGAGTTAAGAGAAGTTCTGATAGAGACAGAAACAAGAGCAGCTCTGGGAATCTGGGTAGGAAGAAAACAAACACACTTGCAGTGTGCTAGTGGAAGAATAAATGGGCCCTGCCCCTTTCTTGCTGCTTATTTCCATCTTGCCACACCCTACTTAAAGCTCAAAGTCTGCTGAGAGAGAATGTGATTCACCTGGTTTTGATAAGTGTTCACCCCTAGCCAAGGAGGGGCATCGCCTTGATTACCAGTGACTTGGTGACTTTTTGAGACCATGTCAGAGAGAAGGATCTGGAAAAACCTAAGGTTTCAGCCTGAGGTTGCTATGTGTGTGGAGAGGGGAAATGGAGAGATGAATTGATATTTGATAAAAGTTTGGGATAGAACATCCAGGTGGGGAAAACCAGTTAACATTTAGTGCAGGGATCAGGAGAGGATTCTAGGGAAATGAGCATCACTTTAGAGCAGTGATTTTTCAACCAGTGTGCTGCAAGAATTTTTAAAACATGCAATACCTGACTATTTAGTCAGGGGCACTGACCTCTTTTCCCTTAGATTGTCAAAACAAAAAAAAATTGACAATAGCCAACACAACAATAGCCACACAGTGTGAATGAATCAGAATTATACCTTTATTTTTGGTCAGATCAAGAAAAAATATATTTTTTGGTGTACTGCAGAATTTTAATAATTAGTTATTGTGAGCCATGAGATGAAAAAGTTTGAAAATCGCTGCTTTAGAGGGCAGCTGACCATAAGAAAGTTGATAAAATTATACAGGGAAAGGAAGCAGGAAGAGGACAGAGCTCTGGGAGAACTCTGAGTTATTGCCATGGACAGAGGAGAAACAATGAAAGGAAGTCAAGGTTGGAGAAGTTACTAAGAAGAATAAGGGGTTAGTACTGACTGACCAATGCTGCAGCAAAGGCAAGCTTACCATCTTCCCTTTGCCCTTTATCAGCACCCCTCTTCTCTCCCACACTGTCCCATCAAGGGCACCATATTAAAAGTGGTTGTAAGCATTTCTCAGGTCTTGGGCAAGAACTAATTTAGGAAATATTTAGTAGCAAATTCTTTGATGGCAGCTCATGGAAATTTCCATAGTTTTTGTCAAAATTAGATATTAACTTAGGAAAAATTCAAAACTCTCCCCCCGTCCCCTAATGTTTTAAAACAATAGTTTTTTAGAAGAATTGTTCACTATTTAGAACATGATGTGCAAATACTCCCTCCTCACACTCACCACCTTTTGCTTTGACAGAACACACACATCACATTGTTTAGCAAGCCCCTCCTCTAAAGAAATTGTACAGTCTGTTTGCACAGAGGGGAAAGGCTGACAAGGAAGCACATCATGACATATTCAAGGTTATTCTTGCCAGCACTCTAGGTTCCACAGCAGTGGAAGTATAAAAAAATTGTCACTGATTTGGCTTCCCATCTCTGAAGAAGTAAGTAACTAACATGGTAATTGTCTCTACTATCTTTTATCCTTTTCTTTTTCTGTGCTCAATACAAAGATAATGATCATGGCCACTGCCCCCCTCGGTGGCTCTGTGTCTCCTCATTGGCTATTCAGCCAGAATGCTTCGATTCCATCCACATTATTTGGCTGGGGGACTTCTGCGCATAGTGAGTGAGCATAAAAGCCCTATGGTGCGTTCGGCCATCTTGGCATTGTCATTTGAAATTTTTTAAAATTAAAAGTCTGCCTCAGAGTATGTCAAGCACTCCTGTATTTTTGCCATTCTTCTTATCTCTATGGCAACGAAAATATTTCAACATTTACATGGGCATCATATTCTTTGTTAATGTACTATCTGAACTGTGTGTACGCCTAGAAGGGGACCGGCAGAGGCTGCTTCTGTTGGTTGGGATGCTGGAGTTGCCAAGACAACCAGGGGCCCAAAGATGCCCTCACTTGTAACATTAAATGGAAGCTTTAAATTAATTCACGCTCATGTGTTTTTGTAGCTTATGTTGTTAATTGAAATAATAGCAATGACCTTCCATGTACATTTAAAGCGCCTGTCCTATTAAAATCACGTGCGCTATTTACTTAAGTACACATCTATCAGGTAAATCTAGCGTGAAATAGGGGGAAATGGAAGACACTTACATTGCACTGCTATGTATTGACTTGTGGTAATGGGGAGAGCAGTTTTTCTTATGTCAGGGTTGAAACACTGGCAATAAAAATTTGTATTTTAAAACTTTATTTGTTTCTGCTCTTTTCTTGCCAGTTTCACATTTGAGGGACTCTGCAGTCTGTTCAATACTAGCACTCAGTCAAGGAGAGCAGCATTTACTGTCCCCGCTTTTGTGTTAAGGAATTGGAGGCCCTGATGGGGCACTGAGTGCCGTGCGCCTCTCAGGGCTGCTTCAGTCCCCAGTTCTCTCATACACATTTAGGTCAGAAAGTATTCCACGAGCTCAAGGCATAACACCTAGATAGCCTAGCCTCACCTCTGCACTACCTGCTCACCTGCTTCTCGGGACTCTACTATATGAGTAAATCATAATTTGAGACCCTAATTGATTTTCCCTCCAAAATAAAACTCATAGGAGTTAAGTGCAGAAAATTGGAGGAGAAAGAGTTTTCTCATCTACATAAACGAGGAAACTGAGCTCCAGGGTGGTTTGTGAGTTTGCTTCTAAAGAATATTCTACTTGGGACTATAAATGAGATTTAATTGTTAAGTATATAAATTTGAGCATTGGGAAGGAGGAGTAAAAGCATGCATTTACATGATACAAATTTTAAAATCACCACCAGCTATAGATATAGGGGTTACCAGCAGGTGTCAACTGAAAGTGAACTGACAAATAGGGGGGGTGTGGTCTACCACCTTCCATGAAATTCCCTTTTTCTGTAATTCTAGACATTCAGAAATGGTAAGTACATTGAGCCATTATTGCCTAGTGATGTCTTGCCAAGTGTTTGATTGACAGAATAGAAGCCAGTGGCAAGGCTTTGAGGTGATGAATCTCACGGCAGGCTCACACCTACAATACAAAGCATGGGAGCCCTCCAGGAGGTCTGGGTCTGGCCCAGCATGGCCAGGTGAGCTTCTGCAGACATGCTGATACCTCGGGCTTTTAGAGAAGAAGGAAAAGAAAAGGAGGAGAGGAAGATGAGAAATTACCAAAAGGAAAACTTTAAATGTTTCTACTTCCTGTATTTCTGTGAAATAAATGTGTACATATATGAATATAATGTATCTTTTTTCTTTCTTTTGTTTCTTGTACACAGTATGATCAAGAATTCTGAATTTAATTCCTGTTATTCAATGTCTATAGTTATAGAACAAAACAAAAACAACAAACTAAAAAGCATATCTAAAATAAGCAAATATGCAGAACTTCCTACTTTATTTGAAATGAAATTCGGATTTTCCTGGATGTAGCAACATTACTTCTAGAATGTGAACTAGATGCAATGCAATATAATATCATATCATGGGACAGTGTCTCAGTAGTCCCTGTTCATTGTGATAATAGAGTGAGAGGTGGCAAGGAGATGAGAGAGGATGTAGAGCTTGGACATAAAGACCAGACTTTAAAGTCACCAGCTTCTAGACCATTCTGCTCCCCTGTACCTCTGAGCTTAGTGTCCCTATCTTAAGTCAGCATCAGGGTACCTGGTGAGATTTCATCTCACTCCACTACTCAGAAAACAAATGTCAACCCTCCCCACTGGCATATAGTCTCTCATTTGATAAAAATTGAATAAAACCCACCCACGTTTACTTGAAGCCTCTTCACGGTAATGCCAGCTGAGCTCCAGCCAAAGAGCCTTCTGGCTGCTGGTAAGGATGGACAGGAGGGTGGGCCTAGGGCTGCTGCAGAAAGTTTCCAGAAATGATTAACTACCAGGTTTGGGTCAAAGGGGTGGTGGTGGTGGTAATTGCACTAATGGATTCCTGACTACTGATTTTAAAGACATTATCAGGAGGGCTTGAAAATGATGACTTATTTTATAGCTGCAATACATACTATCTTTTTATGTTTTTGACTAAACAGGGAGCTGATGCAAGCTTAGTTCAAGCAAATTCACCAGTGAAAAGTCACAAATATTGCTTTTTTATTTAGGGGGAGTTGAATTTTAGTTTTCTTGAGGGTATGACTTTTATTACTTGGGTCTAGCTTTTCTTTGTTACTTAAAACAAGATGGCAAATATTCCTTTGAAGAAATAAAAATTTTTTTTCCCAACTTAAAAATTTTCTTCCTCTTAAAAAAAAATTAATAAATCATTGTGGCCATACATGTTTGAATTCAATAAATGGCAACTTTGGGCAGATTTAGTGCCAGAAATAATTAATTAATGAAATAAAAACAACACATCTGCAAATTGCTCATATTCATAAAGTTATTGCCACTTAAGCATAGCACTCCCCAATTTTCCTCCAAAATAATGTAAAAGTTTGAATCTCAACATGTGGCCAGTTCTAAAACAAGACTCTATTACTCAGCATATGTTTGATTGTGTCCATACCTAATAACTCCTTGTTACACAGGTTTGTGCATTTTAAAAAGAAAAAGACTGGTGAAGTTTGGGTGCTACTTCTTGGGAGGAGTTTCTTACTGTTTCAGAAAATAGGATCATTGGACTCTATCCTGTATGATTTCAAATCAGAAACTGAATTGTGAAGTGAAAATTAATTTTTGGAAACATTTCTAAGTACACAATCCAGAAATGGGAGAAATTAGAGAGGGTGCAGCCAATAGAGGCACTAATCCCTTACCAGAAACTCAACTCCTCATTGATTAGTGAGTTGAAGCACAATTGTTGTGGCTCCCGATGTGTCCAGTACATACTCAGAGAAGATCTGTGCAAGTGTGATGCAAGGATGGCCCTGGCCATGTTTCTAGTGATAAGTGATGAATCAATAGAAATCAAAAGGGAAGTTTAGGCTTCAAATAAGTCTTATTTCATTTTCCTTTCTGAATTTGCTAAATTCATTATTGCCACACAGTGATTTTTCCCATACCTTTGTATATTTAATTTCCTTTTTAATAGACAAACTGTCATGGGAGGTTACACAAAGCATTATTATTCAAAGGAATGCTTATATCACTCAGATAAATATCATAGAGAATTATGGCTTGGGAGTATATTTATTACATATACAACTGAGAAAAATGACTGTGTATTATCAAGTAAATACATACAATATTTAAATAATGTGATAACAATCAAAAATCACCAAGGTTTTCTTTGGTGTTCTGGAATTAGAATATACAGACAGGCAAATTAATATTTAAACTCTCTGTATAATTTTAGAAATTTATAATATGCATAACAAAGAGAGAGTGATGCCTTTGGATCATGCTGGGGGTAAGATGATATCATAAGTGGACTTACTGTGGGAGGCCAGTGAGCAGTCATGTGGCAGGGGGCCTCAGAGACTGGAGGTGATGCCTTCAACGCTAAAGATAATTCCATTATTATTAAGAGCTTTTATTGCCTGTAGCACCTCATTGGGCACCATACAAAGTACTTGAAACAAAATGATGTATGATCTTTGCAAGCTTAGAAACTAAGGCTACAGATAGGAGAGACTGCTGAGGTTAACTGGATAATTACTAAACATGCATAAAGAAAGTAGACTGTTTTTTTCCAAGTCAAAGGTGGTAGCTGAAAAATGGAATCAGCCACAGAAATGAAAAGTTTAGATAAGGCAGAGTTCTTGCACGGCAAGAAGTGGGTAATATTAGCTTGGTGATTTGAAAGGTTTTAGATGGGGTGGCCCGGTCAGAACAATGTTCCAATATCTGTAGTGATGCTAGCTAGCTCTTCTTCCTTTAGATTTTTCCCCTTTGTCTCATCCAGCACAATGTCTTATCTACCCCTGGAGGAATTAAAGGTAAAACACTCTAGGTTCAAATCCACCTGTAAAATCCTGGCAATTATGATGAGTTCAGTACAGGATGCTCTGCTATGAAAAATGCAGCCTTGCAAGATTCAACATGATGGCCTTTTCCTTCTCGTTTCCTTTCCTTTAGCAAGTAATAAAAATCAAGAAGCAAATGGTACCAATGTGTATGTCACAGGAACCAACTAGTAAGAATTTTCTAAGTTTACCTACACTTAGAAAAAGAATGAAATTTAGCTACAGAATCAAGAAGAGACAGCATCTACATTTTTGTGTGTGTGTATCTTTTAGAGCAGACTCCAAAACCAGCCAGGATGATGCAACCTTACCTGGGTTGCATCGTCCTGTCAGTCGAGGCTAACCAAAACCCCACTGTAACCATTTTGTAATAGTAGAATCAACCAGAACTTTATAACCTATCAAGTGCAATCCCTGTATTTTGAATTAGTCAGTGAAGTTCTAGGAAGGTAATATTCCTCACTCAGGATTATCTGAGAAATCATGGCAGAACGGGGAACCCTCTTATTTGGTATTTATGTGAATGGACAAAATCCTCTTCTAGAAGCCACTTACATCACTAAACCAGTCTTGCCCTGATTAACAGCCCTAATTCCTTGAAAATTTCCCAATATATCATCTATTCCTTCTAATTTTTAATCAATAACAATTTGAATATATGCTATATGTTGTAATATATATGAAGTCTGTCCAGAAAAAGTCCAACCATTGTTAATATAATGAGAATGGTTTGCTCAACATCAATGTAACCTGGCAGCCAAGGAGAGTGGACTAGAATGTGTGTGTGTGTGAACAATGACAACTTCACTGTACTAGTTAGTGGGGGCAGTAGGTACAGTCGAGTGAGCATGTGTACTGTGTGGCCATCCTATTCAAAATGACTGAGTAGAGCAACAAATCTGCATCAAATTTTGCATTAAGCTTGAACATTCCACTGTGTGGAAGCTATTCAGATGATTCAGAAGGCCACAGCTATGGTGATTGGCAGTTTCATCATGACAATGTGCCCACTCATGCATCACATCTCATGAAGAGTTCTTTGGTGAAACATCAGATCACCCAAGTGACTTAGTCTCCCTACAGCTCAGATATGGTGCCCTACGACTTCTGGCTTTCCTCAAAACTAGAATCACCTTTGAAAGGGAAGAGCTTTCTGACTGTTGATGAGATTAAGCAAAATACAATGAGGCAGCTGATGGTGACTGGGAGAACTGTGTGAGGTCCCAGGGTGTCTACTTTGAAGGGAACTGAGGCATCATTGTCCTATGTACAATGTTTCCTGTATCTTCTTTAATAAATGTATCTTTTTCATAGTATGTGGATACTTTCTGGACAGACCTCATAGATTTACCGCAGAGTCCTTCCTTCTCTTAACGTTGACTGAAACTTTGATATCTTAATAAGAATTTAAGCAAGGAGAGATCCCAGTAGAACGCTATCTCTGTGTATCTTACATGTTACTCTGTGTTGGAAGTCTTTCTCTGTGAACCCATGTCATTGACTCTGCTCCTCTACTCTGATTCCTGCTACTGATCTTAGTTCATGCTTCCAAATCTGAGCAGATGGCTCTGTTCTATGAGATTCAGGACCACACACAGAGGATCAGAGTTGTGTGCTGTAATCAAATAAAAACTTACTCCAACATATACTAATGGTATGCATAGTAATAATTTTGCATATGGTAATAGTGATTAACCATAAATGATAAGCAGTTTTCATAAATGACAGTAATTAGTATACTATTCCAAAGCCAAAATATGTTTGCCCCTCATTTTCTTTTTCCTTATTTTACTCATATCTACAAACAGCATAGAAGTGAACAGTTTTTCCAAACTTTCAATGATTTAATCTTCTCTGTCTCAACACCTCCCCTTGCTCCCCCACATCCCCTTCTCTTTCCATCCTTCTTCAACACACACCCTGAAAAACAACTGTCACTGCTGCCTCTGAGTTTTGCCTCCCACCTTCCAGCACTAAGACCTTCTCCTTGCATGAAGTGTCCTCCCTGAGTGGTCCTTTCAACTCTTCACATCGAATTTCAGCAGAGAGGGTCTGGGTCCTGAGTTTGTGACTGGGGAGTATTCATGTTCCCTCCCACATACCCGTGGAGGTGGCTCTGCTAAAGGGCAAAGTGATGGTCATATGGGGGAGGGAAGATAGAAAGCAGGAGAGCTCATGACTGTGAGTCTAAATACAGCAGTAAGATCAATGTACCTTGTAAATTGTGAGATGCACTGCTGAGTTCCCTCTGAAAAGATAACCATCTCCTGACTATACTTATTTATTAAACCACAATTTGTTGAGTATTGAGTGTACTGTAGTCATTCAATACAGTATTCTGTGTTTGTGAGGAAAAGAGCCCTAAATGACTCTTCAAGGAACTAAAAGTGGGCAAAATCATTTATTTGGTCTCAAAATGTGAGTTACTATGGCTTCAACTTGATAAGAAATGGGAATTGAGTGAGAGAACTCTACACATTTGGGAGGTGCCAAGCAAGACAGTTCTCATTTGGTACATCAGCCCAGGGTTTGCATTAAGCTGAGACTAACAGAGTGACATTTACTTTGGATTTTATTTTTCTCAACTTGCCACAGCTTGTGTACTAGTCCAACAGTATGCCGAGGAACCCTATTTCTTTTTTGCTCAGTTGTTATTAGCACAATCTTGTTGTCTTATGTTCTGCTAGTAGCTGATTCATTGTCAGCACTAATTCTGCATTGCAGGCAAGAGGAGACATGCATGGACACATGCATGTGTAATTGCACACGCACAAGCATGCACACAAGAATGTACCAACCAAGATTCTGCCCTTAGAAAGCTTTCCTGGGAGTCCCATCCAGAAACTCCTCTATAGTCACTGGCCAGAACTATATCATATGACAATCCTAAGGAGGCTATGAAGTGTAGCTTTGTTCATGGGCATACTGCCACCACAAATAAACAAGTTTTGTTAAGAAGGAATAAGGGAGAATATATATTCCATAGATGACTGTCTGCATTGGTTGAGGAAAGGTCTTTGAAAGTTGACCCCAGCAGGGAGAAAGAGGGCAGAAGACAATGGACTGGTCAGTCCATATGGGCAACATAGGAATGTCAATAAATGATATTGTAAATTTTATAGCAAGCCCGTTGCAGACAGAGTGACCTGTAAGGGCTAGAATGTGAGATGTGGGCTTAGTTTGAAGCTGAGCTTGTTTACTGAGTGCCTGTTATGTTCTAGAAGTTGCATTTTATATACACTAATTATATCTATTTATTCATTATGACTGAAAGTATAGTGGTTATGGATGTGAACGCTAGAGTCAGAAAGACCTGGATTAAAATCCTGGCTCTGAGTTGTTTCTTAATGTTGGAGCTGGAGGTTACAGAATAGTAAGGTGAGGAGGTGAAAATAATCTATATGATGATAGAGTACAGTTGGAGACATCAGTGTGAACTCACGTTCAACTTATATAGATATAGAGGGGTACATAGAGAAATACTTACAGATGTGGATATGTATACAGGTTAGTGAACACAGATATATTTCTTTTCTCTGTCAGCAAAGAGGGCCTAGACACAATGATATCCCAGTAACAAGTACATTCCCACCTAGATCTTGGTTTCTAATACTATTCTCTAATAAAAGGGACCAGGTCTCCTGAGAGTTATGGCTGATTTTAGGACTGGGACTTGCATAGAAAATATACAAAATGAACCTGGAGCATTACGTAGTTACAACAAGTAAGGACTGCTAAAAATAATCACATGATGAAAATGATATGTCAAAGGGACACAGGAGTCAGCTGAAAGACTGCCAATGGCCAAGGCTAAAAGAATTTGAGAAACATAATAAATGAAGTAGTATTTCATTGCAACACAAAGTACAAAATAAGTGTTCATAAGTCCTTATAGTATAAATAAATGATTGAATAAAAAATAAATGGGAAGAAGGGAAAAATCTCATGTCCAGAAGAATTTCAAATAAGTTGATAACCCCCTCCAAAGACGTGGAGCATAACCCTGACTCCTAATGTGTGTGCTGTGCACAGCAACTTCTTTCCAAAGGCACAGTAGGGATTGGGGGAGAAAGAGTGACTCTATTTTGGGGAAGCCTGACAGGCACCTCAGCCAGATGGTCAGGGCAGATAACCACAATGATAAGTCCTGGTGATAGTATATACTCTGGGTACAATGTGATGGGAAGGATACTTGACTTCTGTGGTCTTCCTTTCCAAAACCCATTATTCCACTCTAATAATAATAATAATAAAAACATAAGACAAAATCCAATTGAGGGGCATTCTACAAAATATTTGACCAGTACTTTTCAAGTCTGTCAAAGACACCAAAAGCAAGGCAAGTCTAAATAACTGTCACATCCAAGAGGAGTCTACAAGGACATGACAACTATGTGTCATGTGGTGTCCTGGATGGGATCCTCTAACAGAATAAAGACATTAGGAAAAACTAAGGAAATATGAATAGTATAGGCTTTAGCTAATAATGTATCAATATTGGCTTATTAATTACAACAAATGTCTCATACTAATATAAGATGTTAAAAACAGGAGAAGCTGGGTATAGAGTATATGATGATTCTGTGCTGTTATCATATTTTTCTCTGTACATCTAGAACTGTTCTAAAACATAAAGCTAACGGTAAGAATTCCTGGTGCTGCCTCATGCACTGTGGTCTTGGGACACAGTTTCCTCTGCTGGGCTGGTGTTGCCTCAGGTATGCAATGATATGGCACCAAACCACAGAGGCTTGAAGGGGGGGTGTAAGTGAGACAGACATGTACAATATTGGCACAATGCCTGGCAAGTTGCAATTATTCTCTTTAACTCTGCAGTTTGGAATTACTGTACCTGTTCCATAGCTCAGACACCTGGAGTAGCTCAAACTAGCATCTCAGCCTGGGTGTGCCCAACTCAGCCTGCATAAGTGACCATGTGACATTAGGAACAGGGGGGGACACCAGAACAACTGTGACCCAGAAGCAATTTTCACCTCTCTTTGTTGTGGTATAAAGGTGTTGAAGAGGCTGATATCAGAAAACCAAGAAAATAAAGATAGAATTTGAGGAATTTTTCATTTCCGATTTTCTCATTGTGAGCTGCCACTCCATCATGAAATGAAAAGACAATGTGGGCTCTTTAGAAACCCCCTCCCTAACCCTTTTTTTCTCCTTTAGCTTTCTTTATACTTCTAGACTGTAGCTTATTGATTCCTTTACTCTTTGTCATGGAAACTCATGTTGCTCTTTCTTATATTAGAGTTATCCCAGAGTTTCAGCATTCACATGGCCTTCAGATTTTGCATAGTCTTTCCCAGTACTAAGAGGAAACTGAGCCCCGAGTGATTGAGTCATTCAAATTCATACAGATAACTGTGACAGCCAGGATTCTAATTTATTTATCTAGAGTTCAGAATATTATTCTATCTTCTTGTATTATTTCTTTCTTTTATAAGAAACATATCATTTCTATCCAGTTAGAGGCCAAGGAAAGGAGAACCTGGAGGACAATTTCAAGAAGGTTTTGGATATGGAAGAGTGTTCAAGAGGATTCAGAAAACCCTCTAACCAAGAGAAGTTTCCAGAACTGAAGCAGATAATCAGTATGCACAAGTGTTTATTTGTGAAGTTGCTGGTAATAATGAAAGGGGCAGAGTGCAGTGCAGTGGTCCTTAGCCATGACCCACTGAATGATATGAGATGTGGTCTCTGTGGGGTGAAGTCGCAGCACTACACACGGAAGGTGTGAAGAATGTGACCCACTGGTTGCCTATAGAGCTTCTGAAAAGACACTGCTTGGTAATAAAGGGATTGTTCTCTTCTGGAGCATGAAGATAATATGTGATGGCATGTCTGCACATGACTTTATTTTAAGACTTCATCAAAACCTGGGACTTAAACAGGCAGAGACACCTTAAATAAAATCCTCAGATATAGGACAAACCTGGTCCCTGCAAGCATTCTCACCTCAACCTCTGCTGTCCCCGCCAGCTGTCACTGTCATGCTATTGCATCAATGTACTTTAAAGTGAAAGCTCCTAGGAGCTGGCTGGGGGTAGCCTTAGATGGTTACAGTTCTGAAGATGTCAGGGTTTCATGGTGGTGAAAACACCTGAACTTCCCAGCTCATCTTCCAGTTGACAACCTATGGTATCAGCACCTCCTTCCTTTGTTCTGGTCCCAAATCTATGACCCCCACCTTGGAGAATGAAGTCACTACAAATGGGAGAAAGGACCCTAAAAGATTAAATGAGGCAGACTTCTGAATATTTTATAATTATTATTGGATATATGGATGGACAGATAGATGATAGGGGTAGATGATAGATAGATAGATATGCATATAAATTGTTTCCTACCTTAGCCATATGAGAAAAATCCCATGTGGTCCTCTTGTCAAATCACTTAATGTCCTATTGTGTACTTAGTCTCAGAATGTTAAGTTCTACAAGGGAGAGCTTTATACAGTATTTCCTCACTTATCATGGGTATTACATTCTAGAACCCCCCACAAAGTAGGAACCTTACATTTATTCTACACTCTTAAACCTACATAACTTTAACAACATGCGTATACAGTACCGCGAAATCCCACAACATAGCAAAAAGTCCGTGAAAAATAATTAAATATAATATTTTTCAAAATCCCACAATACAGTGAGGCCGCGATAAGTGAACTGCAATATAGAGAGGGACTACTGTATACTCTGCTTACTTTCTGCACCAAATTTCCATTTCACAGTCGGAAGCCACAAGATTCTATCAGGAAACAAACTGTAGGGATGGATACATGCTCACACACTCTAACACATGCAGCCTTTTAAAACACTGGAAGAATAGTAAAGATAGTTGTACTTGAGACTCAGCTATCTCAGGATAGGGAGGCTGAAGCATGAGTTACATTCATGAAAAGAATGAAGTCATGAGAAACTGCTCTTTGGGAGTGAGCTAAGAAAACTGTGTTCCCTATAAACACTTCCCAGCTCCCAGTAACCTTGAAATCCTTCCCGCACAGGCAAAGATTGCTACATGTTATCAAACCATTGACACTGATGTGCAACTTCTCAGGAAGGCCCAAGTATTGAGTAGGTAAGTGGCTATATGTCAAATACCTATTGTGGAGGAAAACACGTGATGCACTACCAAAGACAAATTTGGGATACATGTGGGATGGACATGTATTTGAAGAACTAATATCAAGGCCACTGGCATTTCTGTGACTCTCCATCTTCCCATTGACTTGACTTAATATAGTTAGTGGCCACTTGGATTTGAAGGCCCATTTGCTGTGGTACTTTTTTGTGCATTAGTGTTCATTATAAGGTAATGGGGGTCTATCAGTGTCAACATGTCTGTAAGTAATTAATTCAGCTCACTGCTTTTTCCCAGTAATCGGAAATCACTGGACCATCCAATGCCACATGATATATGTATCCTTTGCCCTCTGCAAGCAACATTTACAGGAGAACATGGGGGAAAGTGACATTTAGTGTCTCATAGCCAGAAACTGACAAGGCAATATTGCTTACAAGAGAGATATTTTTTATAGGAGGATTTTTAAATAGGATGATTGTTTTGTAGGAGGGTTTATATTTAGCATTATGTATATTTTATGATTTATATTAAGTATTATTGTTAAGTATTAGTATATTAAGAATTATGTAGTAAGGATTAGATATTAAATATTAGATGTAGACTATATGTGGTAAAAGATTTTATAAAAATAAAGAATAATCATGTAATAAGGTTTTAGTTTTTTTTTTTAAGTTTTATAACTAGTTAGAAGAAACCATATACATGAAGTGACTGGTTGTATTTGGAAGGACATATATCAGTCAACAAGAGAGACATAGAGAGGTTACAGACTGCCCAAGAGGGATGGGCAGAAAACACCTGAGTCCAAGTTGACTAGGCAGTTTAATGAAGACAAAGACACAGGAACTGTGAAGTTATGGGCCCCTATTCATGGTCATATTATAATGCAAACACTTCCTGTGAGTGGTAATTTGGGATGCAGTATGACACCTGTCCTAGCTGCTTGTCTGTGGGAATGCTTGGGAATGAGGCTGGGTGGAATGAATGCAGTGGACAGAGGGAAGTTATAAATGACTGAGTTATAAATAACAGGCAACACACTGAACTCTGGAGCCTCAGGCTTCCAGAGTCCTGCCCTCTGCTCCCAATCTCCCCTACATGCACTGACTGTGGCTGGTCTTCATTCAATAGGCAATGTGGTTCAGCACCTCCATAGACGCTCTAGGCATAGTGCCTGCGACCATCAGCTCTTCCAAATCTCTGAAGAGATCGAAGAAAAATGAATGAGCAACTCCAAAACAGGATAAGAAAGCTATAAAACTGAAATTTAAACTTTTTAATGAAATGTTTTTAAAACATAACATGTCAAATTCATTAATGGTTAAATTTATTTTTCATCAAAATTGTGTTACATTTGGAAATAATTTGTGTTAGTTCTTTCATCAAGAATCCCTGAATGTGCATAAGAATTGCCAAGGCAGCATAGCCAGTTGTAGATCAAATGAGTTACTTGTCGACAACACAACGGTAACCACAAAAGAACACTTGAGTTGGGCTTATTTTGTGCTAAACACATTTCTACCTCCTAATGTATATTAATTCATTGCTCATCAAAATAGCCCATGATATAAGCGCTATTGTTACTTCCATCTTATAAATGAGACAGAGAGACGTTAAGTAACCTTTTTCCAAATCACATGGACCTGGGGTTTTAACATAGCACTTAACCACTGTTCCACGCTCTCTCTCAAAGGGAAAATGATGAAATCCTTCAAAAATTTTACAGAAATCATTAGGTTAAATGTGCCTTGTGTGGCATGTGAATATGTTTGAGATTACTTAGGGCAGGGTCTTTGAAAGTGAGAGTTCTTGACTCCCCTAATACTCCCAGTGGCTTTATCAGTGATAAGGTATGAAAAGCTTCTTGGTTAATTGTCCCCGAGGCTTAACTATACAGGAGTCTCACCTGGGAATGGCAGCCACATTCTACCAGTGGCTTTCCACACTGCTGTGGATTAGTAGCAGTGATGCACTTTAGCACCTGGACTGTTCTCTAAACCAGACCACGTACTAGTATAGGGAACCGATGGACAGGGGTCACATTGGTCCATGCTATCTTCCTTAGTTCTTCCTGAAATTAGAATCCAGTCTCTTCTGAATATGCAATCTTTGAATAAATTGCAATTGTTCCTATTTGTCATTTTATTAGCACTCATTAGAGCCATTTCATTGGTATTAAAAAGAAGAAAGAAGGAACATAAGTAAAAGGAGTAAGCTAATGGTTTACCCAGAATGCTGTGGCAATTTATGGGGACTTGAATGAAATAACAGAATCACCATAATGTTAAATTTAACACATTTTATTTTAGCAATATGATCACCTGATCATATCTCCAAGTGAAGCCAGTATTACAAAAGTAATTTTTATAATTGTAGATTCATTCACTCTTAAGATGCTTCAGAATGACTTTAGAAATCATATTACTAAATTTTCAGCTTAAAAAATGACTTTATCCTGTCATGTATATAACTACAGTGATATGAACAAAAACTAGAACCTTATGGGCATAGTTAGAAATAGAATTAAAGTCCCCTTGAACTTTATTTTCTGAGAGCATTGTTATTTGTTGTTAATATTGTTTTATTATTTTAAGATAACTAATTATAACTAAATTCAAAAGAAAATGCTTATGCATTTGTTATTATAAATAAAATGTATGGAAATAAAAATTATGATAGAAACTAAACCAAGGATTAGGTTGTATTGGTTTGTTTCTTTTTTATGAACTATAACTAAAGAAAAAAATAATCTTTTTCAAATATATAAAAGAAATCAAATTCAAGCCTAGAATCAAAATCACTATTTCTTAGTAATAGTTAATGTCAATATATTATAAGAAAAAAAGACATGTATTGGTTAAATAGGCACGTGACATTTTTGTACACACTGAAAAGTTGAGATGGAAGCATCATTTACATTACTCTCCCTGGGTCCAACAGTGACTGATAATAAATATTTTATTAGGCAAACCTGCAGGTTTCTGATTATATGTCTTATCAAGTTGACCCTTATAATTATGTTGTCTTCTGCAACCATGGGATCTCTTTTAATTTTGCAGTTCTTTGGTAAATATTGAAGCATAAGCAAGGTATAACAACTATAAGCAAAGACAACTGAGGACAAAAGCTATGTAAACACAATTCCAACGTTCGAGTGAAGATGCATGTCCTTCCCACTACTCAGGAGGAGCGATCGGTTGGAGGAAAAGCCTAATTAGGCCAGAAAATAAATGTTCATCTTTTTGATCCTCACTTTGTCATCTATTGCTCTGGGTTCAGACCCACTTATCTCTTCCATTTTGCAATCAAGCTTCCCTACTGAATCACATTCTCTCTAGGAGGGCCCAGGCCCATGGGCCAGGAGAGGCTCAGAGGTTAGCTGGGCAATTCTGTCATTGTGTACCCCTCCCCCTGGCCTGGGGTATTAGTTTCTTCTTATCATCATTTTGTGTTTTAGCCCCCAGGCCCCATGTGTGCAGCCATCAAAGCTCCAAATGAGTGACCCTTTGGTACAAAAGCCTGGCTCTCCTGCATGGGGCAGAACTGAGTGGCAAAGAGCCCCTTAGCCCCCAAGTGTGCACCGGGTGGGGCGGTCACAGGTCAGCCTGAGTCTTTGATGTGCTTTGTTCCCCTCCTTGGGCTGGTCGCTCATCAACACCTATGCCTACAGGGCTCAGCCCTGCACACAGCTCCTTTGAAGCTAATGGAGACTGTTCCTTGGATGTGCCCTGCAGGAACACTTCCTTCATCACTGTGGTCACTTCTGTGTCACTTGCTTTTTTCCCTTCCTACTTTCTTAACCTACTCACACTCAAAGAAAATCATATCCCTCACACTCTGAACAGACATGGCCCCAAAAAGATTTCTGGAGAAACATTTCTGAGCTGAACAAAATGGCAGTAAGTCTGTGGGTCAACATCTGTGTTGAATTCTGAGCAGTGTGAAATGTAAAAACAGGGTGTTTCCATGGAATTGCGTAGCAGTGGGAAGGGATACTCTTTCCTGCCTGACTTTACTGAGGTTGTTTTCTGCCAGCTTGAGCCAATGTCTTGTGAATGGTATTGATGGGACTTCTCATCCTGGGGTCCCTAGGGTGATCCAAATATGTTCAGTCTTGGTATGTATGAGGGAGAACTGGTGATCAGTCCAGCAGAAACCTGTTGGCCCAGGCCCTCACTATCATCCAAGGACTTGTTCCAAGGGAGGTGCAATCAAGAGCTGCAGAGGTTCCAAGATAAGGCTACAGAGCCCTCACTAGCATTGATGTCATCACTATTTCTGTTTTTGCCATTCTGATAGGTACATAGTGATATTTCATTGTGGTTTCAATTTGCATCTTTCTGATAGCTAATCATTTAAAATATCATTTTATGTGTTCACTTGCCATTTATTATGCATGTCCTTTATGGTAAAATATTTATTCATGTCTTTTGCCTATTTTCTAAATAGATTTTTAATTTTTTTACTGTTGAATTTTAAGAGTTCTTTATGTAGTCTAGATACAAGTCCTTTGCCTGATATGTGATTTGCAAATATTTTTTTCTCAGCTAATTTGTCTTCTCATCCTCTTCACATTCTCTTAATTAACATTTTAAATTTTCTGTATGTTTTATTGATTATGTTTTGATTATGTTGTTACAGTTGTCCCAATTTATTTTCCCTTTGCTCCCCTCTGTTCAGCACTCCACCTCCCTCCAGAAATCCCATACCCTTAGCCCGAGTCCATGGGTCGTGCATATAAGCTCTTTGACTTTACCCTTTCCTGTGCTATTCTCAATATCTCCCTGTCTATTCTGCACCCTCCTACTATGCTTTTTAATTCCTGCACCATTTCCCTTCTGCTCAACCCTTCCCCCTCCCAGCTGATAACTCTCCACATGCTCCCTATACCTATGATTCTGTTCCCACTCTGGTTGTCTGCTTAGTTTGTTTTTGTTTTTATTTTTTAGATTCTGTTGTTGATAGTTGTGATTTTGTTGTCATTTTAATGTTCATAATTTTGGTCTTATTTTCCTTAAATAAGTCCCTTTAACATTTTATATAATAAGGTCTTGGTGATGATGTACTCCTTTAGCTTTACTTTGTCTAGAAAGCACTTTATCTGCCCTTCTGTTCTAAATTATAGCTTTGCTGGATAGTGTAGACTTGGTTGTAGGTCCTTGCCTCTCATCACTTTGAATATTTCCTGCCAGTCCCTTCTTACCTGCAAAGTTTCTTTTGAGAAATCAGCTGATAGTTTTATAGGCACCCCTTTGTATGTAATTCTCTAGTTTTCTCTTGCTGCTTTTAAGATTCTCTCTTTATCTTTAACCTTTAGCATTTTAATTATGATGTGGCTTGGGGTGGCCCTCCCTGGGTTTAGTTTGTTTGGGACTTTCTGTGCTTCCTGGACCTGTATGTCCATTTCCTTCCCCAAGTTAGGGAAGTTTTCCTTCATTATTTTTTCACATAATTTTTCAATTTCTTGCTCTTTCTCTTCTCCTTCTGGCACCCCTATGATTTGGATGTTGGCATGTTTAAAGCTACCCCAGAGGTTTCTAAGTCTCTCCTCATTTAAAAAAATTCTTGTTTCCTCATTCTGTACTGGTTGATTGTTTATTTCTTCCCTATGTTCCAATTCATTGATTTGAATGTTTATTTCTTCCCTATGTTCCAATTCATTGATTTGAACCTTGGTTTCCTTTCCTTCACCACTAGTTTTGTGTAGATGTTCCTTCATTTCACTTAGTATAGCCCTTATTTCTTCCCTGTCATGCTTAATCTTTTCTGTCAAGTCTGTGAGCATCTTTATCACCAGTACTTTGACCTGTGTGTCTATTAAGTTGGCTATCTCTTTGTCACTTAGTTCTCCCACTGGAACCTTGATCTGTACCCCCCTCCCTCCCCTTTTTGGGCTGTACTTCTCTGCCGCCTCATCTTGACAGCTTTCTGTTTGCCTCTGTGTCTTAGGTAGAGCTGTTGCACCTGTTATGTTGTAAGGGGAGGAGCCTTAGGTATTCATCAGTGCTAGTGAGCAGTTTACCACATTGTGGCACTGTATGTGGGGGAAGGGTCTGAGAGGGAATATTACAGTTTGCCTCATACTCGCCCCTTTTCCAGGCACTTCTCCCCCTTCCTGTTCTAAACAAACTACCCCATTGAGAGAATGGTAGTTTCTTCCCCCTCCCCAACCCGCCACTGGTTTTCACAGTCAGAAGCAATGTGTAGCACTATTTTTCCTGGCGCTGGAACTGTAAGCTGCACAGTCTGGTCTGGGGTTGTGATAGCTTCCCAGGTTTAAAACGTATGACTGCTCTTTTCACTGTGGCTACAGTCCCTGTGCTATTGCCACTGCTGCCAGCTGCCACTGCCAAGCTCCACCCCAACAGCCGATGCTGCTGCAGTGCACTTCATTCTCTCCATCCCAGCCCTGCCCCTTCTACTCTTCTGGCTGAATATTTTTTCTTTATTTTTTTTGTTGAACTTCCATGTAGTTTTGGTTTTCTGGATCTTTTTTTTTTTTTTTTTAGTTTTGAAATGGTTGTAAATTTCTTCTTAGTTCTGAGGGAGACAGAGTGTATATCTATGTCTCCATCTTGGCTGGAAGTCCAAAATTTTTAATTTTGATGAGTTCCAGTTTATCAATTTCTCCTTGCTTTTGGTTTAAACCTAAGAATTCTTTGGCTGGTTCTAGTCATGAAGCTTTTCTCCTTTGTATTTCCCCCCCCTAGAAGTTTTATATTAAAACAAAAACAAAAAAACTTTATTGTATTTTTTCCATTACCATTTAGTCCCCTTATACCCACTCCCCCCAGCAATCACCACAGTGTTGTCCATGTCCACAAGTCCTTTTTCCTTGTTCTCAATCCTTCTAACCTCTAACCACCCCCTCCACTAGCTGTCATCTGCTCTCCACCTATGAGTCTGTCTCTGTTATGCTTGTTAGTTCAGTTTGTTCATTAGATTCCACATGTGAATGTAATCATATGGTATTTGTCTTTCCATGACTGGCTTATTTCACTTAACATAATGCTCTCCAGGTCCATCCATACTGCTGCAAAGGGTAAAATGTTCTTTTTTACGGCTGAGTAGAATTCCATTGTGTAAATGTCCCATAGTTGTTTTATCCACTCATCTTTTTATGGTCGCTTTGGTTTTATATTAAGCCCATGATCCATTTAGAGTTAATTTTTGTATAAGGTGAGAGGATAGGTTGAAGTTTATTATTATTTTTTGCCCACGAATATCTAATTGTTTCAGCATCATTTGTTGAAAAGGTTATTTTCCCTCTATTAAATTGTGTTAACAGTTTTGTTCAAAATCAATTGGGCATATTGTATGTATCTATTTCTGGGTTTTCTATTCTGTCCAACTGATCTATGTGTTTGTCATTCTGCCAGCACCACACTATCTTGATGACTATAGTTATATAAGGTCCTGAAATCTGGCAGATTGATTTCCTCTCATTTTATTCTTCTTTTTCAAAATTATTTTGATTATTTTAGGACATTTGCCTTTTCATACACATTTCAGAATAAGCTTATTCATGTTTTCAAAAAACTGCTGAGATTTAGATAGCAATTGCATTAAACTTATATATTTATTTGGTGAGAACTGTCTTTACTATGTTGAGTCTTCTGTTTATGAGTATAGTATATCTCTCCAGTTATTCAGTTGTTTGTTTGTTTTTCATTTACTTTATCATCATTTTGTTATTTTCAGCATACAGCTCCTGTTCACGTTTATTTCTTTGGAGTTATTGTAAGTGGTATTACATTTTTTGCTTTTCCCTAGCTAATTGTTATAGAAATACAATTAATTTGTATACAGTATCTTTGTCTTATATCCTGTGACTTTGCTGAACTTGGTAGTTCTAGGAATTTTTATAGATCTCTTAGGAGTTCTAAATGGACAGTCATATCATTGGTGTATATAGGCCATTTTGTTTCTTCCTTTCCAATCCATATGCTTTTTATTTCTGTTTCTTACCTTATTGCACTGGCTAGAACAAGGCTTAATGAGAATGGTGAGAGCAGACATACCTGCCTTTTTCCCAAACTTAGGGGGAAAATGTTCAGTCTTTCACAATGAAGTATGATGTTCCCTGTAGGTTTTTTTGTAGGAGCTCTTTATTGGGTTTAGGAAGTTCCCTTTATTTCTAGTTTGCTCAGAATTTTTAATCATAAATGGTTATTGGATTTTTGTCAAGTGCTTTTACTACATCAAGTATATGATTTTTCAACCTTAACCTGTTGAAATGGTGGGTTACATTGATTTATTTTTGAGTGTTGAGTCAGCTTGGCATAATTGAAATAAATCCTACTTGGTCATGGTGTATTATTCTTTTTGTACATTGCTGCATTCAGTTTACTAATATTTTTTGAGTATTTTACACTTAACTTCATGTGAAATTTTGGTCTGTAGTTTTCTTTTGTCTTTGGCTGGTTTGGGTCTCACAATAATACTGGCCTTATTAATTGAATTAAGGTAGTATTCTCTCCTCTTTTTTTCTGGAGATTATGTAAAATTGTGTTAATTCTTTAAATGTTCCTACAAATTCTCCAGTGAAATCATCTGGGCATGAAGATTTCTTTTTCTAGAGATTTCAAATTACAAATTTATTTTTTATGTTGTAAGACTACATATTTTCTTCATTTTTAAAAAGAAGGAGGCAGGTTCTATGAAAGCATCTTGGGTACAAAGAACAGCACTCATGAGAAGGGAAGAGAATAAGAAATAGAGATAATTCAGGTCAGTATCATCATGATTCTGAGATTTTTTACTTGTAAAATGGTCCATTTGTTGGCTACACACATGATGCAAAAGTTCATCTTTGTTTTACCCATTGTATTCCTAAGATATTTCTGGCATGATTTTGATAAACTATCATTTCCTGTTTCTCTTTGTCTCCCCCCCCCGCCCCCCCCGATCTGTGGTTCCATTTATTTATGTATTCATTGGTTGATTCTTATATGTGCCCTGACTGGAGATTGAACCTGCAACCTTGGTATATTAGAATGATGCTCTAACCAACTGAGCTACCAGGCCAGGACCAAGCCTATTTTTCAACTCTGCTAATCTAGTAGGGAAAATAGAAAGCTCTCTTGCTCTTGACTTTGCATGCTTAAATTGCTAGTGCAACAAAGCGTCTTTTAGGTATTTGTTGACCATTATGCCCTGCTCAAATCTTTTTCCATCTTGCTATTAAATTGTTCATTGAAACATTATTTTTGGTTCTAAGAGTTATTTATAGGTTAGGAAAATTAGCTTATCATAGGTCTTATTTAGCAAAATATGTATCTCCTATTTTTGCTTTCCTTTGTGGTGTTTTTTAAAGTATATTTTATTGATTATTCTGTTACAGTTGTCCCAGGTTTTTTCCCTTTGCCCTCCTCTCCGTGGTACTCCCCTCCTCTCCAGCAACCCCCCACTCCCTGCCCCCCTTATTTCATGTCCATGGGTTGTGCATTTAAGTTCTTTGGCTTCTCCCTTTCCTATACTATTCTTAATATTCCCCTATCTATTTTGTTCCTACTAATTATACTTCTTAATCCCTTTACCTTTCCCCCATTCTTCCCCTTTTCCATCCCTGCTGATAACCCCTAAATGATCTCCATACCTATGGTTCTATTCCTGTTCTGGTTGCTTGCTTAGTTTGTTTTTGTTTTCACTTTTGTTTCTTAGATTCTGTTGTTAATAGCTAGCTGTGAGTTTGTTGTCATTTTAATGTTCATAGTTTTGATCTCCTTTTTCTTAAGTAAGTCCCTTTAACATTTCATGTAATAATGGCTTGGGGATGATGAATTCCTTTAGCTTTATCTTTTCTGGGAATCACTTTATCTGCCCTTCCATTATAAATGATAACTTTGCTGGATAGAATAATCTTGGTTGTAGGTCCTTGCTTTTCATCACTTTGAATACTTCTTACCAGCCCCTTCTTACCTGCAAAGTTTCTTTTGAGAAATCAGCTGATAATCTCATGGAAACTCCTTTATAGGTAACTCTCTTCTTTTCTCTTGCTGCTTTTAAGATTCTCTCTTTATCTTTAACCTTTAGCATTTTATTTATGATGTGTCTTGGTGTGGTCCCGTTTGGTCCAACTTGTTCGGAGCTCCATGCTTCCTGGACTTGTATGTCTATTTCCTTCACCAAATTAGGGAGGTTTTTTTTTCATTATTTTTTCGAATAAGTTTTCAATTTCTTGCTCTTCCTCTTCTCCTTTCTGGCACCCTGATGATTCAGATGTTGGTACGTCTAAAGTTGTTCCAGAGGTTCCTAATCCTCTCCTCATTTTTTTTTTTTTTGCATTCTTGTTTCTTTTTTCTGTTCTGGTTGAATGTTTATTTCTTCCTTTTGTTCCAAACCATTGATTTGAATTCCTGCTTCTTTCCCTTCATGTTGGTTCCCTGTATATTTTTCTTTATTTCACATTGTGTAAACTTCATTTCTTCCTTTATTTTTTGCTGTATTCTGTGAGGTCTCTTAGCATCCATATCACCAGTGTTTTGAACTCTGCATCTAATGGGTTGTCTATCTCTGTTTCACTTAGTTCTTTTTCTGGAGTGTTGTTCTGTTCTTTCATTTGAGCCATATTTCTTTGTCTCCTCAATTTGGCAGCCTCTCTGTTTGTTTCTGTGCATTAGGTAGAACTGCTTTTACTCCCTGTCTTAGTAGCATGACCTATGTAGGAAAGGCACCTGTAAATTGTATAAAGTGGAGCCTTAGTTAATTATCAGGGTGGGGCCATCTGCTTCACTGCTTTGTGGCTTTGTCTGTGGTGTGGGACTCAGAGAGGGGACAATGCTGCTGCCTGGCTTCTGAGGATTTTTCTATGACTCACCCCATTTCCAGTCACTTCACGCACTTTCTGTATGCAGTTGACACCCTTCCAGTTGCTGCCCTGGGATTTGCTTATGTTCTAAGACCATGTGGGCCCTTTAAGTGGTTAAAATCTGTCAGTTTCTTCTGCTGTCCAAAACCCCACTGTTTTTTACAGCCAGAGGTTTATCTTCCCATTGCTGTAACACTGGGCCTTGTGGTCTGGCCTGGGGCTGAGATCGTTCACTCCCAGGATATCTCTTCTGATTTTTATTCACCACATGTGAACGTGGTAATCTCTGTTCCACCATCACTGCTGCTTGCCTGAGCCACATAGCCTCTCTACCCTGTCTCCATGCATCCACCCCTTTTACCCTTCTGGATGAATGTCACTTCTTTAAATTCTTGGTTGTCAGACTTCCATATAACTTGGTTTTCTGATGGTTCTGGTTGTTATTTGTTTTTGAGATCTGGTTGTAATTCTTTCTGTGGTGTGCAAGGCGGTGAAGCATGTCTACCTACACCTCCATCTTGATTGGAAATCTGTTTCTCTTTGCCTTGCCAAAATTTTGGACCTTTACAATACAGAAATACTTCTGTTTTAAACCTAGTTCTCACTCTTCCTTTCTCTCTCTCAATATATATAATATTTAGAAGTGTGTTTCCAAAGACAATTGCTTTTCTAGAGTTTGTTACAGAAGAAGCAAGCTTCTGCTCAGATAACTAATGGAAGCTGAAAATTTATTTCCATATGGTTCTCACTTGTGTTGAGTAAAGTTTTTAAACTATTCCATGTTCTACTGTCAAGTAAGTCATGGGATCCTCTATGATCCCATGTCAACATCTGTGTCAGTTGGTATACTGCTCTGAGAAAATGTAACCTTTCCTTTATATTGATATTTAAAACAAATATATGGAAACCTAAGAATATGCAGATATTCTCTGTATCTGATATGCCAGCTACTGCAGTGTGGCATTTGATAAAATTTTTTTTTCTGAGATTAGAAAAATACTTCCTATTAGGTCATGTTTAAAATAGCTTTTAAGTGCATTACTTCAAAAATAGGTTGTTTTTTCTCCTCATTGCATTGGGAACAAGATGTAAATAATGTCATCCAGGCCCTTGGAATGATAATTTGTGTTTACTAAATATATCTTGCAAATGTTCCAAATGTATTTTTTTTAATGAAAAAGATACCCATAAAAACACTTGTTTGCCCATCATGGTAAAAGAGGGCAGTGATTACTGCTTGGAGTGTGTGATGTACAGACAGAAGATTGTAGAGTGAGGGACCACTGTTGGCTTGGTTTTTTGTCTGTAGGAACAGGAAAATCACCCGCATCCTACCTGGACACTCACCCACCCATCAGATCTGGTGCTGCTAGTCTCTCACTACCTGAAGTCATCCACAAGTAAACCTCCTATTATTTAGAGATGCATTGTTTTCAGTAAATAAATGATCTCAGTATTTATAGTGTTAAGAAGAGGGATAGTGAATTAATTGTTTGCATCCCAAAGTAGATCATGTTTTCTGAAAGCAGGCTCTGTATAAAGAGCAAATTCGGAATGATTGGTAATGTATCTTTGGACTGCTATTTATTTTACCTTCAAAATGTATGAAACACTGCTGGTCTTTTTTTTTTTTTTTAGAGAACGAACAATTGCAGCTTTAAGAGATGTTAAAATAATGCTTAACTTTTAAAGCAAAAGAATGAGACAAATGGATGTTTTCAGCCCAGACTTCAGATCAGGTTTTGTTTTTTAAGTTTAATGTGTGGTATTAGCCCATTAAATGTAATTCTTTTATTTCATATATTCTCTATTCTTATTAGACCATTTCCACTGATGCTTTATATTGTTTGCATCTTAGCATGGCTCATATTAAACTATGGGGGTTGAAGGGGGAAATATTTATATTTATGGCTTTGTACTTTTAGTTTCTGATTTTAATGGTCTATTAAAAACTAACTCAAAATATGGTACATACACAGCCATTATTTGTTTAAATTATCATATCAAAAGGAAATTCTCCTTTGTCAGTTTTTCTGGAGAGGAAGAAAGTAGATTACTGACCCTTCCACCTCAGTGGAGACACAACTTGTGGTTTACCATAGTAGCAAAACCCATTCAACACAGTAGTCATCATTCACCAACTAATGATAATTTCTATATCACTTTTTAATACTGAATCTTCTCTATGGACAATTGGAAGGCAGTGAGTGACCTTCTGAGCCTTCAGGCAAGCAGGAGGAATTTTTGAGTGACTGGTTCTGAGGCTCTGGTGGGAAGCTTTGTTTGCAGCTGATCACCTGGGAAGAATCTATGAGACTGAAGCTCAGAGCAGGCTGTGGTAAAACTTATACCTTCACTGAAATGCTGATTCAGTCCTGAAAATGGTGGGGAAAGGAGGTCACCATCTTTATGGATGTCACAGTTTTAAGTACCTTTCTCTTTGCTTCCTGATTCTAGACTATCTTTTCATGAGATTAAAGATTAAGTGAATAGTTTAAGATGATGGACATGCAGACACACTGACATAAGATTTCCTTTTTTAAATGGCTTACTTTCACTTTTTGAGTCTGTTTTCTCAGTTTTTTAATATGCAAAATATTAATTTTGTTTAAATAGTTTGTGCCTTCTCTGTCTGGGAAATCTTTTTTTTCCCCACATAAATTAAATACAGACTAAGTTTGAAATATACCAAGACTTATTCCTTTTGCTTTACATCCTCTCTGACTTTTCCACTCATATAGTAATATCTTATGACTTAAACATAGTATAGAAAGAAACTCATGAAAATAAAGTGTGGAGAATAATGTCAATTTCACCCAGATTCAAGAGAATGTGTGTAACCTCCAGTACACTGTATGTACTCATTCAGTGACAATTTCACATTTGTTTGCTGATCTGTTCATGGTGCTAATGACTGAATAGATTTCACTTCCCATGTGACATAGTGAATATGAACAGCAGACTTATGGATGTGTCTGGAACCAGGTAGATCGGGGTTAGAATCCTGAACCCAGCACTTACTACTACATTGCCTTGGGCTGGTGCCTTCATATCTTTGTGCCTCAGATTTTTTATTTGCAAAACAGGGGCCAAAATACCTATCTTGAGAGTTTTAAGAATTCGGGAGTTTTCTGTAACAAGCTGGTCAGCAGTTAGGAGCTCTAATTAAATATGACCTTTTTTAATGGAATTTAATATGTAATACCATCTTCAGAGCACCCCTAGGAGGCACTATTATTGTTCTTGTCCTTTCCTAGACACCCAGGAAGAAGAAGCTCCTTCACCTACCCTCCACCATGTAATTGGCTCTTGATGAGTCTGTGGTCCTTTTAGACCCTGCTAGCATTTTTCCTCAGGAATTTCCTCTAAAGCTAGGTATTGCTCTCCCTCACCTAGTGTTCCATATGTTCAGTAATGATAATGTCAATAAACCATTGTCTCTGATGACAGGAGTGGGGGTAGAATTCAATCAGGGCATATGTCCAGGTATCAGCATTGACCCTAATCCTTCCTAAGTAACTACAACTCCCTTATAAGTGATCAACCATAGTGTAGGAAATTGTTGGGCTCCAAGTAAATATATATTAATAATAAATTTCAAACAAGTGAAAACTTTGTTGCCTCTATAAGCTAAACATAATTTTAAAAACTTAAAAAAATATCAGTGTCTTCAAGGAGAGCCATCATTTTAACTACAGATCTCTGAGTTAGAAAATTTATCTGATGAGATGGTTTAAGCTTTTGGAAACATTATTTGATATGTAACAGGAGGAAAATTATACTTGCAAAGATGACTTCCACTTTTTTCCAAAGATGTTAATATCTTCAGAAGCCACATGTTCCATATGAGACACAATACAAAAGAAGTCATGCAGGAGACAGCCTGACTACTATTTTCTGGCTGTGTAACCCGAGAAAGTATAACCTGTGATCTAATCTTTTAAAGCATACGGCTCCATATCTGTAAAATGGGGTAATGCCACCTACACCTTGGATTTCAAGGATTAAATGAAAGACCACATACAAACATGTAGAAGTCACATGGCTCAAACCTTGACACAGCATGAGTGTTTAAGAGCTACTCCCTTCTGTTCCTGTGATTACAGGGAAAAAGTAAAAGCATTTAGTTATTTATTAGATGTTCTGTCCATTAACATATTTCTGATTTGGGTTTTGAAATCCTGTACACATACCCTCCAAGGTACCTTTCATCTTTCAGAATCCCCAAGCATTTACAAACCTAGTAAATGAAGATAACCTACCATTGATCCACAGGGGCTACTAATCCACTTCTAGAGCATGACCACCTCTGGGTAGAAAGATCAACAAATACTTATCAGCTACATAACACCTCGACTAGATTCAATGGAGTCCTTTTATAGTATTTCCTAAAGAATGGAGATAAGAAAGCCATGAATGATGGCGCTGTTACACCTGTGTGTGTTTATCCAGGTCTTTAAAAGATAAATACTGTAATCAGGGAGTCAAATATTAGGCAATTATAAGACTTCAGAGACTAGATGATGAATTCAATCCCTTTCTTTCTAGTTGGGTGACGGATTTAAATCAGAAACAATAATCTTGCCCAAAAGGGAGTTACCTTCCCTTATGGAATGTGAAAGCACAGGCTGAAAACCCTCTGTCTTTTATTTGTATATTTTTAAAATATGTTATGCATCTTCTCAAGTAAACCTGGGTGTTAATCAAAAAATTGGTGCAGCTCATCAGCTCCATCCTTGCACTTGGCTAATTGCATTAAAATTCTTATGTCAGCACACAGTGGATAGCACAGCCACTTGGATCATTCAGTCAATCCCATCTCTCTCCCCTGTTATATTTTACTGTCTATTTACCTGGGGTTACAAACCATATTTAACTCTGAGAGGTCTACATGCCTTGGAGCACACACAGTCCTGTCTGAGGGTCATCAGAGTTTCCCAAAAGGAAAAAAAACAAAAAGAAGAATACCTGTAAATTTCTTTGCTAGATGTTTGGAATTGAGCCTTCACTTTGTCTTCATTGAATTCCTTGATGTTGAAGGGCCCTGATTTCCTAGTATCTGAAATAGGATTGATGACCAATTATCCTCATGCCTGGAGATTCCAGATGAGAGACCAGTAGGCATGCCTGAGCATAGCAGCCAGAATCCGGATTATTGCAAAGGGCTGCTGGCTTCTTATGAGACTGACCCAGATGGCCCAGGCTACTTCCCTTGGCCACATGCAAAAGAACAGGGACCTACTTAGGGCCAGGGCAGAATCCCTGGTGTTTCAAGTTGGAGTTCTCTGGATCCACCATTTTACTTTTAAAGGAAAGGAATGATAAGAAAAGGAATAGTCCTTAAGAGAGAGGAAAAAAAAAAGAAACTAATCCCTAGCACAGAGACATGGGATGGAGGAGAGCAACAGGCAAAAACATTGGGACAACTATAATAAAACAACAATAAAATATTTAATAAAAATAAATACATAAAATAAAATAAATGAGCCAGACAGTTAAAGAAAAAGGAGCAGGGCAGAAGGGAGGTAGAAAGAAGGACAAAAGAACAGACCTCCAGGAGACCAGGGCATGAAAAACAGAAGGGTATGAAATAAGGTTACATTTAGAAAGAAGAAACAAGGCACAAAGACAGTGAGAGAGAGCCTCAAAGTCAGAAAAACATACCATGTGACTGAAAAGTGCTTGATGGTTAGTCACAGTTTTCCTTTATTGAGCATGTATTATGTATCAAGTACTTTGCTGGGTAAATGACATACATTGTTTCATGACCTTCCCAAGAAACCTGTGAGGTTGTCCAGACTTCATAGGTGAGGGAGCCCATCTCAAGTAAAGTTCTGAGCACTAGACAGGTGCTGTATGACAGAAGCCAAAGACACAACCACATTGGCCAGCCCTACTTGTTTGCTACTACACTCTGGTTTTGTCTACATCAGGGTTGACCACCTTCTTCTGTAGGGCTAGATAGTAAATTTCTTAAGCTTTGTTGGTCATATAATCTCTGTTACAACTACTTAACTCCAATTTGTAGCTTAAGAAGGGCTATAGACAATATGTAAATGAATGACCATGGCAGTGTACTAACAAAACTTTATTTATTAAGTAGACAGTTGGCCAAATTTGGCTTGAGAGCCCTAGTTTGCCGATGCCTAGAGCCCTTAATATTGAGCCTCCCTGGAGACAATAAAGTCAAATATTTGTCTGGAGGGGGATAGAATGTAGGGATGCCAAGAGGTATATTCAATAGGGACAAAAGAAGGTCATGCTGCTGGCTACAGCAGATTACAATGATGGTGGCTCTTGCAGAAGTTTAATTTTATAACATTTTCTGCTTCTAAAAAATGTTCGTATACTTTAAAAATATAAATTAGGTGACTCATGTCTTAGGTTGAAATATTTTCCGTCCTAAGCACCAGTCCCCATGTCTTCGGTTTCAGTGGCCTCCCTTCTTGAGAATATACTCAGGTGGCTTCCAAAAGGTCACTCAACCCTGTGTGAGAGGCAATCTGAATAGCCGAGTTTATGAAGCACTTTAGTTTCATCTCAGTCCATTCGTTAGCTCTTACCTCTATTGGAGGCAAGTCAAGAGAATTGCCCAATGTCTTTTTATGTTGTCTACAAAAATAGGAAAAGTAAGCATGGAGGGTTTTTCAGCCAGCCAAAATTGTCCTGTGAAAATTAATTTAATAATTTGTATGTGTATTTTCTGTTTTTTTGGAAGTGCTCTGCTACAAGTAGATCATTTTATTATAATTCATTTTTGTTGACAGTAAAACACCTTGAAAATAAAACACAGAGGTGGCATATTAGAACAAACTTGAACTTTCAGCTGCAAAGTATTGATCTGTGACAACAGTTCAAGGAGAAATACAGAAAATGCTGCCCCTTGTCCAACCAGAAAACAATTCAAGGACACGGCTGTTGATGCTGCCTGAGAATAAAACTTGCTTTATTTTGTGCCCAACTAAGGGTGCTCAAAAGCATTACCTTCATTTACTTTGTCTTTTCCTCTTTTTGCATGAACAGCTTGTTTTACCTCTGTCCATTAGTAATACCAGGAAAAATTTCTTCTTGTCCTCAGTTAAAGTGTCTCTTTGAGCCTTCTGCTTTCAAATTGTTTTACCTCTGCCCCACAGATGCAGCAGGAAAAATTCTTTTTTTTCACCATGAAAATATTTCTCTTGAATAGTAGGATGAGTTGTCAGAGACCTATGGGGCCCTCTGATTCATTCCTAAGCTGTATTATGCCCATGAGAGAACATTCATGAAGTTTGGAGCATCCCCAGAAATGGGTGTGTTTGGACCCAAAATGTCTAGAGATCTTCAAGGCTCTTGGAATGCAAATACAAAAGCAGTATGTTGTCATTACCAGAGAGACACCTGGGTGTTTATCTCAGAAATAAGATCTTCCCAACAGATTAATGACCTGTTTATTCTCATTTCTGTTTTCATTGTTTGCCCGAGTTGCATGAAATGGTGGTAGTTTCTTTGAACACTAAAACACATGATATTAAAATGCTCATGCAGGGAGCCAGACATCCTGGGAGACCTTCATTTCAATTTTTATCAACTATGAAAATACTTAAGGTTAAGGAAGTCTTTTGGTTTTTTGCTCAGCAAAGGGCACAAGTTTGAGGTCATCATATCCAGCGTCCTTCTGTTATAACAATGGTGCTTTAGCTTGTTAAGGCCCTTCTTGCTATTAGAGCGGTGCTTGACCAACCAGAGCTTGGGGGTCAAATGTGGCCATCTCCATTTTCACATGACTGGTGATCTAAACTAAGAATGGCTTTTATATTTATAAATGAATAGTAAAGAAATTAAAAGGAGAATGATGTTTTATAGCACATGAAATTGTATGAAACTCAAATTTCAATGTCCCTAAATAAAGTTTGATTGGAACATAGCCACACCTGTTCACTTATGCATGGCTGCTTTGGGGCTAGAAGAGCAGTTAAGTAATTGCAAGAGACTGGCCTGCAAAGCCCAAAATATTTACTATCTGTCTCTTTAAAGAAGAAGTTTGTGATGCTTGCTTTCTCTCATGTACATTATCTGCTTGAATATTTACCAAGTTCTAAGGTACATGGCACTGTGGTTTGGAAATATTTTCCATCTGCTTCCAATCCACAGTATTGGAAACTTCAAAATGCAACAAAGATATAAACAGTGATGGATAAATAAAAATACACAGCAGTTGACTGTTTGACATGAAAGACCCAGGCACAGCAGGCAAAACAATCAGTCCCAATTTAGAATCATTCTCCCCAAAGGTAATGCATTTGATCAAACATTTAGGAACCCTGCTTGCCCCAGGCACAGTGGCCAAAGGACCCAGGCAGCAGGCCCTAGAGAAACTGAATGCATTCTCCCTCCCTCCTCTGACACTTCCTGGTCTCCCAGGAATCTGAGCTTTCAGAGAGCTCCTTCCTTTGTGCAGCCAGGTTTCCAGTTTGTGGTACTGGAGGCAGTGAGGAAGTGTCGGCAGGGCTGGTGCTAATTTGCACGGGAAATAACATTTGTTTTTATATGTTCTGCCCAAAGGTTCTGGAATTTATCAGTTTTACAAACTACGTAATAACAGCCATTCAGCTCAGTGAAAACAAGCTTCTGAAAGGCAGAAAGATTAATTTTTAAAAAAGGGGTCATTCTACATCAGGTTATAAAACTGAGTTTGATCTCTCTCTCTCTCTCTCTCTCTCTCTCTCTCCTTTTTCTCTCTGAGTCAGGGCTTTCCAGTTGACTAGCTTTCCAGTAATTGAATCTGAAGGTTGAGTCCTTGTTCTCTTAGAATTGCCAATGGAGTCTTGTAATCCTCTTCTGGTCTCCTCAGTGCATCAGGACTTCAGTTTATTGACATGTAATTAGATCAGACTGTCACTACATCAATGTCAGTGTAAACATCACGGAGTAAGCGGCTGATCCTTACAAGACCTCCAATGGGATGCCAACTGGCTTTGTCAACATGCCAGTTGAGGGCTGTATCTCCTTTCCTATGTTTGAGTTCAACAATTGTGTGAGCTGTGATGGTGGTAGAATCTGACATCTCAAGACTTTCTTATTGACATCTTGACTGTTCTATTACTTTCATCAGTGAAGGGCACTAGTCACAGTAAAATAAACAAGGCAGGGAACATGCAAATCCCATCCTCCTGTGCATTTCCTCCCTCTCCCGTGTGTCACTTCTAGAAAGAAGTGAGCTAAGCAAAAGGGCCATAATGCACAAAACATCTGAAATGCTCATTGGCTATGAGAGTTCCTGCTTTTCATTGCCCTGACTTTTAATTTATGTAAATTAATTTTGGGAAAAGAAACTTAGTTTCTTATTCTGAGATAACCAGTTAAACAGATGTTTATTGATAATTCATTAACTGATTGGTGGAAATATGCTCTGTAGATGAAACTTAGAAGTGCCCAGAGACCTGCTTATAGGCTATTCCTTACCCCTCTAGACAATGATAACATTTGCTGTGGCTGCTGTTTGTTGAACATTTGCTAAGCACTGCACTAAATATTGTACTAAGCATTTGTGTCTACCATTCACTTATCTCCTATGAACCCGTAGAAGTAAGTACTCTAATTATGCTTATTGTGCCCATGAAATAGCTGAGGCTCGGAGAGGTTTACTGTTTTGATAAATGTCACACAAGTTGGAATCCAAGTGGAATTCAGGCCTGTGACTGTATCACCTATACTCCCAGCCATTGGCAACATCGGGATTTTCAGCAGATAGGCCAGACTCAAAGCAAGAACACTTAACTCCTGAGCCATTAACCTCTAGACTGCTTCCTCTTATATGCGTGGGGAAGTAGTATCCCCAAAAGTGGTTAGAAAGCAAAGTCAAATTTTCCATGGCCCCATTTCCTTCTGTCAAGTGCACATGGTTCTATTTGGTTTTGCTATTGTAACAATTGGTTCATTGGGCAATCTAAAATCTTCCTTGAGGTAGCCATAACAGAACAGGATGTAGAACAGTTTGAGAGAGGAATCTCAGGAAAATTTTTATTTTAAATGGAGCAGAAAACAGCATTTAATTTCTAAGAGGAACTGCAAAAACCTCTTATTAAGGTTCAGTCTGATTTTTCCTGCCTGTGCGAGTAGCTGGCCCTGAAGAGATGATGTATGTAACTAAGAGCAATATTTTGCCCCAGAAAAAATTTTTAGAAGAATTTATAAAACTTGAAGAGGTTTGGGGCTAAAGTAAGTGAAAGAACCAATGAGGTTGTTTTCTTTTTCTTTTTTTTTTTTTTTTTTTGAGGGAAAACATCCTGGGCAGATCCTTCTATGCTTGATGGCCTCCACCAGCTATGCCTGCCTACCTGCTGCCACGACCAGAGGCAGTCAGACCAGGGCATGACCAGGAGGGCGAGCTCTTCCTGCTGACTCTGGCAAGTCTCAGAGTCATCCTGAACTTTAATTTTGTTGGCAGTGAAATGGTGAGGACTTCTGTCTTATGACTCCCCTACCCTGAGATACCTACTTACTGATGCATTCAACTTTAGTACAGAGAGGCCTTTGAAGGCGCCAGAAATGCTTTAAAATGTCACATCAATCAGTAAGGCATAAGCATTTGATAGAAATAACAAATAATTTGTTTTTATCTTTCTTATGGTGAATATAAGTTATATTTTCTTTTTTTAATGAAAAGAAAGTTGGAAAAAAATGAATATGTGCTTGCAGTTAAAAAATAAAAAAATTAAACCAGTAAAAGAAAAGTATACCAGGAAAAGTAGTTCTGTTCTCTAAAGGCAAATACTATTCCCACTTTGTTGCATATTTTTCCCACAACAATTTATATGTCTATTTATAAGCATATGTTGTATGTATATCTATCAACCTATAATTGGCTATACATAATATATATACAATGTTATACATATAACATTCATGGAGGAGCTAGACACCCCACCTACTGCGGCAGAGCTCAGCAAAGCCATCGACCGCCTTGCTTGCGGGAAAGCACCAGGAAGCGACGGAATCCCTCCAGAAATCCTAAAGAGCGGGAAACCAGTCCTGCTACAGCCGCTCCACCATCTACTCTGTCTCTGCTGGAAGGAGGGTTACATCCCCCAGGATATGAGAGACGCCAACATTATCACCATGTACAAGAACAAAGGAGACCGCAGCGACTGCAACAACTACCGGGGCATCTCTCTCCTCAGCGTCATCGGCAAAGTATTCGCCCGGGTCGCTCTTGCCCGCCTGCAGACCCTTGCTTCCCGCGTCTACCCAGAGTCCCAGTGTGGCTTCAGAGCTGGCCGCTCAACAGTGGACATGATCTTCTCCCTACGCCAGCTGCAGGAGAAGTGTCACGAGCAGCATAAACCACTCTACCTCGCCTTTATTGACCTCACGAAGGCGTTTGATCTGGTCAGTCGAAGCGGACTCTTCAGCTTGCTACGGAAGATTGGCTGTCCACCACATCTGCTTGCTGTGGTCATGTCCTTTCACGACAACATGCACAGCACGGTGTCCTACAACGGCGCAACCTCTGAGGCCTTCCCAGTCAGCAGCGGAGTAAAGCAGGGCTGCGTCCTCGCGCCTACGCTGTTCGGAATCTTCTTCTCCATGCTCCTCCAATACGCCTTTAAGGACTGCAGCGAGGGTGTCTTCATTCACACCAGATCCGATGGCAAGCTCTACAACCTGGCCCGTCTACGAGCCAAGACCAAAGTCAAAGAGGTGCTCATCCGTGAGATGCTCTTCGCCGACGACGCAGCTTTGACATCACACTCCGAAGAGGGACTCCAGCAGCTAGTCACTTGCCTTTCCCACGCATGCAAGGAGTTCGGACTAGCCATCAGCCTGACGAAGACGAATGTTATGGCTCAAGGCACGGGGACTCCCCCATGCATCACCATCGACGGATACACCCTGGAGGTTGTCAACGACTTCACTTACCTCGGGTCCACCATCTCGAGCTCTCTGTCAGTCGACTTGGAGGTCAACCGGAGAATCGCCAGGGCAGCCACAGTTATGGCCAGACTGAACCGGCGAGCGTGGAACAATTCCAGCCTCACTGAGAAAACCAGACTGCGCATCTACCAAGCCTGCGTACTCAGCACTCTCCTCTATGGCAGCGAGACGTGGACCACCTACGCAAGGCACGAAAGGAAACTCAACAGCTTCCACATGAGGTGCCTGCGACGCGTCCTGCATGTCGCCTGGCAGGATAAGGTCCCCAACACCGAGGTGCTGAAGCGAGCCAATATGAGCAGTTTGCATGCAGTTCTTAGCGAGAGACGCCTCAGGTGGCTCGGCCATGTCAAAAGAATGGATGCAGGCCGTATCCCCAAAGACCTCCTCTACGGCGAGCTAGCAGAAGGCAAGAGGATGACAGGGCGCCCAAAACTGCGGTTCAAAGACATCTGCAAAAAGGACATGACACAATGC